>NW_027040594.1:130000-625000 GCF_037179485.1 Ochlerotatus camptorhynchus
ATAGTGATTTATTTAATTTCCCAACTCTACAGTATGGAGATTCCCCATAGTGGTATGGCGCATCGATGAGGTTGACAGATTCTCGTGATTGAGTCGATCGAAAGCTTTTTCGTAATAAATGGACTGTGGACCCCCGTTCATCGGAACGACACTTCGTGCATATTAATGGGGATCATTTTTAATTTGAACTTCTAGTAACCCTATGCCCATCAGAAAAACGAGTTTCTGGTAGCCTTATTTGCTGTTTGGTTTTCTCCATTCCATGTGCTAAATGACGTTTGAGAAATTTTTAGTTTGCAAGGCGTGCAGATTAGCGGGGCTAAAACTAAAAAGGGTTCAGATTTAAAACATTAATATTATAGGGGGGTCCACGGTATAAGGACTATTGCAATTCGATGACCTGCTCCATTCTCTTGAACACCTTTCCGAAGCTCTGAAACCGTTTCCGGAGATTCTATAAACCATTTTCGAGAATTCTCTGGTTTTTCTAAATCTTCTTTCAGAGATCGTATGAACAATCTTCTAGAGCCTCTTTGAATTCTTTTTCAAGGATTTTCTGGAGAGAACTGTTCATTGTTTCTCAGAGATTCTCTGAATTTACTTTCAGATACATTTTGAGCTCCTTTCAGAGGAGATTTCGGAAGTTTTTTTGAAGCCCTCTCCAAAGATTCTCTCAAATTCCATCCATTGTTCCTCTGAAACTCCGTCTAGAAATCTTCTACATCCTTTTTAAAGTTCTTCTGAAACCTTTTCGAGATCACTGAATTTCCTCATTTCTGAATTCTTTGAAGCCTCTTTCAGGGATTCACTGAAAATCCTTCTAAAGATATCTGAATTACTTTCAAGTGATTTCAGGGATTCAGAATGTGCAAAAATTCATCTTGCCCCGGGATGCATCTTACCCCATCTTACCCTATTCTACAACGATCCACTCCAATGTGAACCCTATTCCCGCAATCATGGTCTTTCGTGATTCTGTTTGCTCGCACTCTCAAAAAATAGATAGGAATAGATAATGTAAACACAACTCACGCTCTGCGTTGACCGTGTAGGCAGCATAACAAACACACCGAAATATCATTCACTGTTTACCGATATGCTGTCAGCATAACCGTTCAGTATTCAATCGTAATCGAAAGCTTCAACATCACCCGAATGGAGGTCTTCCTCCTCGTGTCGGCCCTCGTGGGCTTCCTGGTACTAATCTACCGATATGCCACCGCTTATGCGGATTACTTCGACCAGCGTGGCATCAAATACCGGAAACCGACCTTCCTGCTCGGTAACCTGGGTCCAATCATATTTCAACGGACCACCCCGACTGCCAATCTGACGGAACTCTACCGGCAATTTTCGGGCGAGAAGGCGTACGGATTCTTCGAGTTTCGTCGTCCGACGATTATTTTGCGTGATCTGGAGCTAATCAAGCGGGTATTTATCAAAGATTTCGACCACTTTGTCAACCATACGGCACCGATTGACGAACAGATGGATTCGATTCTGGGCAACGGGTTGATTTCGCTGAAGGGGCAAAAGTGGAAAGATATGCGAACGATGCTGAGTCCAATGTTTACCGGGAACAAGATAAGGCATATGGTGCCGTTGGTGGGGAAGTGCGCGGAAGATTTGTGTCGGTTTGTGGACAAGAAACAGAAGGTTGGTGGTGAGATGGTGGAATGGGACGTGAGGGAACTGTTGGCGAAGTGTTTGGTTGAAGTGATTGGTTCGTGTGCCTTCGGGATCGAAGTGGATTCGTTCGATGATCCGGACAATGAGTTTGACCGGGCGGCGAAGTATCTGATGAGTCAGTCGGATATTCGAAAGGTGGTGCGGTTCTTGCTGATAATGGTACTGCCGAAGGTTTGCAAATTGTTTGGCATGGAACTGTTCGACGAGAAGTATAAGCGACTGTTTCGTCGATTAGTTAGCGAAACAATGAAGGCTCGCGAACGAGATGGGACCAGTCGACCAGATTTGGTGCAGTTGCTGATGCAAGCCAAACGTGGCAAGCTGTCGGTGGAGAATGACACCGCGGAAGATTCCTTTTCAGCGGCAAAGGATCATTTTGAGTCTGGCTCAGGCACTGCCAAATCTAATTGGAGCGACGAAGAGTTGACGGCGCAAGCCGTACTGTTCTTTGCTGCCGGTTTCGATACCACTTCAACACTGCTTAGTTTCACATTGGTAGAACTTGCCCTAAGCCCGGAAATACAAGATCGATTGATCGCTGAAATCGATTCCGTTGATGAACCATTCACGGAAGTAACCTACGAGCAGATCCAAAAGCTTCGCTACTTGGACGCAGTAATATCCGAGTCCCTAAGAAAATGGCCACCACTACCGGCTACCGATCGAAAATGCGTTAAAGATTACGTACTGAACAATCCAGAAGATGATAGTCCAATGTTCGAAATCGAGCAAGATCGAACAGTGTGGATCCCAATCTACTGTTTCCACCACGATCCGAAGTATTTCCCAAATCCTGAACGATTTGACCCAGAGCGCTTCAACGACAGCAATCGACAGCAGCTGAATCAGGCAGCCTACATGCCGTTCGGTGTTGGACCTCGGAACTGCATCGGTTCCCGTTTCGCACTGATGTCAGCCAAGATGATTCTCTTCCGATTGCTTCAGAGCTACCGAGTGGATGTCTGTCCGAAAACTGATACCAAGATGGAACTTTCCAAAACCAAAATGAATATGACGATGGACAAGGGTCATTGGGTTTACTTGCAAAACAGAAAGTGAAAATTTTTGAATTTAAATAAACGCTTTAATGATTCCTTATTGACAATTTACTTAATCCTATCACTTCCTTCACTCCTTGGATGTCTTCGGGAACCACGTGTACAACATTTTGTTGAGCCCGGTTGTCATACCCTTGATGAACTGTGCCACTGATTTCAACATAAATGCACCAGCCCTTCCGGAATCATCCTTAGCAGATGTGCTGGTCACCGTCGTATTCATGGGGATCTTCTGAACGCTGCTCATCGGTTCGGTAGGAATCATATTCTCATGTGACTCCTGGGAAGTTCTCCGCTGGTGCAACATATTCGTCTCCAGCGATCGTGGATGCAGCAGGGCGTTGCGCTTGGCTCGTTGCAGTACCTGCTCGGAAATCTCCTCCTCCGGTTCTTCCCGGGCCGAGTTCTCATCCGCAGCTTCGCCGCAGCAATTGAACGACTCCAGCAGCATATCGAACATCTCGGTAAACTTCTGCTGCAGTTTGGTGTTGTTCATGAAGAACGCCTCGATGCGATCGATCTCACCGGATCCAATCGAACGTTTCCTTCGAGTGAGCTCTTCTATATACGCTTCGGACGTATCGTGGCCACTGTCGTCTTCATCCGACATCATCGAGAGGCTCAGCTCCGAAGAGTGACCTTTGGAATACTCAAAACTCTCCAGACTAGAGCTCACCTTAGATTTCTGCTTTTTATCTCTTTTCGAAGGCCATTCTTGTTTCAAGTTGTCCGAATCAGTTGAATCTGACCCGAAATGCAGAGGAGATTCTTTTTCCTGGCGGGTGGTAGCGGGAAAACCAGCTTCCATCATGCGAATGTCGCTGACTTTGATCAGTTCCGGTTCAACGTGCAGCACCTTGGATGGCTTGGTAATCTCCTCCGGTGTATTCAACGAAATTTTCCGATGAATAGATTCGGCTGGTTCCAACTCCGGTCGAGGAACTCCATCATTTCGTATGAACGCCATCTCTGGAACCACAAACCGTAGGTCCTTTTCCGAGGCTGGTTTTCTTCTTGAAGTCTTCTTTTTGCGCGACTTCTTCAACCGCGAGTCCCTGATCGGAGCTTCTTCGATCGAAAGCAGTTCTTCCTCTTCTGGTCCCTTGGAAATCACCAGGTGGACATCACCTTGCGGGAAGCTGGATCGATTAACTTGCTCTTCATAGCTCTCGCCAAATACCGGTGGTTGGTTGACGGCCTCTGCCAGTGAAGAACGTTTAGTCTTTTTGCTGGCTGTGTTGCATTTCGATGGATTGGCACAACGATTACGCTTGCGAAGTTGTCGCTTTCCTCGCTCTCGCAGCGGACGTCTTTGCTGCTTAAGATTTCTTCGCTCCGCTCGTTTCTCCTTCAACCTTACGGTGCGCTGTTTTCGCCGGTAGTTGATCGTTTGTCGAGGAGGTCTCTTCGCACTTCCTTTGAGTCCTCGCTTCTGCAGAGCTTGTTTCAACTTGCCAACGATAGTTTCCTCCAGCTGGTGATCCGTGGATCGCTTCCGGCGGCTCATCTGAGTAATATCATGCTGATGAGCACGCTCCTCAATCAACTCCTGCAGCAGTTGGTCCACGGGACTTTCCAGCTCTGAGATGCTACGGGAAACCTTTGTGCGAAGGTCCTGATAGTCATCAAAACACTCCCGTAGGTTTAAATTGGGTATCACCCAAAATGCGATTGCGTACCCTGGGATGGTTAGCTGAAGGCCTTTGAGAATTGGACGAATTTTGGCAAACGGCTCCAAAGATGACTCAAAGTCGAACGCTTGATCGTTCAACTGGATCTGTCCATCAACAACGGTTACAACGTACTGCTGAACTTCAGTCGAATATTGCTTGGATGAAAGTTTGAGATCAAATTCGAACCCTTCCGGGTGATGGTTAACGCCCATGAGGGCAAATGATCCGTTAGCACTACGACTACAGTACGCGTAGATTTGAACGTCATCTTCGGTTATCTGGGGAACGTTGAACACTTTTGTGCCGATTGTGGATCTGTGAAGCAATGCGATGAGGTAGATAAAACTATAAGACTGAATTTCCTCGCGTGAAAGAGATTTGAAAACTGCGTTGAATCCATTGCGGGCTGCATCTCCGAGGAGCGTTGCGTAGCGGAGTCCTTCTCGAAGACATGTTTCGTTGCATTCAGTGCCGGAATCGACTGCAGTCGGGAGCCTAACATCCAACCAGATAGGAAGATGAGACCGCACTGGACCACGAACGAAGGATTCCCGCTGCAGAACGAACTCTTGCAGACGGATGTCAGTTGTACGTGGTTCACTGTAAGTTATGTTTATGTGTTAAACACAGATTAAATAATTTAGATTTGATGAAAAAGGACTTACTAGACAACTGATATGGCATCTGCAATTTCATCGACATATAGGTTGAAATAGCGAGCCTGATCGACTCCTGCCTCTCTCCGATCAACGTCACAGGCCACGATTCCTCGATACTTGAACGCCCTGGTAATCGCTTTGAATGCTCGTAGATCATCAATGTACTTGACGGCATCCGTTATATTACCTAAAATATGGCACATTACACGACGTTTACTTCCACGATTCAAGCTACTCACCTGTTCCCAACTGCCACAAGCAGTTCGTAATGCCTAGCTTATTTGCCACCGTCAACACCTTCAGAGCATTCCTCGGTTTCCAGCTGTCCTCACTGTAGTCCAACACAAACACCGGTACCAGTCCGGCTTCCTGTGCCCACTTGTTGAACGCTCGCCACCCATTCGGTGTTATCTGCACCAAACCGGAGTCCTCTTCATTCCCCGCAAAACCATCCATCTTCAGTTCCAACTGACTCGAATCTCCGTACACCTTCATGTACATCGGTCCCAAATTCTTTGCCATCTGAAACGTCTTGTCACTGATCGGGTTCAAAGAATCCTGGAACACACTTCGAGGCTTCGCCGAAAAGCACGCAAACTCCTTCGCAATGTAGTTGGTCACCTTCCGCGGATTAACCATCACGCTGGTCAGCTGTTCGACACTATCACCGTAGACGATCGTTGGTGCAATCACCAACGACAGTAGCGTCAGTAACGCCTTTCTGTGTAGCCACATGATGATTTCCAAGCAGCTTGCGTTCGCGTTGCACTCCCGTCGATAACTGACTGCCGTGAGCTGTCCCCAACGAACCGGGTAGATTCGCTCAGGAAGCAACCGAATTATGCAAGTGTTGGGTGTTTGGTGGCACTTTCTACCGAGCAATGCCGTCCACTCTGGCTGGTGTAAACATTCAAGTTGTCTATATCAGCAAAATTTTCACGGCGCACGACTGTAGGTCGAGCAGTTGTTTTTTTGCTGAGCTGGACGAGATGAGTGAGTTTTGGTTTCGGTGCTGCTGCTGCTGCTGCTGTGAGGTTTTTGGCATGAGGGGGAAAAACTGCACATGTTTACCGAAGGGATGACCTTTAATTTGCGTGAGTTGAATTTTAGACTGCATGCCACGATCGTTGCGTTATGAAAAATTACTGAATGTTCATGATTATTCACTGAAGAATTAAAATGACAAGAGAGTACTTAATGGGCTACCCACCCCCGAAAATAGTATACGTTATAATATGCCCACCAAACAATTCAAAGTCACAAATAAGCATACACATTGAATAAATGCTGTATAACAGTGTACAATGCTGAATAAAACGAGTTGTCGAATTATGTGCTGAAAAAGCTCATTGAGATCGATAGATGCACATTTATTCCACTGTTTGCTCTGATCTGATTAATTTACTTATTAAAAGCTGTAAAAGTGATAAATGTCTTCCCAATTCAACGCCAGAAGTTTGATCTAATAAAAAACTGAATAAGTGTAATTTGTGCACACATTGACACTTTAATTCGATTGTTTTCAATTGATTTAATAACATGCGTTACGTCTAATAAGATTGCATTGCATTGCTTTACAATATTGCTGAATAAAGGTGAATACAGTCAGCATAATAGCTCCTATACCACTATGCGTCCATGTTGTAATCACATGATTTGTAAATCTATCTATATCTATCTATCTATCTATCTATCTATCTATCTATCTATCTATCTATCTATCTATCTATCTATCTATACAGGGTGTTTGGTTCCGGGTTTTACATATTTTCAGGGTAGATAGGGCTCCTAAAGTTATGAAAAAATTCCCATGAAACATAGGGTCGGAAATGACTGATAAGTGAGTTATTCAACATTTTATGTTTTTTTGTTTTGCCAACTTTGGTTAGCTATATTTTTAAATCTTAATGTGGTTTTCTGATTTCAACATACCAAATGAAAGATTAAAATCTTAGCTATCAATGCTGTCTAGAAAAGAACTCGATTAAAGTTAATTATCATACATTAAAATTGAAAAGTATGTTGAAAGTACCGAAAAAACTGGTGAAATTTCAAACATTTTAGTGTTTTTAAGTTGAAATTTTTCATTTCTGTTTATTTAGTTGTTCTACAAAACATTCTCCATGCAGTTCCCTAGATTTGTGTCTTTGGTAGTAACCTTGTAGGCTTTATGGTTTCTTCGTAATTATTGATTTAAAACAGCCATAAAAACTTGTGACGTTTTCTTAAAATGCGCTATAGTCACCCTATTCATTCGTACGTTCGGCTGTTGCAGTGGACTACGCACATGAAAATTTGGTAGAATGTTATTGTAGATGTTTAGCTACATTCTTAACTTTTGATTACCGCACATCTCATGCGCCGAAAGAAAACATAACTGCGGAGATGTTTCGCGGTATCGAATATTGCTCAGTCTCAGCAGAAAACACAACGAGAGACACCGAATCGGCGAGTTCTGAGAGCGGAAGGGAGAGAAGTAGGTAGTGGTAATAAGTCGATGTCCTTTTTATTTCATAGCACTCGCAGCTCAGCTGCTGTGCTGTTTTGATGGAGGAGTGTGGAGCTCCGCTGCTTCTGTATACACACTTAGATTTTTTACAGGAGTTAGTATTTTTACTGGATTTTTGGATTACTGACTCGGTTAAAATTCAAATGAATCGAAATTTTTATTTTTCATCATTACACGGGGTTAACAGAAGTTAGTCTGTAGAATTAGGTAACACATTTCTCAACTTTGAATTTTTTACAGATTTTTTTAAATTTTACCGAAGAGTTCTGCAATTCAAAAACTCGGTAAAAATTACTTGCTCCATAAGTGTGTACTGATGTATGGTTGGTGAAGAGGCTACCATCTGGAGGGTATTCTCAGGCTAATGAATGCCACCCATCCCCACTTATAATTCAGTAATACACTATTTATTCATTTCTGCTTGATATGTTTACAAAGTTTGCAAACAGAATTGCATTGCAGTGTAGTTACCAATTTTCCAATTCATTGACTTCAGATAACTGTTCAAAGTCCCAGATTTTTTATAACGGAATCATGAACAAAAAACCAAAGACCACTATGACAAACGTGATCGTGAACTTCGAGTTTTCTAGGGAGTTGATCTCGGGCACTATTGTGATTTGAGGCACTAAATTGTCATCACAGTTTTGTTATTGTATGTTTTCCGGTAGCAGATAATGGACTCCTGGAAAAACACGAAGTGGAACCAGAGCCAGAGGTTCTGAATCGTTTCACCTTAAAACAATTTCTATGTAAAGATTTTACCGAGTTTTTGAATTGCGGAACTCTTCGGTAAAATTTTAAAAATCTGTGAAAAATTCAAAGTTGAGAAATGTTGAAGTAATGATATTGGGTTGTTAGCGGAATGCTTAATAAAACAGCAAAAAAGGTTATCTTCCATTTAATTCCACTTAATTAATTTTGGTATCCATGACAGATACGTATTTCGACTACAATGTGCAGTCTTCATCAGTGTCATTCCCACTAAAGAACTTATCAAAATTTAACCCCCTTAAGTACTCATCCCCTAGGTAAAAAAAAGTCAAGATCATAGGCATAAAAATGAAACTACAATGTGTTGAAGTGGAGTTTCATTTTTATACCTATGATCTTGACCTTTTTTTTACCTAGGGGATGAGTACTTAAGGGGGTTAGATTTTGATAAGTTCTTTAGTGGGAATGACACTGATAACCTTTTAACCTTTTTTGCTGTTTTATTGAGAAATGTGTTTTACAGACTAACATCTGTTAACCCCTTGTAATGATGAAAAATTAAAAAAAAATCTATTTTATCCAATCTTTACGAATAACAGTCATTTGAATTTTAACCGAGTCAGTAATCCAAAAATCCAGTAAAAATACTAACTCCTGTAAAAAATCTAAGTGTGTATACAGAAGCAGCGGAGCTCCACACTCCTCCATTGAAACAGCACCGCAGCTGAGCTGCGAGTGCTATGAAATAAAAAGGACATCGACTTATTACCACTAGGGGAGAATGGTATACAACGCACCCCCTGGGCAGAACGCACCAGCTGACTTTCATTTGTGGTTTTCATGGCTTTTACGTAACTTTTTTGTTGTCTTATCAAGCAGCACTTCTAGCATAGCATCTGAACTCAAAATCCTGCATGATAAATCCTTAAATTGGTTTAAAAATTCCAAGAAAAACTCAAAATAAAATGAAAAAGTGCGTCTTACCCCGGGGGTGCGTTATGTACTGTTCTCCCCTACCTACTTCTCTCCCTTCCGCTCTCAGAATTCGCCGATTCGGTGTCTCTCGTTGTGTTTTCTGCTGAGACTGAGCAATATTCGATACCGCGAAACATCTCCGCAGTTATGTTTTCTTTCGGCGCAGGAGATGTGCGGTAATCAAAAGTTAAGAATGTAGCTCAACATTTACAATAACATTCTACCAAATTTTCATGTGCGTAGTCCACTGCAACAGCCAAACGTACGAATGAATAGGGTGACTATAGCGCATTTTAAGAAAACGTCACAAGTTTTTATGGCTGTTTTAAATCAATAATTACGAAGAAACCATAAAGCCTACAAGGTTACTACCAAAGACACAAATCTAGGGAACTGCATGGAGAATGTTTTGTAGAACAACTAAATAAACAGAAATGAAAATTTTCAACTTAAAAACACTAAAATGTATGAAATTTCACCAGTTTTTTCGGTACTTTCAACATACTTTTCAATTTTAATGTATGATAATTAACTTTAATCGAGTTCTTTTCTAGACAGCATTGATAGCTAAGATTTTAATCTTTCATTTGGTATGTTGAAATCAGAAAACCACATTAAGATTTAAAAATATAGCTAACCAAAGTTGGCAAAACAAAAAAACATAAAATGTTGAATAACTCACTTATCAGTCATTTCCGACCCTATGTTTCATGGGAATTTTTTCATAACTTTAGGAGCCCTATCTACCCTGAAAATATGTAAAACCCGGAACCAAACACCCTCTATATAAAAATGAATTTCTGTATGTCTGTCAGTCTGTCTGACCCTTATAGACTCGGAAACTACTGAACCGATTGGCGTGAAAATTTGTATACAGGGGTTTTTGGGGCCGTGGAAGGTTCTTATGATGGTTCGAGACCCCTCCCCCTTCTGTAAGGGGGGGGCTCCCATACAAATGAAACAGAAATTTCTGCATAACTCGAGAACTAATCAAGCAAATGGAACCAAATTAGGCATGTGGGGGCGAGTGTGGGGGTATAAGGAGATAATCATAGGGGGTATCCCCTTAGATAATAGGGGGGGGGGGGCTACGTACAATATAGCATGCTTTTTTTTAAATCGGCGCATAAACTCAAGCTAATATTGAATCCCGTGCAAGACCGGGCACACTCAGCTAGTGCTTTATAAACGGCGTATTAGATTCATTATTCGACAACACTGATTCAGTCTAACAGCAAGACGAAATCAGTAGAGTAGTGGTTACCGTTTCTGCTTTCCAAGCAGAAGGTCGTTAGTTTAATACCAAGCTCAACCCTTTTTTTATTTGTGTTCTACGTCTAATTAATTCAAATAGTAATCATCTCACGACAATGAATACATTGATCTAGTTTAAAGTATAACCGAGCATCCTGTCTTTCGACTTGGAGAGGTGAAGAGGTAACATTGCACAGTGAGTGGTCCAAACGACGAAAAACGTGATCGTGTGAGATTACGCAAAATCCTTTGACTTTAGGTATATAGTGTCTTCAGAGAAGTTTTAAGGCATAATTCGGCGCCATCTTTTGACGGTAGCCATTTTGTGATCAATCCCCCTAAAAGTGGGATCCAACACTCATTTTTTTATAAAGTTGAGATAGAAGGTTTGTCAGCAAAGTTGTACATTATGTAAATACAAACAACTTTGCTGAAGACATGACCCTTCTATCTTTTTGCTCAATTGATCTATAAAGCGTTTTTTGTGGACGTGCCCCTTAAATCATATTTTTACCATAACTTTTTCTATGTAATTTTTACAGGCTTGCAATGTTCTAAGGACTACTTTGTATTGTTAAAATACATGTTTTTGTAGAACATTTTTTCTCGCTATTTCCTATATACTTGGAGATATTTGGGATTTTTTAAATAAAATTGGCCTATTTTTGAACTCAAATATTTCATAAGGTGGCAAATGGTGGCAGATCAAACAACTTACATTTGAAAGTAAAACAAAAATGTTGCTAAATTATGCCAGAGTTGTCTACATCGGACTACATCCGGAAAAGTTACAGCTGTTTTAAGAAGGATCAAAATCAAATGTCTCCTATTAAATATTTGATCTCATTCGAATGGCAACTTTCAGCTATTCAATTTTCTTTCCCGTAAGGATTGCAAGGAATACAAAAAAAAAATTAAAAATACATCTCTTGAGTTAATGAAATACGAAACCAAATGTACAACCATTTCACACAACAGTGATGCCATGTTTGCAAAAGGTTAAATAGAGTTTGCTGCACCCATTGCAAAAAGCTATTACAGAAGCATGTCGCCATACTTTTTCTGGTCGGTCTGTCAGTTTCTAAGATGATCACAAAACTGAGCGAAGATTTCCCAGCTGGAAAAAGTGCTCATTACCGAACCGTCATGTACTGGCAAGTTCAAATCAACCCGACAGCACCTTCGGTGCTTCGGTGGCTCGTTTCTGAGCAATATTTCTGCAGGAAAAGTGTTTTAGGTTGATCACAAACCACGTGTCGGCTACGTTTGTGGTGGTAAGAGAGCTGTCAGCAATCTCTATGGTTTAGATTTTTATTGGTTTAGTTTGATGTGTATAAAAAGCATCTCTCGCACACTTGTTCAATTATCTCCGATAGTACAATGCTCTTTGTAAAACCACGGCTTGAAGGTCACTTTGGAAGGAGCTTTCATCCGTAGTGCTCGGAGGTGTTTTTTGTGAAGTGCTCTAAGTTTTCTTAAATTCAGCCGAAATAACTTTTTAACTATCCGGTAAATATATTATAATGATTCTTCAGATATTTTCTTCTATTCTGGCGTACAGCATGATTTGAATGCTTTCCAATAACATTAATATGGTAACACCCCAAGTAACATTTCAAGTTTTATGAAATACTACAAAACAACTACAAAACAACATTCATAAAACCCTGGTCAAGGCTATTTTGTCATTAATGCATCCACCAAAACTTCATTAAGACTAGTTGGCCCACCCTGGAGAAGGTTCTGAAGAGTGTATTCTCAAAACTCTTCAGGATTGATTTACTGCAAAAGATTGTATGACGAACGCATTGAGAAAAGCTACAATAAAAGCTATTTAGCAACAATAAAAACCCTTTCAGAGCCATTTCCCCTAGCCACATGCTGAATCCACTAGGAAAGCATCAATCAAGATAGAAAAGGATTTATGAATCCGATCTTATCAAAATAATTAAAATAGAAACTGATGGTATAAAAATCTTGTTGACTATCCAAATTTATTACAATAGTTCTCATTAAGTGGGCTAGTTTTAAGTGCCATACTAAATTTTATGTAAAATTTACGTGAAAACATCGAAAAAATTAGGTCCACCCTCGTAAAACGTCGATTTGACTAATTATTTAACATTGAAAAATAAAATATATTCTTCAGATCGAGCTTGGCCGAGATTTTTTTTATTATTTTCGCATTTAAATGTTCGCTCATTGCTAAATTTACCAACATCTAGTTATATTTAAGGAAATATAGATTGAAAATCTAAGCTTGTAAAAAACAAGCAAACTAATTATAACATGGCGGTGGCATAAAAGTTGATTTTCAAGGGTCATTTGTGAAAAAGTTGTTTTGCTGTCAAGAATTCCTCAACAAATTAATAAGGTTTTAAAATGGCTTTTATGAAGAAAATTTGCAGGCTGAATTGTATTTATCTAAAGCCATTTCGCTTGATCCTAACCCGTTCAGATTTATGGCAGCATTTATGGAGGCAAAGTTGGCTGCAAAAAGTTAAACGTCAAAGTTTGTTTATCTTTCGATATTTAGTTGCGCTGTGGGATCCAGTGTTCTTCCAGGCGGTTTTCTCCCGATGGATTGGGAGCAGTTACTCAGATAGTTTGTTTATTGCAACATTTCGGATTTCGAACAGCTGGAAGCGTAATCGTTCCCGAAAAAGATCCTCTTCTTCCGGATGGTTACAGAAGTGCACCATCCAACGATGCAGGGATGTACGGTTGAATGAAATTTGCGAAGAGTTGATTCTTTCGCCGAATAAAATCGCTGCTATGGATCGGAAACCACCTTATCTCCGCTAACTAACAATTTCAGTGGTTTGCTGTCGGATGTTATTTCGAGTGTCATCTATTCGCAAGATCTGGAGAAGGCTGGTATGTTTTTAATCTTTCGACAATGTTTTATGAATTCGAGAGCCCCGCTCACTTTACTCTTCTTTGCCAGATGGTCAGTCGGTGATGGTGTGCTGGTTCTTCTAGAGAAGAAAATTTTGCTGAAATCGACTTTAATTTTTCATCCTACTTCGTCTATCCTTCGAGATTTCCTTGTCATAAATTTGGCATTTATTAACTATGAGGAACCATCTTTTAAGCTGAATTGGTGAGTTAGTGATGTTTTTAAAAAGGCTAAAAAGCAACAATAAATGCTTTTTTCTCTAATGCAAGACCTAATTGTTTAGTGGTTGCTTTTATAATGATAGAACACGTTTATAAAGTATTTTATCATGACATTAATAAACAATTGCTAATGACGTTTATGCTTGAAGTACAGAACAGTTTTAAGGAGGGATTGATTACTGTTTTAAATTTATTTTTAAAACAAGACAGTTTCTGACTTTCTTGCCAGACTATAAAAGGTTTTTAAAACAGCAAAAAGCTGAATTACTAAGCAGGAATGTGTTACACTTTGAAATGCCATATTTAAACTAAATGGATTGTTCATTTCCGTTATAAAACCATCATAAATCAGAGTGGATGCAAAATGGTTACTGAATTGTTACTTGGGACATTATTTACTTATATTATACTAAAATGTTCTATCAGTATCTGCAGGAGAAATGGATTATCGTCAGGTGTTTCTGCTTTGGAAAAATGCGGAAGGTGACAAAAAAACCAAATTGGGTTTTTTGGGTTAAAGAAATAACACGATGTCTTGAAATAGATGCAGAACTTGTTGGTGTTATGTCAGAGATTGAAAATTACTTGGATAACATTTTCAAATATTTCAGCCAGCTGTGGCAGAGGCATAACCGCACAATGGCTAGAGTTCTGGAAAATAACGTTGCTTATTTTGACAAACCATTTTGTTTACCGCAACATATCCTTAAAAACATTCCATCAACGTCCAATGTTACACACAATATATTGATATAGGAAAATGGCAAATTCAAGGAGTTGAAATTGAAAGGATGAAAGAACGGAAGAAGACAATACAGAATCGGTTCAAAAGGGAACTTGGATTAATAATCGACAAACCGCGTTCGACTGGGGCAGGAACTTAAAACCACAAACGAAGTGACAGACGGAGCGGCTCGAAAGCTTTGGTGACTAACCTGCTATTTCAATTTTTCAGTGTACCACATGGCAACACCACTACTACTGGATTGTACCACATGGCAACACTACTACTAGATTGAACTAGCATTTTCACCAAATGTACTAGAATGTTTTGGTTCTATCTCTTTCACTCTACTCAAAACTGAAATGCATAAAAAAAT
Organism: Ochlerotatus camptorhynchus; assembly: GCF_037179485.1. NCBI lineage: Eukaryota > Metazoa > Arthropoda > Insecta > Diptera > Culicidae > Ochlerotatus > Ochlerotatus camptorhynchus. The sequence continues at coordinate 144,752 of NW_027040594.1, forward strand.
GACAAAATGATACGCACTCTTTGCACACTGTCAAAGAATCATTGTACACAAAATCAACGTTGTTCAAATCAAAACAAAAAAACTAACCCATCTGGTGGATGATGGCACAAGCTTCCAAGAAAATTCTATTACAGTGAACCACATTATTTAAATGGATTTCTTCGCCAGTTAGTCGTCTGTCACTTCGTTTGTGGTAAAACGACGGTAACACAGCTCGTCGATTTTTCAGAGATGCAGAAAAGTCTGCAGAAATCTTAGGTAAATATATATCAGTTTATACTTTTCTTTATTCCAGCACGCATTTTTCATTATCTAGGTCTAGACTTACATGTGATTCAGCGATGTGGTACAATTTTGCAAGTTCTGGCTTCTGGTCGTACAGTAAATGAGGAAAAATTCGATATTTACTGCATAGAAACGGCACGAAAACTAGTTCACCTGTATCCGTGGTTCTACTTGCCTGCCTCTGTGCACAAAATCCTGTTACATGGTTCGAGAATCATCAACCAATTTATGGTGCCCATTGGTCAACTTTCCGAGGAGGCACAAGAATCGATGAATAAAGTCAACCGACAGACACGAGCGTTCCATTCAAGGAAAATTACTCGGGTGGCAACGAATACCGATCTGCTGCATCGATTGCTTGAGTTGTCTGATCCATTCATTACAATGAATAGGATTAGTACGTGCAAGCCAAATATGTTATTTTCTTATGATGCTCCTACTAGATATGAACGACTCAAGTACTGGGTCTGATTCTGACGATACTGATAGCGAATAAAGCAAACCTTCTATCTCAACTTTAAAAAAAAAAATGAATGTTGGATCCCACTTTTGATGCACTTAGTAACCATCGCTATGATACATATATTTTTTTCTCAGGGCGAAAAGTTACCAAAATGGAAGGATGGAATATAAACCCATTCAAGTTCAATCATCTTCCTGAGACACTAACTCGGAGGGAATGGATGAGATGGAAAAGGAACTTCAAAGTCATCATAGCAGCAAGTGAAGAGAAAAACGCCACAAAGCTCAAGAACATACTCCTGGCGAAGGGAGGTTTAGAATTGCAAGATTTATTCTATTCTATTGATGGAGCAGATGTCGTAGAAGATAAGGAGCAAAGAATCAATCCGTATAAAACAGCAATTGACAAACTCGATCAACACTTTTCACTGAAGCAGCATGATTCTTTCGAACGGAATGAATTCTGCAAATTATCACCAGCAACTGTTCAGGATGGAACAAGCGAAACGTTGTCAAAATTTGTTATGCGATGTTCGGAACAGGCGAAACGATGCGATTTTGGAAAAACAAGTGCAGAGAGTCGAGATTTAAGAATTATAGATAAGGTAATCTATTACGCGCCAACGGAGCTTAGAGAGAAGTTACTGCAAGAAGAGAAACTAACATTGGCCCAACTCACACGGATGGTGAACTCATTCGAATCAATTAAACTACAAGCAAGAGCGATTGCGGGAACAGGATCAGGAAACGCGTCGTTTGTCACAGCATCGGAAAACATTGAACGAATCAACAAATTGAATACATCAGCAAGGCAAAACCGTAACACCTGCTACCGTTGTGGATTACAAAATCATCATGCAACCGATCGTGAATGTCCGGCCAGAGGAAGAAAATGCGAAAAGTGTCATAAAAAAGGCCATTATGCAAAAGTATGTCGATCAGGACAAATTTTCAAACAACGATACGAGGGACCACATTCACACCATCCAGAGAAAAGAGCCAGGTATGGAAACGTGCGTACTATCGTGGCAGAAGAAAAATTTGATCGAACTGAACCAGAGAGCTTCATTTTTAACATTGGTGATGGCGACGAATTTCTGTGGACAAAGATTGGAGGAGTTTTGGTTCAGGTGTTAATCGATTCAGGCAGTTCAAAGAATATTATCGATGATGCGACCTGGGCCTACATGAAGAAACAAGGTGTGAGAAGCTGGGTTCCACGAGATGTTCCTAATACAACTCTTCGAGGATACGGTCGAGAAGCTAAACCATTGGAAATCGTACACGTGTTTGAAGCCGTCATTTCAGTGGAATCAAGTAGCAGCAAATTTGAAACCATTGCAATATTCTATGTTGTGGTAGGTGGATTGCAGTCGCAACTTGGAAAGGAAACTGCGAAGTGTTTAAGAGTGCTGAAAATTGGACTTCCGTATCCTGAGCACTCAATCAACGCTGTGATTCCAGTAGCGAAACGGCCATTTCCCAAGATGAAGAAGTTCAAGTAAGGATTCCCGTTAATCAAGATGTCACTCCAATCGTTCAAAGAGCTCGTCGTCCTCCAATTGCATTACTCAGTCGGATTGAAGATAAATTGGATCAGCTTTTGGCAAACGATATTATCGAATTCGTAACGGAACCATCGCCTTGGGTATCACCACTGGTAACCATTGTGAAGGACAATGGTGATCTACGCCTTTGTGTGGATATGCGGCGACCGAATCAAGCAATCCAGAGAGAGCATCATGTGATGCCTACGTTTGAAGACTTCTTGCCTCACTTTAAGTCATCTCGATTCTTTAGCCGATTAGACATTAAAGATGCTTTTCATCAGGTAAGAACTCTAGAAGAGAAAATAATATTGTAAAAGTAGTCGAATATTTCGGGGGTTACATAATTATAGAAATTATACATGTATAGATAGTATACTCATGAAACTCTATTTGGTTTCGACTTCTTCAGATTGAGCTGGAAGAATCGTCCCGATATATAACAACCTTTATTTGCCATAAAGGATTGTTCAGATACAAGCGGCTAATGTTTGGAATTTCCTGTGCTCCAGAGATGTTCCAAAAGATTTTGGAACATATTCTGTCAGACTCTGAGAATGTTGTAAATTACATGGATGACATAATAATCTCGGGGGACACTGAAGAAGAACACGATGAAGCATTGAGGAAGGTGCTCAGAGTACTAGAGTCCCGGAATGTATTGCTTAACAAGGACAAATGTATTTTTAAAGTAAAGCAAGTTGAGTTCCTTGGTCATCTGATTTCATCGGGAGGAATTAAGCCAACTATTAGTAAGGTTGAAGCGCTTCAAAGATTTCGCGAACCAAAGACTCCAGAAGAAGTAAGAAGTTTCCTGGGTCTTGTAACGTATGTCGGAAAATTCATTCCCGATTTAGCAACAATAACGGAACCTCTAAGACAACTTATCTGCAAAAATAATAGATTCACGTGGGAAAGGAATCATCAAGACAGTTTTGAGCTCCTAAAATTGATGATCGCTGATGTACAAACTCTCTCGTTTTTCAATAACACATTGAGAACTCGAGTTATTGCGGATGCTTCTCCAGTGGCTCTAGGGGCAGTCCTTGTTCAATTTGAAGGCAGAACTGATGCGGATCCTCGAATTATAAGCTATGCGAGCAAAAGCCTAACCATAACCGAGTAACGTTATTGCCAAACAGAGAAGGAGGCGCTAGCGTTGGTATGGGCAGTGGAAAAATTTTCAGTTTATCTGGTTGGCAGAGAATTTGAATTGGAGACAGATCATAAGCCGTTAGAGATCATTTTCTCACCTTCATCCACGCCGTGTGCTCGAATTGAGCGGTGGGTATTAAGGCTCCAATCCTTCAAGTTCATCGTGAAATATCGGAAAGGTTCTGGAAATATTGCTGACTCACTGTCTTGGCTGGTAGTAGCAGAGGATCCTGTTGAATTCGAAACAGACAACCATTTCTTAGTTCTCGCTGTTCAGGAATCAGCGGCGATTGATGTAGGGGAAATTGAAGTTGCTACTAGATCGGACCCTGAACTTAAAGCTGTTAAAGATTGTCTCGTATCAGGAAACTGGAATAACCAATTAGTGAAGCCATTTGAACCATTCCGAAATGAGCTGGGTTTAATTGATGATACGATTGTAAGAGGGAATAAACTGGTTGTACCTCGAGATCTTCGAGTGCTCCAGCTAGCTCATGAGGGTCATCCAGGGGAATCGATCATGAAAAGGCGCTTGAGAGATCGGGCCTGGTGGCCAGCTATGGATCGTGCAGCAAAAGATTACGTTTCGTGCTGTGAAGGTTGTCAGTTAATCGGAATGCCAAGTAAACCGCTCCCGATGAGCAGACGAGAATTGCCAACAAAACCTTGGATTGACGTTGCAATCGACTTCATGGGACCTTTACCTTCTGGAGAGTATTTACTTGTGGTAGTTGATTATTTTAGCAGGTATAAAGAAGTGGAAATTATGTCGAGGATTAGTTCCCGTGACACAGTTGAAAGACTTGTCAAAATATTTACGCGATTGGGCTATCATAGAACAATAACACTTGACAATGCAAAACAATTCATTGGGAAAGAATTCGGAGAATATTGCAAGATACATGGGATAGTGTTAAATCATACTACACCATATTGGCCTCAGGAAAACGGACTAGTAGAGAGACAAAATAGGCCACTTTTGAAGCGACTACAGATCAGTAACGCGTTGAAAAGAGACTGGAAGAAGGACTTAAACGACTATTTACTGATGTATTATACAACTCCTCATTCAACAACCGGGAAAACTCCAACAGAACTGTGCTACGGGCGTACCATCAGATCCAAGTTGCCGTCAATCGAGGACATTGAAACCACACCAGCAGCATCGGATTATCGTGACCTGGACAAGATCAACAAGAAAAAAGGAAAAAAAAAGGAGGACAGAAGGCGACACGCTCAGGAGTCAGACATCGAAAGAGGAGATACTGTTCTAATGGAAAATCTTTTGCCATCAAACAAACTAGCAACAACGTTTAATAAAACTAAATATACGGTGGTAGATCGCGCAGGGCCGAGGGCTATGGTAGAAGACCAGGACACAGGAAAAACATTCAAAAGAAACATTGCACACTTGAAGAGAATTAGGACTCCACCAACAGAAGCCGCATCTAGTTCAACTGACACTTCATGTTCTGGTAAAGACGCAACAGCTACAACCACTGCTGACCTAATAACACCATGTGCATCAAAACCTATGGTTAGAACATCACTATTTGAAGAAGATCAAGGCAGGCCTTGATAACATGACAATTAATAAATTCAGAATATACTGTGCTACCGAACAGATAACAAGTACTTTTACTGTGTGGAATCCGAATATACTAAGGTACCACAATATGTACTAGAAATACTCAGAGGGAGAGATAGGCGGAGAAAACAAAATACAATTCGGCAGCAGGGATTTGTTCCTAAATTATCTTGCAACCCTTGCTAGAAGCTAGCATTTCAAATGACTTTTATTTCTGATTCGATTTACGTGCAAAATAATAATTGATTGCATCGCAATATTTTGCACATTTCTTGGTGCCATTCATTAACCAACGAAGATCAATTAATCGAATCAAAATTTTTGGTTCCAAAAACTAGTTGAATTTGAGAAGCACACAAAACATAAAGGTGATTGAATTTCTGTTCGATTGCAATACTCTCAAAATTATTCTAGTAAGAATAAGAAATCCTCGGAAAAATTCCAATTGGAATGTTCGATTGGCTCAGATTTTGACAGTTCTATGGGCTCAAAACATTCTCTCCACCCATCTCTCCCTCTGAGTATTTCTAGTACGTAACGTACGCGGTAAAAGTTGTGTGTGTAACATACATACAGGGGTTACTCAAAATAACTACACGGTTAGAAAAAGTACCCGAAATTAAGTTCTTTTCACTCATCTCGGCACTATAGTGCAGGAATCCAAAAGCAGGCAAAGCGGGTCAAAGTAATTTACATTTACTTGTGTGCAGTTCGTATGGAATTTTCCACTGGCTTTTTACCCAAAAGTAAGTTAGTTGTACCCAACAGTAGGTAAATATGATTATACTCAACGTTGGGTTTCCACACTTTACTACCCCTGTTTGGTGGTTTTGCTCCTCCGTTTTTGACAACATTAGAAGTAGAAAAGGAGACAAACTAGTCAAAAGTAGGTAAAAGTGAACTTTCCGTTGGGTACTTTTTTCTTACCGTGTAGGATAGGCAAATTTTGGTCAACTTGGGAGTGTTGTAACTTCGTCAAATATGATCCGATTTTAAATCTTCCAAGAGCATTTGACTAGAAAACTAATATTGTTTTACGGTGTAGCCACAAAAATAATCATGGTCATCGCATACTGAGATATTCTGGGTTTCCAGAGGTCTTGTCTTACTTGCTAAATTTTTGATGAGATTTTATATATGATGCTGATTAAAAATATATATTTTTAGTAAATACAAAGAAAGAAGAACTATTTTTAAGCGAATCATATGCCAACAGGCTTGCTTCCACTCGCTTGCTTTATTTTTTTTCTTTTTGAATTTTGGAACCATTCGATGTTGAAATGATATTTTGAACTTGTAAGATACAAGAAGAGGTTGAAATTTAAGTGTTTGACACATAAAACCAGTCAAATTCGCTGTCATATAGTCACAATCAGCGATTTTACAACTCGCGAGCGCTCACTCTGAGTGAACGCTCACGAATCATAAAAACGTTGATTGTGACACTCTGAAAGCGAAATTGACAGCTTGCATGTGTCAAACACATACTTTGCAACCTTTTTGTTTAACTTACAAGTACAAAATATCATAATAACATCGAACTATTTTATAATTCCGAAAAACATTTTTTTCAAAGTAAGTGAGTAGAAGCAACCCTGTATGCCAAGAACTAAAATCGGCCTATACTCAACCGAGATATGGCCCTTTTCCCTGGAATCGGTTCTGGTGGAGGGTTCTGAACGCGGGCAGATCATTGAATCACTCAAAACATGCCATGCGACAGCTCTTTCTTCATTTTTCTCGTCAATAGGCTTTCGATAAACTTTAAATGCATAATTGACCACACTGCCCAACTAACATTTTCAGCTTTATAAGCCAACTTTTCCAGCGTTGTGCTGTAAAGTATACTATAGTCAGCTACTTCTGGCTGTTGGAACGGTCGGTAGAAGCTCTTATTGCATATCCATTAACGCTTCTATACAGCTGTTATCCTGCTGTTTAGTTGTGTGTGAACTTGAAAGCGCTTATTCAACCTTTTCCCGGTTATTCAATAATCACAACACAGCTTTCTCTTGAAGCCGGGTTTAATACTGTTTATGCTTTTTATGAAGGAATTTATTGAGTTTATTTTTCTGTGAATCAAATTAATCGAAATTAGTTACAAATCATCACCAAATTATTTACCCTGCTGCACCGGAACCTGGAATCGAACTCGAGACGACCTCATTGGCAAACCTTGACACTACCAACTGTGCTACGCCAACACTTTGAACTTATGTAAACAAATCAACATTCCTTTCTACAACAAAATCGCTGAGTGGAGGCTTTATAATAGTACACATGAATCACTTTTCTCGACTAGTTATAAAAGAGCAGAGTAAAAGCTGTAAAACTGCACACATCTAAAAATAAACCTAGTTGACTGTGAAAATGCTTCCGAAGTTGCTCTAACACAGTTTATAAACTGAGTACAGGTTGTTAAGTTGTTGAAAAAGCACTTTTGATGTTTATGTTATTCAGCAAGAGTGGTTGGTTGTGTAGAAGCCATCAAATAAGTAATATATTCACTTTATTAGCTTTGTTTTGAAGCTAAAAGTTTAAAGTTGATTAATATTTGCATAGAAGTGACATTAACTTTTGTTGGGTGATGTTATTCAGTGCGACTCACAAATTGAATAGTGGTTGTGAAAAAGTTTAGTAAACGCTCTCCAAAACTATTTTGCTAGCTTCTGCTTGTAGCTGTATCTGCATCTTTATTTCAGCTATAAGTTCGCCAGATTTGCTTGTATAGAGGTTGAGTAAAGGTTTCCTCATATCGTATAACGTTTGAATACAGCTTGAGACTGTATAAATGAATTGAGTAAAGCGTTTACATTGTGAAAATTGTTAGTTGGGTGGCCACTCTCACAACTTCCGATATGTCCCCGGAGCAACCTGGAGCAAGGGACAATTGCGTTTTTACACCATAAAATACAGTGCGACAGCTCATTCTTCATGATTTTTCATGAATAGGCTTTCCATAAACTTCAAATGAATCATCGACCACATTGGCCGCTCTTGGAATCACGAGATACCCCCGAGGGATCCTGTAGCAGGGGTCAATTGCATGTTTACCCCAATACATGTCGTGCGACAGCTATTTCTGCAAGCTTTCTCATTAATAGGTTTTTAATAGACTTTAAATGGATTAGTGACCACATTGGCCGCTAATTTGGACCTCCGGTATGTCTCCGGGGGAACCTGTAGCAGGGAACAATTGGATTGTTACACCAAACATGCAGTGCGACAGCTCATTCTTCATGGTTTTTCATGAATAGGCATTCATTAAACTTCAAATAGATCAGTGACTACATTGGCAGCTCTCGGAATCACGGGATACCCCGGAGAGAACTTGTAGCAGGCGTCAATTGAATTTTTACTCAAACACATGCCATGCGACAGCTTTTTCTTCATGGATTTTCATCAATATGCTTTCCATAAACTTAAAGTGAATCATTGGCCGCATTGGCCACCCTCGGAACCACTGGATACCCCCGGGGGAACCTAGCGGGCGACAATTGCGTTTTTACTCAAAAGCATGCCATACGACAGCTCTTTCTACATGGATTTTTATGAATATTCTTTCTATAGACTTAAAGTGAAACATTGATCACTTTGGCCTTTCTGGAGTCTCTGGAATCCCCCGGGGGAAACCTGTAGTAGGTGTAGTGCTTACAAAATTCCCTAATAAAATTCCGATTTCAATTAACTTTAATTGCCCTTTCATTCCGCACGTTTTCTATCTCCTTGTCTCACCAAAACTCCTTTCTTCTCCCCTGCTGTCACTCTACTCACCTCCAGGGTTGCCAGTCTCACTGCTCATCACTCGAATACAGTTTTTCCGAGGGACAATCCATATTACGCTAAGGAAGAACCCTACAGTAGGCTGCAATCACATTTTTTCACAATACAATGCGCATTCTGGAACCCAGCAGATGCCCCAGGATAACATGTAAAAGGAAAATTGTATTTCCACTTCACTATGCCGTTCGACAGCTCAAACTATCTGAAGTCTTGAACTGGACCATTGACTACTAGCAGTGGATGGGGAGGTTAGGTTTTTAAACTCTGGTTGTAGACCAATAAAAGTCTCTCTCTTGTATTAATGTAAGAGAGAGAGAGGTGGTGTCCAGGCGACACACGAAATGAGATGCAAAGCGTAGAGAAAAGCAAACCTATGGAACCCATGGATTGGAGCAGCAAATTAATATGGTGAGACCATTCCAAACACCTTCCACAATTATAAAAAAAAATAAAAATAAATAAATAAACTAAATACGTGCCAGGTTCAAAAGAACATTTTGAAACTGGAAGTGTGTGTGTAATACTTATATCCTATTGATAGAGGTAATACATACATGCGGGGCTTATTGTAATTGAAAGTAACCTCGGAATGGGCGTGACTCTCCAGACATTCTGAAATGGGTTACTGGATCTGCAATAGAGCTATCACCTTCTAACTCCCGGACTAAAGCTGTCTACAATGACCATAAATGCGACATTGTAGGGAGAGTTCTTCCATATTACCACTGCGGGCCAGTGGGGGTTAGATGGAATACACACACACACACTCTCTTGTATTAATGTAAGGTGTAGCAAGAGCACAACTCCTTAATGAACAAAATGACTGTCGACGTCAGCTCTGGAGATGTTCGCCAGCACTTTTGTGCTCGCTAGCGATTGCGCATGGAGGAGGCTCAGTTATGGTATGAGGTGCCATATTATCATCGACAAACCGACATGAATGGTCATACAAAGTATTATCAAATTTCTGATCGAAGCACAAAACTGACATCTGCCGTCGTGTTCGCGAAAAATGTGTATCCTAACCACGAACACCCATACTTAATGTATGAGTTGGTTCGTGTCTAATCTGTTCCGGGCAAATTATTTTTATCTATATAACAAATTTCTATGGTTTTGACAGATGGGATCGCTGCACATTTGAATCCGCCGTTATGGATTTTCGATCAAGAGTTAAGTTTTAGTTTCATGTCGGTTGGTCGGTGATATTATTGCACTCAGTTGGACCAATCGTTGCCATGAAGTGAAGAATATGACCAAGTTTTGGGCGGGAGCCCTCCGGAAACCCGGGATATCTCCAGTATACAGTGACCAGGATTATTTTCGTGGCCACACCGTAAAACAATATTAGTTTTCCAGTCAAATGCTCTTAGAAGATTTAAAATCGGATCATATTTGACGCTGTTACAACACTCCAAAGTTGACCAAAATTTGCCTATCCTTGTTATTTTGAGTATCCCCTGTACATGATGAGAATATAGTAAATTACTATTTTGATTTCATTTGACATGTGGGAGTTTTTGCTCTAGATACGTGATTAGGTGAGTGATTTAACAGACCATAATATTAGATTTATTGGTATTAAATGAGCGATTTAAAACACGAAAGATTAACATATGACACAACACGATTAGATGATCGGAGTGTAAAAGCAAGTAAGTACGGAAAGTACTTAATTCAGATTTCCCAAAACTCATCCGACAGGGATCCCAAGAAAGCTAATTGAGCCATGCGTTTAGGATTGAGCCGGTATCGATTCTGTTTGGTTTCACCAGCTTTAAAGAATTGCCTCTCTGACGGAACACTTGTTACCGTTCTTGATAAACTGTCTCGAGCAATGGGATATACATGGGAATATTCACTACGGATTTTCTCCCATGCTTGAAAAGGATCGACTGAACGTTGTTTTCCCACGGTTTTCCATTTCGGCTGATGCAAGAAATTTTGTGGGGATTCAGTTCTGACATAGCAGAGGACTGATGAACCTGAAATGTGCCATAAGAAGTGAATGTTTCTACTGAATTGTATATGAATAGTGTCAACAATTATTACTATTTCTCGGCTGTCCTTCAACCAATTAAGTCGATTCTCTGCAAAGAACTAGTTTATACTAGTTCTTTGCAGAGAATCGACTTAATTGGTTGAAGGACAGCCGAGAAATAGTAGCGCACAAGAAGGATTACTGTATTGAGATAGAAAATATACATAGGTTGCCGTCCTTGCTTTTTTGCTTTTGCTGTAAGTTGCTTCTGTATTATGTAAGTAGCTGTAAGAAAATAATATGGTGTAGAAAGTACGGGAATATACTTTAGTTTTTTGTTATACAGAATCTTGCAGAAAAGCAAGTACGGAAACAGAACTACAGAGAACTGGATGCATCCAGTATAAATCCCGCATAAACAATAACCATAAGAAGCGCCTAACCACCAATTCAGGGTATCATTCCAACTTTATGTGGTATGGTCGTACCATCTATGATATCGTTAGTGTATGGTACCCGTTAATTAAGGTGCATAGGAATCTGAAGGGACTGCTCAAATCATAGAGTTAGGGAAGAATATCGAGGCATGGAGAGTTGACTGTAATATATTAAGTGAAATATCTCTCGATTTTCGTCATATTCAAACAGTTTTTCCTAGAAAAACGTGGAAAATTTTATTGATACACTGAGTAACCTCACTTTTTAAAATGTTGTATCAAATCCAAGTCAATTTTAAGCTACTCTCATTGACCGTGAACATTCGTGAAGCGTTCGTGTTGGTTTGCGTCTCGGCGCAGTAATGACAAACGCTTATATGTGAGCACGGACGATGAAATCAACTCAAAATTTAAGCTGAATTCAACGCAATTCAGCAAAAAGTGGATTTGCTTACACTGCCTTAGTTTACTCATAATAGAAGGAGTGCCGGAACTAAGCGATAAGTAAATTTGCCTCATGTTTTCCTGTGGTAAACTAAAAATATCTACCGGAAAATTAGGAAAATTTACGAAAATTTAACTCAGTATGGGAGTAGTACCAATAGACTGAGTGAATCCAGTCTTTACTTTTCTCATATTCGAGATTTTTTTCCTGGACAAACCTGGATAAACATTAGGCAAATTTACTCATCGCTGAGTTCCTGCACTTACTGAGATTTATGAATAAGCAAGCTCAAATTTTGTGAATTTCTCATTCGCCGTGTAATTTTGGACTGATTGAATCCAATCTTAACTTGTCTCATTTTCGGGGTTTTTTTTTTTCTTGGATACAGTAGGCTATGGAATTGCGACGAGTTTTATTTTATTTGGTAAGTTGAGATCGTTAAACAACTTTGTTGAACACGTGAAGAGCCGGCGCTTGTGGAACAGTGGAAGCGTGACTGCTTTCTCACCCCAATGGGTCTGGATTCAATCCCAGCCGAGGTCGGTGGAATTTTTCTGAGGCATAACAATCTCTGGTCACCTCTTCCTTCGGAAGGGAAGTTAAGCCGTCGGGCATCGATTTTTGATGTCTGTGTCATCCCCTATTCAAAAGTATCCATATTGTAGGGTATTTCACACTTTTTGTTAAGACGGAAAACGCCAACTTGGATATAAAAATGGTGTCGGATATCGATTTTCATTCTCTAGACGTCAAATTCCAAAAATACTCATATAAATGGGTATATGAGAGTATATCCCACTTCAAGCACAACATGTGAAAAGGGCATACAAGCTTTTTGCAAACAAACCTTCTTATGCCCTTTTTTCGCCACCTTTATGACACCAATGCAAACCTTTAACATCATCGGGTATGGGGAAACTTTCCCTTCCCGATAAAATTGCTGGTTTGCGTGGGCGACCCTCGGTTGGCGAGAAAAGGGCCTACAAAGGTTTGTTTACGAAAAGCTTGTATGTCTTTTTCACATGTGGCTCTTGAATTGTTCTTAAATCGGAAGCCGCTATCTTGGATTTTAAAATTGCGTCGGATATCGTCATCTCGATTCCGAAAAACTCTTTATATGGTATTTGGCAGTACTTCCCACCCTTCTTAAGCCGGAAGTCACTATCTTGGATATCAAAATGGCGTCAGATGTCAATTTTTGGCATCCAGACGTTACTCCGATCCCAAAAAACTACCCATATTGATGGGTATTTGACAGTATTTTGCACTATTTATGAAACCGGAAACCGTCATCTTATGTTTCAAAATGGCGTTGGATATCAATTTTTGGCCTCTAGACATCACCCTGATTCCAAAAATACCCATATTGATGGGTACATATTTAATAGAAAACATCCCTATAATACATATTTATTAACTGTTCGGAGCGAGGTTCGGAGTCTATCCGGATACTACTATAGTTGTTACATAAAAGTTAAAATTGTTGTTGTTTATTAATTTATTTGATAAGGCTCAATCGAATTAACTTTACAGAGCCGAGGATTCTTGTTTTTTTTAATTCAAACATACAGTCAAGTATATTTATTTATGACTGAACATCAACAGGCGTTATTTGCTCCAATGATGTAACTTAAACTAAACATGAAAAGTACTAGAACAAAACATCAATAAGTACATAGATAGTCAACTCGTAAAAAAAAGGAACATTACTAAACAAATTTAACTGATCTAGAAAAACACGAACTAAACCTCCGGCGAAGCAGCTGGCGAGTCAGGTCAAAGTTGAAAAGTGCAGAGACCCTATTGAAGAGTCTCTGTAAACCACCAGTTCGCTGTATGGGCAGGCGCAGCATTGAATTATTCCGTAGGGCTCGGGGTTGAACATTGATGTCAATTTGCTCAAGGAGGACAGGGCAATCGGTGCGTCCTTGCAAAATATCTGCAATTAGCAATGCCCTTGCTGTATCTCTTCGGACCGACAAGCGCTCCAGATGGATCATTTGTAAAGGACTTTCGTAGGTATAAAAAAGACACTTTCTTGAGGAAATAATGAAAAACACTTTTAACTTGGGTTGCTGTCCAGAAACTAATCATCAGAACGAAACCTTAACTTTAACACTAAACATCGCATATCTGATTTTGACAGATGTTGGATTCATCGCAAATTGGGTTTTCCCTAGTATACCGAACTACACGCTAAATCTAAATCATGCAATTTTCAGTTCATCTCACAGTAGCTAGGCAATCGGAAGGGATCCTTCCACGGCAGTTTACGTAGTGTGTATCTCAGGAACCGTCGCTGAACAGACTCAACTCTTTCGACACCGTTGTTGTAGTGAGGAGCAGGGCTCTACAATTTCGAAACTCTAAAATGAACTCGTGTTTTGTTTCTCTCATACATACGTGTTCGACACTTCATTTCTATAACGCCTAGCTAGACTATCAGCAAGAAACAAAAATAAAAAAAAGCAGGACGCTTATGTCGTTTTCGTTTTTGCGGTGTAGCTACACCGGTGCTACACCGCCGAACACCGAAAATTTTTAGGGTGTAGCTATCGGTTGCACCTTTGTTTACAAACAAATGATGATAAACTGTCAATGACTCGCGCTTATTGCTGCTTACACTACACCGGTGTAGTGTAGTAAAAACGAAAACGACATTAGAAGGAAAGGCTGGCTGTGGAACTTCTCGTCGTTGCTTTGCTCATCGCTTTCAATGTCAGTAACGTTGATTTTCTAGTTAAACGAACCTCATTATGGCTTTCAATCCCCTTTCACGAACACTCTATCACCGCTCTTTCAATTTGTTTAAAATGCGTTATGCCCCGTTTTCGATCATTTTTTTTAGATAAATATATGGATGGAAGATAAATTAAAAATATGACGTGTAATCTTCAAGTGTTTTGACGTGAGAAATGCTTTAAATGTGTTATTTCATTTTCCGTCACATACGTCATGAAACCTCTGTTGATGTGTTTCATGAAAGAGAAAACTATCAATGTCGAGCGCTCTTTCGCTCATCCGTTTCGACGAAGCTTCAAAGGAAGACCAATGGAGCGACGGGAGAAAGAGAGACAAGCGATTGAACATTTGTTTGTGCACGCCGACTGAGGTTCTAGAATGCTGCGAAGCTGTTCGACTTTAACAGAAAAAGAAAGCCAGCAGTCTCTTCGTCGCATCGATTTGGTCGATTGAAGCTGATATTGTGACGCCCTGGTGAGGAGTCCAGACAACCGAGCAGTATTCTAATATGGAGCGAGACAAGGAGCAGTACAACGATGTAAGGCAGTAGATATTCGTGAAGTCTTTGGCAATCCTGAAGATAAACCCTAGAATTCTGGAAGCTTTGTCGACGGCGTGCGAGATGTGTTGCTTGAAAGAGAGTTTTGTATCCAGAATCACGCCTAGGTCCTTAATTTGGCTGACGCGCTCAATTTCAGTGCCTAATAAAACATAGTTGAACATAATAGTCTCTTTCTTGCGCGAAAAAGAGATAACCGACCATTTGGAGGGGTAACCTCCATACGATTCAGAATACACCAATCAGCAAAAGCATTCAGCTGACGTTGAAGGAAGCAACAGTCTTCAATTGAGTGAATTTGGAGATAGAGTTTAAGGTCATCTGCGTAAGATAATCGTGGTCCCTCAATTACCAGATTCACGTCGTTGAAATAAATCAGGAAAATCAGCGGTCCCAGGTGACTACCCTGGGGTATGCCGGATGTGGCAGCGAACGTACGGGACTGGTGATCACCAATGACAACAGTAAGATAGTGATCGGTGAGGTACGACTGAAACCATTGCAAAAGGCAGCTGTTGATACCAAGCCTATCCAGTTTAGCGAACAATTTAGCAACAGCGCTAAGCGAAGTAATGCCACGGTAGTTGCCAAAGTCCTGTTTGTTGCCTTTTTTATGTACTGGAAACATGTGCGCTAGCTTCCAACAGGATGGGAAAACACCGACGTACACAGACCGTTGAAAAATGTACAGCAGTGGAGACAACAAACTGTCCAAGTGCGTTTTGAGGAACGCCGATGGAATTCCGTCAGGACCCAGATTGTACGACGACTTGAGTTTCGAGGAAGCCCTGAAAAACATCTCGGGATTGATGTTCATTCTGCTCATGGTTTGGCCAGAGAGTGGTACGTAACTGGCAGCCAGTCGGGCATGGTCGTCACTCAGTACCTCGTCCGTGAAGACACTAACAAATTTTTCAGAGAACAACTGACAGATACCTTGCGTAGATGAAGCCACGTTACCATTATGTGTCATAGACGACGGCAGACCAGCTTCATGACGTTGTTCGTTGACAAACTTCCAAAACTGCTTGGGACGTGACTTAAGCTTTCTCTGCAATCCACGTCGATACTTTCGCAACTCGTTTGTAACTTCCTAAGAGCGGCTCTTTTTCTGGATTTCAGTCGACGAAATTCGCTCGTATGCCATGGTGGATGGGTCGTATGATGATGAATCTTTTTCGGAACGTGTCTGTCAATTATATATGCCAAGACATTGGAAATAATTTGAGCAGTGGACTCAATGTAAACGGTGTCCAATAAATCATCTCAATCTAAATTGGAGAGTAACTCGGCGATACTACCATGGTCGGCGTTGCGAAAATCGTAGGAAACGGTGGCAGGTGAAATATTAAAACCATGCATCAGATTAGTACTTAACGTCACCAGTAGCGGCGGGTGGTAACGATCCAGTCTTACCAGAGGAGTGGGCGCCTCGCATAAGAAAGGAGCCATGTCATGGGCGCTTACAAAACAAAGATCCAAACTCCTGTTGTTCTGGTTTACTATACAATACATCGTAAAACTATAGTCAAAAGGTAGAACACAATAAACATTTTATCTTCCGCTATCCAATAAGCCTCCTCCATCAGAACGGGAGCCGCTTCCAGTGCACAATGTTCCCAAGGCCGTATTTAGGAAGACAAAAATGTTTGCGTATATGGCATATAGTGTCTTCGGGAAGGTTTCCTCACATTTTTTGGCCAATCTTTTCATGTTAGTGAAAATAGGGTGGTCCATAAAATTGGTGAATTGAAAATGCGAAATTTTTTATTGCTTGAGATGGACCAACGCAATGTTCTAGAATGTTGTAGAACATCCAATTTGCAGCAACTTTGCTCAAAGCACCAAATTGCCATCTTTTATGGTTCATGAGTTATGATTATTAAAAAAACAGGTTAGGGTGGCCCCTGACAAATTGGGTTTCTATGAATATCTATTCATACGTTCATTTCTTGTCAAAGCAATGTTGCAAACTCTTTTAGAACTGTTAATGATAAATATTTTTGTTGAAGCACTTCCCGTGGCACTTCCCAACAAACAATTAGAGCTGATTAAAAGCTGAGTAAGCCATTTTTTAGCTGAAGAAGTAAATGTTCACCTGAATAAATACTTATTCAGCATTCAATGTTTGTTGGGTTTTCAATTGTTAATATCTCTAAAAGGACAGCGGCGCAGGTGGTGTAGTGGTAAGCGTGATTGCCTCTCACCTCAGCAGGCCTGGGTACAATTCCAGTCGGCGCCGCCGGGATGTTCTGAGGCATAACATCTCTGATCACGTTATAACTAACGGAAAGTAAAGGTGTTGGCCCCTAAACCTGTTGGTTCATGAGTTGATCGGTCGATAGGTAGGGTCCAGGTGTGGGAGTTACCTCCCTGGCGTCGGTAGCATTGGTGATAGGCACGGTAAACAAATCAAGGGAATCTTTAAAGGAGCAAACCGATTTTTAAACTTTTAATTCCATTAGAAAGATAGTTGCCCAACAAACAATTCACAGTCATAAATAAGCATGCACATTGAATAAATGCTGTATAACAGTGTACATTGCTGAATAAAACAGGATGTCGAATTATGTGCTGAAAAAAGCTCATTGAGATCGAAAGATACGCCTTTATTCCGCCGTTTGCTCTGATATGACTAATTTACTTATTAAAAGCTTTATAAACGTTGACTGTCTTCCTGATTCAGAACCAGAAGTTTAATATAATAACAAACTGAATAAGTGTAATTTGCACATACATTTACGCTTTAATTCGACTGTTTTCAATTGATTTGATAAAATGGTTTATTAGACGTCTTATAAATGTTGTATAGCTCCATTATTAGATTTCATTGTATTGCTTTACTTGCTGTATAAAGGTGAATACAGTCAACAAAATTAGCTCTTATACCACTTTGCGTCCATGTTTTAATTGCATGCCTTGTAAATGCTTTATAAACGATGTATTAGATTCATTATTCCACAACACTGGTTCAGTCAAACAATTCAGAGTCACAAATATGCATATAGATTGAATAAATGCTTTATAACAGTGTACAATGCTGAATAAAACGGGTTGCCAAATTATGTGCAGATTGCTGATTGCTCTGATTTGATTAATATACTTATTAAAATCTATACAAAAGATGACTATCTTCCTGATTCCACACCAGAAGTTTGATCTAATAACATACTGAATAAGTATAATTTTCACATACATTGACGCTTTAGTTCGACTGTTTTATATTGATTCAATAACATGCTTTATTATACGTCTAATAATTGTTTTCTAGCTCCATTATTAGATTCCATTGCATTGCTTAACAATATTGCTGAATGAAGGTGAATACAGTCAGCATAATAGCTCTTTTACCACTTTGCGTCCATGTTTAAATTTCATGCTTTGTAAATGCTTTACAAACGACGTATTCATTCATTATTCCGCAGCACTGCTTCAGGCTAACAACAAAACGAAATTGGTAGCATAGTGGTTACCGTTTCCGCTTTCCAAGTAGAAGGTCGCGAGTTCAATCCCAACCTTAACCCTTTTTTATATTTATTTTCTACGCCTAATTTATTTAAATCGTAATCATAGATCGTATCACTCACGACAACCAATTCATAGATCTATCTAAAAGAATAGTCCAGCATCCTTTCCATCGAAATTAGAGAGATGGAGAGGTAACATTGGTCTCATGTAAAACAACTATTAATGATTTAATCATTCTCACATCTCCTTGAATTAGCTACACAGCAAAAAAATTATTTTGATATCACATCAAAGTGGATGCACTACAATCATGTCGAAAATTTCATGTAATTTTTATGACCACATAAATAAACAAATGCAGTAAAAGCAGCGTAATGTCAGTTCATGCATTGTATTAATGATAATTTTGTCCTTTTTAGCAAGTAATATTACACCATATTTTCGACATGATTGTAGTGCATCCACTTTGACGTGATATCAAAATTATTTTTTTGCTGTGTAGAGTTACGACAGGGAGTGTTGATAGGTATTCAGATTCAATCTTTTATTGCTTATTTAGCTGCCCATATGATGTATTCTAGGATAGCCCAGATAGCAAGGCAAGCGGCTGGTGATCGGAAGGTCATGGTTCGAATCCCATCTTAACGACATGTGTGTGTGTATGTATGTATGTATGTATGTATGTATGTAATAAATTTTCTATGATCTATGTGTGGGGAGGGTACGTGCTTCGACAGAAAAATGATACAACAATCACTAACGAGAACAACCATGCTCTGTCCCGGTCTTATTTTCGGATTAATTATCCCGTAGTTGAATAATCGCTTAATAAATGTATAATAGTGTCTAAATAAACATTATTTCACATGAGAATTAAGCGTCTATATACACCTTTATACCATCGCTGTTTAAGAAAGTAATAATGTCTAGTAAACGCTGAATAATCAAAAATTTGATCGAATAAGCTCTGTTACAACTTTTGTAAGTCGAATAAAAGCTTCTCGAGATACCTTATCTCGAGACCAAATATTTCGATGTTGTGGTTGAATAAATTCTCCAGATTTGTGTGAACAAAGCCTGAACAGAAGTTATTAATAAAAATAGTACAAGTATTATTAAGCATGAAGTGGAATAAAATCGTCAAAAAGTCGTTTCTTCAATAGGCAATTGTTTGTTGGGTGTTATGTCCATTTATGGTGGAAAAATTGCGAGAGCGATTTTTGTTTAAAGTATTCAATTAATTTAAAAAAAAAATATGTTTTTATGCAAAAAACAGCCATATCCAGGTAACAAATTGATGCTTAACAAGTGTTCATGCAACGATTTTAATTCAGGCTTAGTTTGAATAATTTTTGTACATAGACCACTTTTAACTTTGTTCAGCTTTTAAACATCTAAATCTGGTGATTTTAATCAGCCCAAAGCTTAACAGCAATCTAAATGATAAGCTTTTCAAGAAATGAACCAACAGTCTTATCCAACCCTTGTTCAGCCTTAATTTTTATTAAAAAAATTTAATGGAAGACCGCTTCATATCTTATATTTTTTTGAGCCTGCTTTAGAATGTTGTTGACTTATTGGATTTACATATTTATATTGTTATTATTTGTCTAAAAATTACCTTTACATTTGGGGTCGTCCATTAATTATGTCACACATTTAGGGGGGAGGGGGGGTTTTGAAAACTGTAACGAGCCATACAAAAAAATTAAGGTCCATACAAAAAATGTGACAAAAGGGGGGGGGGTTGAAAATGCGCCAAATTTGCGTGACATAATTAATGGACCATCCCTTTCGGGATTCGAACCGGCAGTCGCTGATTCACAGGCGTCAACTATACCCACTCGACCACATAAGTATATTTGAGGCAGAAAGTATTGTAGAATCCAAAGGGCAGACAGAGAATGGCTTTCTCAAACAATCACAACTCACAATTATATACGCGTTCAATATCCACACTTTATTATACGTCCGTACACCACGGTGATATGAACTGTAACAATTTATTGATCGTAAGCAGAGAGAGAACAAAAAAATAGACATATCTTCTATCTAAATCTTTCCGGCAGCTTTCTGTTACGAATAGGACGTTTCAACTGTTCTGATGTCTTATCTCCACCCACCGACTCCTCTGCAACCCGTTTTTCAATCCTCCTCGGCTGTGATGTTTCTCCTTCATTGGTAGACTTGTTTGAACCTGCCAAAGAATCTGGAACACCGACGTTCGAAGCAGGCCATTTTTTCAAGTGGGTAACAGATCGGCGATACATAACACCATCTTCATTTACAACAATAGTATCATTTCCGGTTTTCTATATGACGGTGAACTCCTCCAGACGAAATTTTGGCTCCAGCTTTCCAGTTTCGTAGTTTCTCAACATCACTACATCACCAATGTTAATTTCGGATGTCCTTGCATGTCTCCTACCATCAGCGTAAAGTTTTCCTTTTAACTTTTTGATTGCATCATTTTCCCGAACACTTTCTTAACGATTTCTGTTAGCATCCGTTCTCAAACTTGGCAATAGATCCCTTACCGGCCGTCCCATGAGTAACTCCATGGGAGCTTTATCTGTGATAGAATGAGGACTCGTGTTATACATGTGGACGTAATCCTTAACCGCCCTACGCCAATCAGTATTAGTCGCCTTCGCAATCCGTAGAGCTCTGAGAATCCCCTGTTCCACCTTTCGACTAACCCATTCATCTGAGGCCAATATGGGATTGTACGGACCAACCTGATGTTTTTACTTCGGCAGTACTCTGCAAATTCCTCACCTGAAAACGGTGGTCCGTTGTCGCTTCGGATAGTTTCAGGATACGATTGTTCATTGAAGATTGTTTCAAGAGCATCAATAGTTTTCTGGCGTTGGTACCTTTCATTTCTACAACTTTATGATATCTGCTGAAATAATCCACGAGAACAAGTAACGTTACTCTTGCCAAGCACGATCTGGCATCTCTTTCCGCAGCATCGGTTCTGGTGGATGTTGTCTACTTACGGCTGCACATCCTGCACACTCTTGAATCATAGTGCCGACATGCTTGTCCATGCACGGCCACCATATTCTCTCTCGTAAGATTCTACGCATTGTAACTACTCCTGGATAACCCCTATGAGCGATTTCTAATGCCCTTTGCCTCAACATGGCCGGAAGCACTATTCTGTCGTCCCGAACAACAATACCATCTTTCTCACCAAGCTCTTTATCAAAGGCCTGATAACGAATTAGTTCATTAGGCCAGTTTCCGGTCTCAAGAGCATTGATAACTGCTTGGAGAACCTGGCCATTTTTCGTTGCAACTTTGATTTCATCCAACGTGATAGCCATGAGTTCATCTCCAACCGCTAACCGCTCTAAGTCTTCGTCAAAAGCATCATCCGATTGATCACACAATCGTGAAAGAATGTCCGAAACGTTTTCGAAACCAGGAATATGTTTTATTTCAAAATCATATGGTTGTAGCCTCAACGCCCAACCTTCCGCTCTTGAACATGCCCTTCTTCCATCTCGGTACTTTCCTCCATAGATATATTCCAAAGTCTTGTGGTCCGTGAAAATCTTAAACCGAAGGCCAAACAAGTAAAGGTAAAATTTCTCAACTGCCCAAACTACTGCTAGAGCTTCTCTCTGAGTCTGGGGATAAATCCTTTCGGTAGCAGTCAAACCTTTTGAAGCAAATGATATGATCCTAGCGATATTTGATTTATCTCTTTGGACCAACACTGATCCCAAACCCACAGATGAAGCATCCACATAAAGCTCAGTAACATCTTTAGGATCATAAAATCCTAACTTTCGAACGTTGGAAGACAACTCGTTCCTCAAATCATCGAAGGCTGCCAGCTGACTGTTACCAAACTCAATAACATCACCACGAACAAAGTGTAACCCCGTACGTGTCGACAGATTAGGAATGAAATGTCCAAATTGATGAATCCCAAGAAACTTCTGACTTCTTCTTTTGTCTCGGGTTGCCGAAAATGTTTAATGGCAGAGATTTTGTCATCTGATGGACTTATTTCTGATGAGATAACTTTGAACCCTAGAATCTCAAGTTCTTGGTCATTAACATGAAGCACGTCAAAATTAAGTTGAATAATAGCAACCGGAAGAGTATTATACAGCAATGCAGAATTGTAAACAATAAATTGTGACAGTAAAATATTCCTCTCATTTCAAGTGCGTGATGTATTTTGCTGCTATTTTAGTGCTATTATTGAATTCTATTTTTGAAATGCGGTGTGAAAATTAAGCGCAATATAAAGTGGTGAACAGACAAAACACAGGAATACTAATGTTAATACTTCCAACGTCGTCGCAGTCCACTTCAAGGTGGAGCTATTCTTAAAAAGCTCTTCTTCCCTGTCAATTGTCTCTACTGCTGGTGCTGCTTGGGATTAGAAAGGTAGGCAGTGAATTTAGAATAACTAAAATGTCGGAAATGCAACAAGTGAGACTGACTTAAGCCAAATTCTAAAAGTGTCTACGATATTGTTTTTACGAAAAATGAACGTATGAAAAGATATTCATAAAAACCCAATTTATCAGCGGCCACCCTAACCTGTTTGCTTAAATACATCATAACTCATGAATCATAAGAGATGGAAATGTTGTGTCTTAGCAAAGTTGCTGCAAATTGATTATTCTGCCACTTCCTAGAATATTGCATTGGTCTATCTCAAACAATAAAAAAGTTTGCATTTTTAATTCACCAATTTTATGGACCACCCTAACTTCACTTGCATAAAAAATATTGACCGAAAAAATTAAGAAACTTTCCCGAATACAGCATATGCCTAAAACCAACGGTTTTAGCGCAAACATGTTTGTCTTCCTAAATACGGCCTTGGGACCATTGTATGGCAGTATCACCAACGGGGGGCAGAGTGCTTACATTGCAGCAATGGACGTAAAACGTGGTCAGCACTCACACACTCATAACGAAACGGTTGCTTTCCAAAGTCGACGACGCATCGGTCGAAAGAACTGCTGTTGAAGAACAATGAGGAGGTTGATGCCGAGTAAACAGACGATCGTGTGACACACAACGAGAGTGGCCTGCTTCTGTCGACAGCCGAGTGAACACTGCAAGTTAAAATTATCCGGATAATTTTAATTTGGATATTATCCCGAGGAAAAAAGATGTGCCTAGGGATACTTTTGAAGCCTCGGCTAAACCTCGGAATGCTGGATGAAACGTTGAGATTCGCAGTTAGGCCGCACACGAATACTGACTGCTCTGCAAGAGACTCTTTGAGAGGCTGAACACTAGCGTGCTTCATTTTGAATAAAGTATTTGCAATTCAAGTGGTTTGAAGTTTGTATCGTGATTAGTTTGGAAAATTTAAACTTCTCAAATATCGATCCAACTTTAATAGGGGAAATGGCTCTAATGTTGGCCTAAGGATCTAAGATTGGGTTCATCGCTAAAAATCTGCTTTTTTTCAATTGTATCTAGACGAACGCGTCATTGGGACGGTACTAATGGATATTTTTGGTTCCTATTGAAAATTTAATCGATTTCTTAATTTATGTATGGGCCAAAATTAGGCGCATTTAGGCCAACATTACATCCATTTCCTCTATGTGGCTGCTATGATAATGACCAACAAGCTTCCACTGATATTAGTACAAGACACTGAAGAAGTCTGCACATTGTAGACGAAATACGCGTATCTGTCAAGGATAAGCAAATAAGGTAGTGGATTTAAATGGAAGTTACTAATCCTTCTCTCTCTTTATACAGGTATTCCACTAAGATGCCTACATTCATCAGGACAAAATGCAGTTAATTGAAGCCTGAACATGTGCCTGACAACAACACAAATGTCATCACAACAAAGATAGGCTTGTTTATCGTTGCATGGAAACCACATATTCAACGGAATTCTGACAACTACAACCAAATATAAAGTGAAACACAAAAATTTTGTGAGTAATCGTATATTGTGAGGCAAGCAAAATGATACTCTATACCGAAGAAAGTGTTGAGACAAATTCATATCAGAAAGATTATCCACCTTAGTAAAACCGTGCCAATACTTGACTAGGCTATCTGAGACCCCAATCACTGAACATAAATATTTGAAGCATGCCATGGCAGCAATGATGAAATTCACATTCACGAGAATGACCTCTTTTCCGATGAAAACATTTAAACGGAAGCAGCATTACTGCGCCACCGTCAGAGCCTCTTCCAGACGGCCCATTACTTGCAGATGGAGAGCCTCTTATTGCTCAGCTGCAACATTGTATTTTCGCAACAGGCAGACGTATCCGGTCTTGCATCGTAGAAAAATCTCGACAAAAAAAAGCCCTCGCTAATCTTACACGTGTCGGAGTTGAGCAACCCGTCTCAATCCTGACGCCATTCAATTTCAATGGCACTTACTTCCTCTTAAGGACTTTCCACCCCTTGAAATTTCTAGCGAAAAGGAGGACGCATTTCCGGGATGTTAGGTGCCTCACCGTCCGTTTGCTGGCACGGAAAATCCACGCGCCCGCCATCGTAGAAAGAAGCACTGTTGACTTGTTGAAAGATGAGAAGTACTAACCCTATAAATAAACTTGCTTCCAGTGAGATCGTTACTTTCTTATCTTACCAGTAAACTTTCAAAACTATGTTGGTTCAAGATTTTTTTTTCTGTTTTATTCAAGGAGCATTCGAGACATTTTTAAGTCGATTTTGAGAGTTTTCTCAAACAAAAGAAACGTAACAACAAATCGAACATATCTGGTTATCCCGATCCAGAGCCAAGTTCAAGTAGCTGACAAGTAAATGGAATTTTGCTTTTTTCTTCCTCATTCCCGTGCCATTGCTCAACTAAGCTAGGATATCTTCAAGGAAGGCTTAGCACAGCGTTCCAGCTACTACATACCACTGAACCATAGTTCCGTTTCACTTCTCCGACATTCGTCTGGCTCAATGCGAGGATTGGAAAATGTGATACTACACGTGCCTATTGGATCGTGGGCCAACGAGCGGGGAAGTGTTTTGCTGTAAATCAACTTGCACAACGTACTGTCGGTGGATGCTGCCGTCTCATCCGTTACTACCTCTCTGCTGCACGCTAATTTGAAATTACCCATTAAAGACTGAAATTTCATACATTTTGATAATCAAGGGTAACAATTACTCATTAAATAGGTTGAACATTTACCCATTAATGCGTTAAGCCACTTTACTTCAAAATAGGTGAATATTCACTCATCGATGGGCACTTTCAAGTTAGCGTGATTGTAGGTTGTTTCAAATCCCCGATAGGGGTTTCGATCCAATTTCCGTCCTACTAAGCATAATTCGCACTTTACTTTTCTTTTTCGAGCGGATATGATCTAAAAATTGGAACGGAATAATTCTACTATAAATGATTTCCAAATTTATTTACCTTTCGATACGCATCGTTGGATTCGAAAGAGAGTCACAAATTGTTGTCTTTGTCCTACGGATGAAGGCAGAAAAAAGTGAGTTCGCTAGTAGCGCTTCTTTTGTTTATGACAACAATGAGTGTAAATATTCATTCAATGCGCTCAAGTAGGCTTTGCATTGTAGCTCATGAACAAATGCAATGGAACATTATTGATTGACATTGATATTTTCTGCTCGTTATAACGGAAATGCGCGATTCCGACGAAGTAGCACTCAACCCTATGTGGATGCGGAGGAAATCCAAAATTGAAGATTGTATACTGAAAATTGAATACAAATTAAAAAATCGTTCTAGAAAATTGATAAGTATCTTCTTCCCAGTCAGTGAACCACACTGGTGCCTTAATTGACCTTCCTTGGAAATCAAATAATTAAGTTCTTCAAAAAAGGGCGCAAGCTGTAACAGTCTCATTTGCTGCCGAAAGCAGCAGAAAAGTTTAATAGTGCGATTGATCAAAGTCTGCGCCAGCTGGTAGCTCACGTGAATCGGACTCGACTGAAAGGTTGTGGCCTTGCGGTATTAAGTGCTTTGAGGCAACAGGTGCCACCAATCAATAGTAGGGCTGATGTGGCGTGATTTGAACTTCCAGGCAGTTGCTGGAGTAGACGTTTCTTTTTTTTCATTTCCAATTGACTCTGGAAATACTGATCGATTTTCGGCTACATAACCACAATCGATCGGATAATAATCAGCCGGAGGGAATGAGTAAATGCAGAAAAGCAATAAATCTATATTTGGAGGTAATTATCGATGGCGCTCGAGTGTGGACTACTTGCCAACGATTACCTTGTTGGAGAAAGAAAATGGGAATCATAAAATGAAAATAAATTGCTTCCAAGTTTTGCCAGATTGGGATATGGGAAATTTATTGGAATAATTTATGAGTGAACATATTGGATAAGAACGACTGGAAAATGTGTTTAGTGTAAAACTAAGTAGGGGAAGACGGCACGCTCTGTATGGATTTGAGTCATTGCATTGATTTCAACTACTGCAGGAAAATACGTTCATGCTTCTTCTTCCTCTTATTTTTTTCTTCTTCTTCTACTTCTTATTCTTTTTCGCATTTCAAGCTTATTGCTTGCTCTCAACATAGTGCTCTAGATGCCTGTACCATTTTTGCATTAGTATAATTCTGTGGCAAGTACAATTATACTCTATGCCAAGGGAAGTCGAGAAATTTTCCAACCCGGGAATCGAACCCATCCACCTCCAGCATGGTCTTGCTTTGTAGCTGCACCTTAATCGACTGAGCTAAGCGAGGCCCCCAACTACGTTCACGCATGATCCATTAAGATCACTATTAGCATTAGGGTGGGTCGGCTTCACAACTCCCTACTCCCCCACAGCTCTTTCGATTCGTATTGAGGTCCTCTGTGCCA
Organism: Ochlerotatus camptorhynchus; assembly: GCF_037179485.1. NCBI lineage: Eukaryota > Metazoa > Arthropoda > Insecta > Diptera > Culicidae > Ochlerotatus > Ochlerotatus camptorhynchus. The sequence goes on from NW_027040594.1 coordinate 172,021, forward strand.
AATTTGAACGAATTTGGCTACAACCTTGATTTGCGGGAGAGCTTTATAATGTGTATGGGAAAATGTATGCGAAACAGTCCAAAACTGTTTAATTGTTTGGTCAATTTTTACCAAATCTGGGTCTCAGATTGAGAAAACTATACAAAACAACTTCGTAGAAGCCCACAAATCGTTTCGACTTATGTGAACAAATTTAATATTTTTTTTTATTTATGGCCATGCGTTTCGCGCATACCTGGGGTACAATATAATCTTATAGGTCGACAGTAGAAAAATATTAACTTTTTGCACAGAGGTCTAATCGATTTAAAGTTTTCAACAAATCATTCCGTATCATTTTTGATAAAAAATAAGCAATTCTTTAAAACTTTGTCATGCAAATGAATAGTTTTGTTCCGTTTCCCATGCTCCCATACACATTTTAAAGGTCGCCCACAAACCCAGTTCATCTCCGAATTTATTTAAATTTGGCACATTTGTTAGGGATCCAGAAGAGCTGTCCGGAACCAGGAGTTTGTGATCCGCCATATAAAGTTGAACCACCCTAATTAGCATATAGAGCAGTTCCAGACCAAATAACAAAATAACATATGAAATAAACTCAACACAGCCATTACCTCAGCACATGAAGAATACAATCGTAAAGCCGAAACTGAAGTGAAATCATGTCCCAAGAACTTCTTCAATTACGTGAAAACGAATGCACTTCGTCACAAATGCACTTCGACAGACATTTACCTAGGAGAAATGTTGGCTTCGTCAATATCTTAACCTATTATCATCAAGGGGGTAAACAACGTCCTTGAGAGCTCAATTTTGGTATGTGGATACATTGTGTTTGAGAGCATCTATTGGCCAAATTTGAGTGCTCTAGGACTTTGTTTACCCCCCTGACGATAAAAGATTAAGGTATTTCCGAAGCCATCATTTCCCCTACTACCTATAATCCCACATCAGGCCCATATGGAAAAGTAGGCATTGAGAAAATGGCAGCAGAACTTACGAAGTGCAATTCCCTTTGTAAATATTTGATAAATAATATTAAATTAATTGATATTTTTTTCAAGTTAAATTCTATTGCAATGAAGCTTGCATGTTTTGTTATGTCAGCGAAAAATATGGCGATTCAAAAAGCAGACATTTAACTTGAACTATGGGCGATTAAATTTCTGGATGGGACTGATATGCGATTATTTAACTTGATGGGACAAACTGACCTGATGTTGGTTTCACATTTTTCATGATCAAATTCCAGTCTTGTTTAGTTCAGAATGTGGTTAACTTTGTTATCTCAAAATTGACGAAAATCCACATGGGACTGATATGTGATTATAGCAAAGATATTTCATTAACAAGATATCCCACAAATCAATTCCTCGAACAAGGCAATGGATACACCACCCTTATGTGATCGCAGTGCCATCTCGTGAGTGCACATTGAAACTGTTGGGAGTCCCCCGCCAACTTTACCACCAGGGCTCAATAAATGACAGATGTCAGTATGACATATGCCAGTGTGGACGTTGATGATTAGCCGAGGGAAGTGGATGATCGATGTCATCTTCATTATATTGCGATAGCAATATTCTCACTTCGTTATGATTGCATCCATTTTCAAACATTACCACGTTATACGCATCAGAAAAGCTTGAGAAAACAATAATAAATGCAGATACGTCCCTTCGAAAAAGTAATCGAGAATTGATGATTAATGAAGCTGTTGCTCAACATAATAGAAGTTGCATAGAAGTATACATGGAAAAAACGAAACGTATCGAAATCATTGCTAAACAAACGTAATAAAATATGCCGTCTTCCTTGGCCAACGCTGCACGCTATTGGCTATTCAAAAATTACGATGGAATAATGATTACTTTTCTATTTTATAAAGAAGGTATTTTTCAATGACGGCGAATTAAATCGTAAACTAAAGCTGCCGAAGCTTAGTGATGACGATGAGTGATGACACCGCTTCGTGTTTTGATTTGAGCTGTACCCTCCACTCAGTGGTGTGGGTTCGTACATGTATAGATGATGGTGTGCGTGTTTTCTTCCAACGCTGCAGTTCAACGTTGTATCGTCAAAGACCTATTGGCGCTGTTATCTGTCTCTATAAATTCCAAAGAGTGAAGGCAGTGTAGGAAATAACGGTTTAGAAATCTACAAACAATCTCTTGACAAATATCTTCTCTGAAGATGACTGTGATCGCAACTACTTTGTATTTATCCCTGAATTTTCAAAAGACATATCTGTCAACCAACCATCTCAACAAGTAATCTTCAAAGCACTGAAAAACTGAAATTTGGAAAGCCTCTTTTATGGTGCCATCCGAAATTACCATGGAATTGTCTTTATTTCTGACATTCTAAAATGTTTTGAATCTATCATAAACGACAAAATTTATCGGCAAGTAAAAAACCAAATAACAAGTCAACGGTATGGCTTCTTCAAGGGCCACTCCACTGCTTCTTAGCTTCTGGAGTTTGGCTCTTTTACACTGAATGCCATGGATAATGGTAACCACGTAGAAGCATTTGACCGAATCGACATACCATTATTACTCTTCAAGCTGCAAAAACTAGGAATGGAAGCCGGACTTTTGAACTGGCGCTAGTCCTACTTAACAAACCATAAGCAAATTCAAAATAAACTTTCAGAACCAATGCTAGTCACTTCTGGCGTCTGCCACTTCTTTTTATTGTGTACGTAAACGACATTTACTTCATACTTAAAAACATTAAAGCCCAAGCAACACAACTTGTCATAAAGGTGTTTAAAATACTTCCTAAAAACATATATGAGTGTTGTTTAAATTTTCGCTCCACAATACTTAAACGAATCCAAATCGGGTCCTGACTAACTTCTCAAAATTTAAACCCATTTGGTGAGAAACTGAGATGGCAAAAACCATTTGAAGTTTGTATGGAAATTACTATGGTAAAACCAAGATTTTTGTTCATATCTATCTAATAATTCACCATATCTGTCGGCTTCAAAAACTTTCAACTGTACTTGTAGGATATTTTTCCAGCTACAACTTTGCTGAAGGCCACTTTTTGATTAAATGCAAGGATCGAATGTTATCAATGGTTCAATGCGCTGATGTCTTATGATCATGCTCAATCAACTGCTCAGCAGGCTACATTGGTGTTTCTGGGGCGTTGAATAGGACACAAAAATTATGGCTACTATGTCACACTGCAAAATACAGTGTTGCCTACAGAGCAGCTGCTTGATCATGTCATAAGTTTACCAATCTCCTAAATAATTAATAACTTTTTCCTGTCTCGTTTTACATAAAAACGATTTTCAGCAAAGTTATAGCTGAGAAAATTTTCTATAAGAATGGCTATCGAACTGTTTTGCAGCTCAATATGGAAAAAGACAAGAAGGCAATGAACAAAAAGTTGAGATTTCCCATAGTAATTTACATGTAAACTTCAAATGGGTTGTGCGAAGTCTGTTTCAAACCAAATGAGTTGTAACTTTAAGAGGCTAATTAGGACCCGATTTGAAACCATTTTTTGCATCAGTCTAGTGTTCATTTAGATTTAAAAAATACTTCATTTCATATTTTTATACAACTGAATAAGCGCAAGCTTCGAAGCGTTATAGAACAAATCAATAGTCGTATAACATGTTTTGCAAAACATCATAATAACCAATAAAATTAAATGGCCAAAAAGTATTCTCTAAAACAGAAATTAGACATAACCGAGCATGGGATTCGAAATCAGGTATTCAGCGTACTAGGTTTGAAACTTCTCTAGTAGACCAACTCCGCTTCTAAACCATTTTTTTTTACTATTCATCAAGCCGGGCTGGAAAGCACCTCAGAGCGTTAGCAAAGCAACTTTGTGCATGCATCTCACAACACTCGACAAAGAGTGTGTAGTTCTCCCATTTACTTCGCACACTCTATTCCAACTAATCTGAACCAGAAAGCGATCCGCACAATGAGCGGTACACTCCGTGCGGCACAGGGAGCGAATATAATACAACAAGCGCTAATGTCTTCTTTAAATTATTTGCAGACTTTGCTTACCACGACTGCATGCATGCATAGGATGAAGAAGGGCATAACGAATAAGAATTTTGTCTTATTGCTGGGTTTTCTATGTGCAGCCCTACACTGAGTGGCGCTCTTTGCGTCGGAGCCGTCGGAGCGATGGCTACACATTGAGTTTTCGTTATTTCTGTGTTTGTGTGTGTGTATGTCTTCTCTTCTCCGCTGCTTTTCACTTGCTTGATTCTCACTTTGTTTATTTCAGAAAATCAGTACAATATGCGCATTAGACTGATGCAAATTTTGACATTTTCGCTCCACAGTGCTCATACGGTTCCAAATCGGGTCCTGATTAGTCTCCCAAAATTTGAACTCATTTGCAAAGAAACTGACTTGGCACAAACCATTTGAAGTTTATATGGACATTACTATGGGAAATCAAAACTTTTTGTTCATTGTCTTCTTACCTTTTTCCATATTGCACTGTTCAAAAATTCAAAAGCTTTAATTGTGGAAAATTTTCTCAGCTTCAACTTAGTAGAATATAGTTGTTGAGCCAAACGTCAAATAAAATAGTTATTAATTGTTTAAGAGATTGATAATCTTATGGCATGATCAAGCAGCTGTTTTGTGAGCAACACTGTATCTTGCAGTGTGACATAGTAGCCATGATTTTTGTGCTCTATTCCAAGCGCCAGAAACACCAATGTTGCCTGCTGAACAGTTGATTGAGCATAATCGTAAGACATTAGTGGCTTGAATTATTGATAACTTTTGAAGCTTACATTATATTGAAAAGTGGTTAAGGACAAAGTTGTAGCTGAGAAAATTTTCTACGAGCTCAGTTATCATTTTTTAAAGCAGAGCGATATGGTAAATTGTTAGATGGATATGAACAAAATATTTGGTTTTCCTATAGTAATTTCCATATAAACTTCAAATGGTTTGTGCCAAGTCAGTTTCTTATCGAATGAGTTAAAATTTTCGGAGACTAATCAAGACCCGATTTGGAACCGTTTGAGCACTGTGGAGCGAAAATTTCAAAATTTGCATCAGTCTAATGCGCATTGAGTGATCAGTTGACAGCCCCGTCGTCAAGTTCTCACGTATGGCAGAAAATCAAGCGAGAGAAGGAGCTTGTAAAAGTAGATTATGGTCTTGTAACATGATTTGGAAAACATCATATTAACCAATAAATTTAAGATGCAAAATTATAATAAAAAAAAAATTGAGCATGGGATTCATACATTGGTTCTTGGCGTGATAGGTTTGTACCTTCCTAACTAGACTTATTTCCAAAGATGACTAATCTAGGCTTACTATCTATGATGTTCTTCGTCAATGACAGGAAGATTAAGTTCTAGAGAAAATGCGTTTGGTTCGTCATCGAGATGTTTTGAAAAGTACTGCAAGCGGCATAGGATGAAGAAGGGCGCAAAACAACGGACACGAATTGGATCATGGAATGCATTGACGTTAGCCCAGCAGGGTAAACTGGCACAACTCGCCAACGAGGCACGACGCATGAAGCTAGAAATCCTGGGACTAAGTGAAGTTCGTTGGCCAAACTTTGGAGAACACAAACTGCCTTCGGGACAGGTACTACTATACTCTGGTATTCGAGGTGAAAACGCTCCCCACCATCGTGGAGTTGGTCTCCTACTTAGCGTCCAGGCAAGTGCTGCGCTCATCAAGTGGGAGTCTTACCATAATCCAATGTTATGCGCCAACCGATGCTGCCGAGCTACAGGACAAGGAGAATTTTTACAGTCAACTGAATGCCGTCGTGGATAAGGTTCCAAAGGGTGACATCAAGATCTACACTGGCGACTTCAATGCGAAGATCGGCTCCGACAACACGGACTATGAGCGTGTCATGGGACGCCGTAGTCTCGGCGAAATGAGCGAGAATGGTGAGCTGTTTGCAGAATTTTGTGGCAATAACGACATGGTGATCGGGGGCTCGCTCTTCCCCCATCGGCCAGTGCACAAAGTCACGTGGGTTTTCCGTGATGGACATACCGAAAATCAGATCGACCACACCTGCATCAGCCGAAAATGGAGACGGAGCCTTCTTGATGTCCGGAATAAACGCAGCGCCGACATCGCGTCTGACTATCACCTTCTAATCGGTGAAATCCGCCTACGCATGGCGCGGATCCAGCGACGGGAGGAGAGACTCGGGCGACGGTTCAACACACGCTGACTTGAAGATCCAGCGGTAAAAAGGTCTTTTGTTGAAGAACTTGAGACTCGAGCTGCGGACGTTCCAGAAGGTGGCAGCGTAGAAGAACAATGGACGGCCATCAAGAATGCCTTTATAGAAACAAGCGAGAACAACTTGGGTGAGCTGCGCACCCAGAGGAAAGGGTGGATCACAGATGAAACCTGCTGGAAGATTGAGGAGCGTAGAGAAGCAAAAGCCGCGATAGAGCGGGCGAGAACCAGAGTAGCCAAGAACGAAGCCCGTCAACGGTACTCGGCTCTAGAGAAGGAAGTCAAGCGCTCTTGCAGACGGGACAAGCGAGCGTGGGCGAACTCCCTGGCCGACGAAGGGGAGAAAGCCGCAAACACTGGCGATATACGCCTCCTCTACGATATCTCACAACGCCTGAGTGGATCAAGGATGAACCCGAGGATGCCAGTGAAGGACACGACTGGACAATTGCTTACCGACCCCACTGACCAGCTGAAACGCTGGTTTGAGCACTTCGAACAACTTCTTCAAGTTTCGACGGCCAACCGGCCATCAACATCTCGGCATGATCCGCCTAGGGTGCGGCGCATCACTCGCGTCAATTCCGAGGCCCCATCACTGCAGGAGATTGAAGCAGCTATCCGAAGCATGAAATCCAACAAGGCTCCAGGGGTCGATCGCATATCAGCAGAGATGCTCAAAGCTGACCCCATGCTATCCGCACAAATGTTGCATCAACTATTCTGTAATATCTGGGACACCGCGACTTTTCCGGCCGACTGGATGCAGGGCATCTTAGTGAAGGTCCCAAAGAAGGGGGATCTGACTGTGTGCGACAATTTTGGAGGCATCATGTTACTGTGTATTGTTCTCAAAGTTCTGTGCAAAGTTATCCTGAATCGGATACAGGAGAAGATCGACGCGACTCTCCGACGGCAGCAGGCAGGATTCCGTGCCGGAAGATCTTGTGTGGACCATATTGTCACGCTCCGCATCATCCTGGAGCAGGTCAATGAATTCCAAGAGTCCCTTTATTTGGTATTCATTGACTACGAAAAAGCTTTCGACCGTCTCAATCTCGAGAATCTGTGGGGCGCCCTGAGACGCAAGGGAGTCCCGGATAAAATCGTCAACCTCATCGAAGCGCAGTATGAGGCTTTCACGTGCAGAGTTCTGCATAACGGAGCCTTGTCCGACCCTATCCGGATAGTCGCTGGTGTGAGACAAGCTTGTATACTATCACCGTTACTGTTTCTCATCGTAATCGACGAAATCATGGTAGGTGCAATTGACCGTGTACCGAACCGTGGGCTGCTTTGGCAGCCTATCACCATGGAGCATCTCAACGACTTCAATATGGCTGATGATGTTGCTCTACTAGCACAACGGCGCTCTGATATGCAAAGTAAGCTCAATGACCTAGCCGAACGCTCCTCTGCGGCGGGTCTCACCATCAACGTCAACAAGACCAAATCGTTGGATATCAACACGGGCAACCCTTCCAACTTTACGGTAGTGGGGCAAGCAGTGGAGAAGGTCGAAGGTTTTCAATATCTTGGCAGCCAAATAGCGTCGGACGGCGGGACCAAGAGCGACATAGGTGCCTTTGCGAGTTTACGAAACGTATGGAGATCCAACCAGATAAGTCAACGCACCAAAATCCGAATTTTCAACTCGAACGTGAAATCTGTGTTGTTATACGCCAGCAAGACGTGGTGTGTATCAGCGGAGAACACTCAAAAGCTGCAGGTCTTCATCAACCGATGCCTGCGGTATATAATTCGTGCCTGGTGGCCTCACAACTGGATCTCGAATGCCGAGATCAATCGTCGATGTCATCAGAAGCCGATAGCAACAGAAATTCGAGAGCGAAAGTGGAGGTGGGTCGGCCACACACTTCGACGGGGCGGAAACGAAATCTGCAAGCAAGCGCTGGATTGGAATCCGGTAGGACATCGCAGCAGAGGCAGACCCAGGGGCTCATGGCGGCGGAGCCTCAATAAGGAAATTAAGCAAGTCGATAGGAATCTGACCTGGGCCCAGGTCAAGGCAAAAGCGAGCAGCCGCCCAGGATGGAAGTCTTTCACGTTGGCCCTTTGCACCACTGGTGGTGCACAGGACCCTTAAGTAAGTAAGTTTAGATGGCTTGATATACTTTTGATTTTTTCCTATTGAATTCTGGAAATGATGCAATCTGGAATAACCTTTGTTTTCAATAAAATAAAAAGTGGCGGACCAAAATCCAATATGGCAGCCTCCGGACAGCGTTTAACCATAGAGGTAACTCTAAGACCACTGGGTCCCGAAGAAAATCATGATTATTTTTGGCTCACTCAGTACCAGAACAACGGTCCCAAGCAGTCCCAAGCTATTTCACTCACCCCTGCATGTTCTGCATGAATCCACACACCCCTGATGTTATCTGTCAAACTTTCATAGCGAATCAAAACAAACATAGTGTAGTAATAGAATTTCAACTAGAATAGGGTACGTTAATCGTTTGCTTGGGACCAATAGGCTACTAAAGTGGTGAGCCAATTTAAAATCGTTAGTTTCGTATTGATTGTTGGTTTAACCATCTAAACCCATGCAATATGGGTATTTATGGAATGGACTCGATGAGTACAAGTAGGAAATCGACATCCGCTTCCCTTTTTTAATCCAAGATGGCGGACCAAAATCCCATATGGCAGCCTCCATCCAGCGTATATGCATCTAAACCCATGCAATATGGGTATATATGGAAAAGGCTCGATTAGTTAAAAGAGAAAATCGACATTCGCTGCCATTTCGGAATCCAAGATGGCTGACTTAAATCCAATATGGCGGCCTCTGGACAACGTATATGCATCTTAACCCATGCAATATGGGTATCTATGGAATGGGCTCGATGGGTAGAAGTGGAAATTTGCCATCCGCTGCCATTTTTGAATACAATATGGTGCACCAAAATCCAATATGGCGGCCTCCGGACATCGTATATGCATCTAAACCCAAGCAATATTGTTATCTATGGAATAGGCTCGATAAGTAGAAGGGGAAATTTTCCATCCGCCGCCGTTTTGGAATCCAAGATGGCGGACCAAAAGCCAATATGGCAGCCTCCAGACAGCGTATATGCATATAAACCCATGCAATATGGGTATCTATGGAATGGGTAGATGTAGAAAATCGGCATCCGCCACCGTTTTGGAATCCAAGATGGCGGACCAAAAGTCAATATAGTGGCCTCCGGACAGCGTATATGCATCTATGAAATGGGCTTGATGAGTAAAAGTGGAAGTTTTTATGCAGATTTGCAAAAAAAAAATCTGTAATGCTGATTTCAATTTAACTTAAGTGAGTGTATAATTATTCCACAAAATGATCAAATGTAAATGGTTGATAAATAACGTAAACGATAATTAATATTGAAATACAATAATAAATAATACTTAGCAATTTGTAAATTATATTTAGATTTTTTTTTATTCATTTTATTTATTTGTAAGGCTCAACTGTCGAAATCAACTCTACGGAGCCAATAGTCTAGGGAATAAGTTTACAATTCATTAGAATTAAAAGTTATTCGGATTCAGGGCCGGAGCGTGGAGAGTTAGGGCGTAAAGTTTTTCTCGGTGGTGAATTTTCACTGGCGTGCTTCTGTAGTGTTTGTTGTTCTTTGATCAGTTTGGCGTGTATTTTCACGTGCTCTGTCCAATTTCCAACTGTTTGTTTGTGTCGCTGCTGGTAGTGTAGGACCATCTGTTTCTGCGGATTATTCTGCTGCCCTCTGTTATGCACTTCTAAGTCCAGGGTCGTAGTTGGAGCTACAACTGCATCCTTTTCTTCTTCTAGCATCTCTATTTCGAGTTCTACTGTCTGCTTGTCCGAAGTACTCGTTCCTGCGAGAACGACAGCAAATGTGTTGGTTTTTTGCCCAGCACCTTCTTCTGTTTCTCCTGTCGATTTGTTATTCCTCTTTCCGCATGCATTTTTTGGTGCCCCTCCTGTCCACAAGCAAAACATTTAAGTTTGTTTCCATTATAAAAAATTCTCCCCCGTCTATTGTGGAAGTACAACACCGATGGGATTTCATTTTCTACATCCATGTAGATTCCACGGACACCAGTAAATAAATCAAGCTGATATTCTGGGGGATACTTCTCTCGAACACAGTGTTTGATTTTTCCGTACTTGATTAGTGCCAGCGACAGATCGTGATCGGATACCTCCGGCGGTAGGTCAAACACTCGTACATATTGAATGTTACTACCGGCTACTGACATGTAAACATCCACTTTTTTCCATTAGAATAATGGAACGGCAGCTTCTTTTCATTGAACGCAAGGGCTTCTCTCATGCCCTCCTCAGAGTTGTATTTTATACAGATCCCTGGCAAGACTAGTACTCGCTGAAGCCGCCACCGATGGTGGTGGTGTTAGTGTTGACAACACGTTTTTAAGCTACATTCATGTGTGCCGCATGGTTATATCGCGTTAAAAGTTTTTAATGAAAAAAAAAAAAGATTATTATAAGATAAATTGATACATTGAAATTGATTATTTTTTTACAATACTAGTGTTGTGCCAGAAAAGTTTGAAGCTCTCCAGTCCAGATTAAAATAAATTGTTCCGGCGTTATGTAAGGTAACTAAACATTCTCAACACCAAACGACAAAGGGTCCAATTCCTGGTTTTGAGTTTTGGTTATTATCCTTCCCATCCCCACCACTATCAACGACGTGACCAGGGGGGGGCGACTCTATCTAAAATACAGAGAAGATTTTGCGCACGCGATGAGTAGAAAGATAAAACATTGATGATGTATTTTTCTTGCAAAAAGATGGATCCCGATGCGAGTAAATCGATTTAGGGAAGATGTATAAATGACGTAGCATTTTAGGGGGACCAACCATGTAGCAAAATACGTTACAAGCGGGAGGGGAATAAAAGGTAGTTATACATGAAACGGAAACACAGTGATATGCAACTTGTTCCACCAACGATTTTTTGAACTTGGAATGGTTTTGGGTTTTGGTTACCACAGCAAGCTTCTAGATGAAAATCCTTTACCACTTTTCTTTATGGAAATAACAGTCATGTGTGGTTAGAACAATTGAAAAGAAACTTAAAGTCAGTATTTTGGAACTTGCAGCTTTGTTTTTATTGCATAACAATCATAAATTTTTAACGAATACATTGACATATTAAAAACCAAGTTAATGCTTAACAATCAATCACCCTGAAACAAAATCAGTTTAGTGAGCTTTTTGTGCAGCGTTGCTCGAAAACCTGAAAAACTTTTAGAATAGTTTTCCAAACAAAGTTTTAAGTACAGTTCAATTGTCAGTTTTATCAGGAGATTACGATGATTTCTTAAAGCATCTTGCTCCAGGATATGCTGCGACAGTTTTTGAAACACTTTCGGATAATCCAGTATTTGCCGAAGGACATTATTTACCAACTTTGAATAATACTTGGGAACATTGAAATTATTATAATCTCCAACCAACGATTTGAACGCCTTCTCCGCAGACTTACAGATGATAAAAATATCATTCTGTGCGGATCCGTCCATCTTGGTCAATTCCTCCAAGCATTCGTCACATTTGATCTTCTTTATCAAGTTCTTATGTACAGTATGTGCCAAATTCGTAATTGCACAAGAGAAGATAGCGTTATCCAAGTTTGTCGAGTTGCATATTTCATTAACAGGAAGATCCATTTCAATTCGAACAGACACCTTGGCCTGATTTCGACTATTTATCGCATCTAAATAGTACTGGGCTTTGTCGCTAACATGCAGCATTTTTATTTCATCGAAGTCAGTGCAATTACCTGCAGCAGATGAACGTACTGCATTATTTACTAGCAGTCGTTTGTACGCAGCCTTAAACTGCACAGCAGTAGGGTTATTGTTGAACCCTCCTCGAGATCGAATAGCCGAAAAAAACGTTTCAAGGTGATCCTGGCTGACTCTGTATCCGTAGATCATATCAAGTTCTCCTAGTTGCACCACGTACCTTTCATACAATTCCAAAAAACTGCGCATGTCAATAACGAACCCCAGAAATCCAGTTTTGTTGATGGATGTCAACACCGGGGACCACACCATAGCTTCCGACTTTTTGTACTGAATCTTCAAGGAGTTAAAAAGTTGTTCTGCTTTACGGAACAACGCAGCATACTGCTCAATGTTATCTGCTGACATGGGTTTCTTATAGCCAACGCTGTCATGGTGCTTACTATTCATAATGTCGAACACATCATTTATAGTTGTTATAAAATCAACTGTTTCTTCACAACCGGTAAATTCATCGCAGGTCTCACTCAGTTGTCGAATGCCTTCAGCAACGCTTCGACTGAGCGTCTGAGCAGCAAGATCAACGCGCATTTTCTCGTTAGCAAAATTTATATGTCTGTCCGACAGTCGACCAGCATATCTTATGCCACAGAGATTTTGGGTTTTATTCAACTCCTCGATAAATTTCCATTTTATATGCCCTGTGTTCGTGTTAAAAACCGCTTTGGCTGCTAAAGTATTTCTAACAAGCTTTAGCATATGGCACGGATCTAACATAATGAAAACCGGGTCATTGCTAGAAGGATGCGGAAAGAAGGTTTTCAAATTTGGACCGTTCTTAAGGCATGCACCCAACCTGTTCGCGGTGCTGAAATTCGTGCTGGTTCCATCAAATGTGAACGAAATCACGGTTACGCTGATGCTATGCAAATACATCAAAATGTTTTCGATAAGAGAGACTTTTTGTTCCGTATCCAGGGAGTCGGATAAGAAGTATCCAATTGGAATTTTCCAATTTTCCGATATTCCGGTGACCATGAAAACAAGGGCTTCTTTCGCCACGGGCAACTCGTCTGAGTTATCTGGTATAAATCCTGAATACTGAACTACTCCTTCAAAACATTTTTTTATGTCATTCCATTCTGTGTGTCTCCGAATTGCCACTTCATCCATCATTAGCACTACGAGCAACCGTTTACCAGTCGCTTTGCACTCGTTTGCCTTAATTTCTAGAGCTGCCATTGTCTCTGCGGTCAATCCGGGTTCCCCATCGACAGATCTATACCAACGTATGATTGTCCTGGGATGAGGCAAGCGGTTTTGGAATGCCTGGCGTACGAACTGATATGCTCGGGGTGAATAAAAATGCAAGGTAGTGGCGAAGCTCCTCAACATTTCATTATAAGGCTGTCCCTGTCGGTATGTCTGCAGCGTACGGATCAATGAATCACTCTCACTGAATGCCTGCAGACCAAATAGATTTATGAAGTATGTTAGTAAAATATCCTTTCTATAACATAAAAATGTTGGTTTTGAAAATGAAAATGAGTGTTCCAGTTATGACATAGGCACATGGCGTATTGGAACACGAATATAATTGAATTTAAGAATCTAAGATCTTTTTTCATCAAAAGTTAGTCAATAGGATTAGAAACAAGATGCAGAAATCTAAAAATTTATCATTGTTGAAAACTAGAACAAAAGTTTTTTTAAACATTTAATCCCATTTGCACCGATGCATCCACTGTAGGAATAATCGTAATAATCCGCCAAAAGTTCCTTTAACTGATTTTCTAGAAACGCAAATATCTGCAGTGTTACCCCAATTTCCTCATTATCGTAGACTGAAATTATACACTTTCTTTCTTATGTCTTTTCAAATAACAAAAACGCGTAAGTAACGAAAATTAATTGAAAAATAGAAAACCTCAGATTGCATATGATACTTACAGCCCTAAGATGATCAGCAGCAGTCTGTGACAGCATATTTTTATCACGAGCCTGCGCAATTATGTCCTCCATGCTCGTTAAGTGGTGTTGAAGTCTCCGGCACTTTTGTTGCAACATACGAACTTTATGTTTGTATTTTTGTTTAATTCGGTTAATGCGGACCACCGCTGTTGCCTCAGATCGTGATTTTAATGTCGATACGTTTGGTTTCTCGATATTATCTATTCTTACAACTCTTGACCTTGAGGGAAAAAATACATGAGAATATGATGAACCCACTTGCAATAAACATATGAATAAACTTGAAAAACCCTGGTATATGTGTAATATTATTACTGCCATACACCGTTCATACATTATCCCAAAAATCTATAACAAATAAAAATCTTACTTCTTAGGAACTGGAACATAGTGGTTTGAATCATGGTCGTCAAGCAGAAACTCGAGATGTTCGCTGTAAATGACCTTACATTATTATCATTATTATAATATCTACAACTACAGCTAGTTAAGTAACAATTTACGTTTCGCAAGGATGAGTTTTTGTAAACACCGATGGTACTGTTCCTTTTTTCAAACATAGTTTTGATCCAATCACGTGAAATTGATCAGACATAAAATGTTTTCGACATATTCTCTGGTTATCCACCGATTGTATTTCTTGGCCTGTGAAAATCCTGATTGACGTTACCCACTGCTGCAATTCCGTTTCGGAGGATGGAAAACTACCGAAACATGCAAATGTTAAAAGGGATGAATGACCGCCTCTACGGTTAAAATCCCAAAAAAAAAAAAAAAAAAAAAAAAAAAATGCAAATGTTAAGTTAGGATGAGCATTCAATCAACACTTCGTGAATTTACTTTGTTTACATTGTTTACACTTACCGATGACTGGAGACTCCTCCTTGCAATACTGGTGTAGTAATGCAGCTATCACATCCAATTATAATGCACTTCATTTTTAGGCAATGATAATTCCTGTTAAACACAGAACACAGCACCTATGGCACAACAAAGATGAAAAAAAAAACTTCCCGCCGCTCGCGACAAACTTTCCTAACAGCGCATTACGCATGAACAGAGCTTGCTTGCGAATATTTGCAGCAGCTGTCAAATGTTGACGTAAAATCGAACCAGAGAACCAGGATTTTTCGGCTTCACACAAAGTATATGGGAATGACATTTGCGTCATAGATGTGATTTTATATAAACCATCCTCTCCTCTGCATTTTTGTAGGCTGTATCCATCGTTCCATGGTTACCCGCAAGTCCTTTTACAAAGCGGACCATCTCAGCCAGTTTTGGCTGCGCAGCATTGTCCGGAAAAAGGAAACCAAGGGTGTTTGTAACCGAAATACCACTCGGCATTTTTCTGTGCACGAATTGTTACCACTAGTGCGAAACAACAGCGCAGGAAGCAAACAAAGCGTCTTTCTACTAGAAAATCAGATCGTCAACTGAATTATATTTAGATAACAGCAACCATTCTACATCATCCTCTACTAAAGTTACAAAAATTTGATGGAAATTTACAGAAAATTTCAATAAAAATTTCGTAGGGCTAAACCTGAAAATTGTAACTGAACCCCAGCATGCAATTCAATATGCTTATGATAGTGTTATAATGTTCTACAAATGTATGTACAAATACTAGACACCAAATTACCCCTAAGTCTCTTAAAATTTTACATTTGTCTACTATTTAGTTTCCTAAATGTATGTTATGCAAGTGGTTCAAATCTTTCTTCTAAATGTTATTGTGTAGATTTTTTTTACGTTGAGTTGGAGGACTTTTGCTACACCAGGTGCAGAATAGATTTATTTTACACTGAAATACTTCTGCGTCTGACGCATTTCTTATTTCTATGAAGAGTTTCATGCCGGCTGCAGATACAAGTACTACCAAGTAACACACAAAACATCTTTTTTAATAAGTATTCGAAAAGCATGTTCTATAAGTATATTATATGTGATGCAGAAGACATTCCGAGCTTTGAAAGAGTGCTGTAAATGTTTCCGGCTTCTTCTCAGATTTTTTGGCTTGAGCGAAAGTGAGGATAGCAAACTTTGCACTTAAAAATAGAACTACGCAAGTGTGCGTGTTATAAACGTCAGAAAGGTCAATGCTGACATTGTAGTGTGCGATTTGCAACCTGAGGATCGTGATTTTGCGTTGGTGCTGGAGACATACGGAATAGTTAAGTGCTGTTAAGACTAAAAAAAAAAATCTGATTTGAATAGATTTTCTATTTTCTTATATTTTTAGTGTTTTTGAATTCTACTTAAGTCTTGTCTTACTTGTACCATTAAGATCTGGATGGATCTGGTTAAAGATCACATCCTTTATTTAACGTCGGTCTCTGTTCCGCAATCTAGTGCCAATCACCGACGGACATCGATTGCCATCATTTGACGGCAATCGAATGTGCAGGAAGGCAGCTTCCACACCTGCGTAGGTCCGCATCCATTCAACACACATGGGCCGGGACCAACGGCTTTACTTCCCTTCCGAAGGAAGACGCGACCAGAGATTTTTATGCCTCAGAAAAATCCCACCGACCTCGGCTGGAATTGAACCCATTGGGGTGAGAAAGTAGTCACGCTTACCACTACACCACTGGCGTCGGCAAAGATCACACATTGTTACTCGACATTTTAGGTATTTCTGTATTTGATGGGTGTGAGGGTACTTTGAATTCTAGTGCCCATTTAATTATTCTTTTATTTCTAGTAATACAAAATTAATACCTTGTTAATGCACATTATACATTAATACAAATAAATACCTTGCTGGTAATTGGGTTGTTTTGGGGTATTGAGGTATTTGCATTTAAAATGGAACCGAAATCCAAAATTTCATTAGAACACAATAGTTCCATTTTGAATAATTTTAGTGAAACCGAGAGATGCCGGACTGTTGCATTTGATGCATCTCTTTCCTAGGGCTGGCAACGAGTAGCGGTTTTCCAAAATCAAGATCCAAGAAACTTTTCTGAACTGTATTCGGGAGCTTCAAGGATTATTCGGGTGAGATCCTTCCTTTTTATTTATTTAGCTCGTAACATTATGTTCCATATACATTTCACTAATACAGTACTAAAGTACTAAGAAAACAAATTGAAGAAATCGGCTAGCTTAGCGGCTGCTGCGTTTGCTTACTGTGCATAAGATCGTGGGTTTATTAGCAAATGCCTAAATAAAACAATCAAATGCTTTTGGTTTAGGCGTATCCTGACCTAACCGGCTGGAGAGGACTATATCGCATAAATTAGCAATATTGTATGCAAGCTTGTAAACGATTTCGCTGTTTATGCCAAGTATAGAGATTTTCACGTCCGGTTGTATCGGTGCGATATGTGAGAGTGTGTTAGTGAATTTCCGAGGAAAATACATAACAAATCGATGTCGAACGCATTTTGACAGATCTACTTTCATACATTTTTTAGGTTAGCCAGAGGAAAATAATAAACAACTTTACACGGCGTTGCTCCCGCTAGTGTGCGTGCGTTAAACGTCACTAATCTTTATAGCTCAAAATTGAACGAAGGGAGATTTCATGCGATAGTTAGAAATCAGATTTGTTTTCTGTGTGGCTTAAGTATCTGTAGAATAATGAACACACGTCCAGATTGGCATGGGCGATTTGTGACAATTGTGCCGAGAGACACCAACATCAGACTTCTGGCACTCTTTCCAATCTTTGTCATTCTTGAGTTCATTTGGTATTCCGCCATTGATATCAAGAGATTGCCGGCTAAGGGGTCTGGTCTTATGTGTTGCGAATCGTCATGCAATAGAGAGAATAAGTCAAACTCATACCAATCTATCACTGCAATGCATCTACAGAACTATTTCAGGGCATCATCCTGTAATTAATTGCCGTCGCTATCATTTCAATGAAATATTGTGCATTTAGATAAAAAAAAATATCTATACTACGCTGATAAATTGACTTCCCAAGGCAGTGTCAATTGTCCAACAATATCATCAACGTTATCATTTTGATTCCCGAAAAGGTCGGAATCGGAAGAAGATTCGGAAGTCAGTGCTGGCGACACAATATTTATACCCGACATTCTAAGGTTCTTAGGTACTTTCCATACCAGCATAGGAGCAGCGTGACCACCAACGGTATCTGATTGCTGCCCACCCTCGACTAACCGCAACCATCCCGGTAGCACTCGCGAGAGTGAGTGCCCTATCATGCTTCGATGTTGCGCAACAACCTTCCAGCGATCATGCAACGTCTATGCGGGACGGGAGTATGCTTTTCGAATTGCCATTGAACTTGACTTTGATAAGCCATCCCTCCCCCATCCCTCCCTCCGTCGAGTTAATTTGTTGATGCGAGTGTCTGCATATCTCGGTCGGCGGTCATATTCAAGCCGAACACACTTGGAGGCTTGCCCCAAATTTCAAGCCAGCAAACCGGTTAATTGGGCAAGTTCTTGGCCGCACCGGAGTGAACCATGATTAGCAGGAGAAATTTGACAGGTTGTCATTTGTCAAATTACGACGGCTGTCCGCGTTCAAATTTGTTGCGCTTGTTGTGTTGTGGGCTAAAAACATGATTCAAGAGTCCCACGCGGACGGTCGTCGGCGGTCGGTCGGTCGGTTCTATCCATTTCCTTCATCACGGATCCACACGTGTTTGCAATAGTGGATCAGATTGTATCGGTCTCAGAAAGGTGGAGGGAGGGGGGAGGTAAGGAGCAGAATCGGTAGTACAACTAGGCGTAGCGAAATGGGTAGCGAGTGCGTGGAGAATCGTTGGTAGTCTTTCGGGTTCACGGGGGGATTGACCGGAATTTCTGCGGGAAGCAGCAGCTCGTTTGGACGCGCCGTACCACTGCCATTAGGTACCAAGGGAGCAGCAGCAATCTTGGAGTAGGGTTTGGGCAAATGCCAAAAAGTGAACCGACGAGAATGCTGGCAGCGCCAAAAGTGCAAGTCATAGAGCGCGGTCTCAGTTGAGGGATTGAATTCCCGAGGAGGAGGAGAAATTGTCTATTCAAAAAGAGTGAAGCAGCTTGAGCAGGGCTTTCTAAATTTATTATCTTGATCATTAGTATTGTGTGTTGGGTCTCAGAAGGTACTACTTATTCAACTGGTGGTTCATCGGAGCGGTTGAAATCGTATTATTTTTAAATTGAGAGTATCAATATCTCTGTTTGGTGGCTTGCATGATCAATTATGCTTCTTCTAGGCATTATTACGTTTCTACAGCAAGCGTTTAGCCAGCTCTCAACTAGTGCTGCACCGAATATTCGGCCACCAAGGTACTAGCAAAATTTCTCTCAAACGTTTTGTCGATCACTCGCTTGAAAGGAAAAGCCCGAATATCAGCATACATTTACAAATAAACATCGAATACCTGGCCAAATAGCATTATTCGGTGCACATCTACTATCAACTTAGTGTTCTGAATGCACTTCTACAGTTATTAATTGAGAGTTTTGTATGCCAATCAATGCATACATTTGTACATTGTGTGGCAAGCAATGAGATACTCTAGCGAAGTCGAGAAAATTTCAAACCAAAAAGATTTCCACAACCGGACCGGGAATCCAACCAGCCGTGTCTCCGGTTTGGTAATACCGGCTGTGTTAACTGAGGCCCACCAATTATTAATTGATATTAATTAATTACCAACTTAAAATTCCGTACTTTACAATAACAACTAAAAATCTGAAGCCTATTAACCTTCCAGCAGTCGCGCTTGTGCACTGAGTACACTGGAACCTCCTGGGTATTCATAAATCGAATGAGTGCCTAAAAAAACCTCGTTATTTGGGATTTACTTCGTAAATAGAGATTTTTTAAAATAACGTCAAATTCTCCACGGTATTGTTATTTTTTTTAAGGTACGCCAACACATCCTTACACCAAAGAGCTCGCACTGAGAGCCCTCTGATAAGGGATCCTCAACTCATAAACAATTCAATTAATTAATATATGCGCCGGTGGTGTAGTGGTAAGCGTGACTGCTTTCTAACACCCCGATGGGTCTGGGTTCAATCCCAGTCGAGGTCGGTGGGATTTTTCTGAGGCATAAAAATCTCTGGTCACGTCTTCCTTCGGAAGGGAAGTAAAGCCGTTGGTCCCGGCCCATGTGTGTTGAATGGGTGCGATATCCTACGCAGGTGTGGAAGCTGCCTTCCTGCACATTCGATTACCGTCAATGGATGGCAATCGATGTCCGTCGGTGATTGGCACTAGATTGCGGAACAGAGACCGACGTTAAATAAAGGAAAGAAGAAGAATTAATATATACAATTTAATATCTTAAGCTTAGCGTAAAGAGTGTAAATTTTATAATTATAAATCGATAGTTGACACGAATTTATGTCAAGAACTCGTCGATTTTGGATTTGTAGTATCGCTTTATACTGGTTTTGAAAAGTAATCGGTTGTTTAAGTCTGTCAAACATTCCGGAAGGGCATTGTACACAGATGGACCATAAAAAGCAATTCGTATTTGACTGAGGCATGTGAATGCTCACGAGCGTAGTAGGTTATTCGCATGCCGAGTGCGAGTATTATGATCATGATTTGTGATTGGTAAAATGAGGTTACGATACATGTTGGGATTTTTTAGCGAATGATATATAAGCAAACAAGATTGTAACTTGCACAAACTGCGTAACGGGAGAATACTGTGCGAATTATTTGCGTAGAGTTGAAGAGTGCAAAACAATTATTATTATTATTTAGCTTTATTTAGGAGGCTTTCAGCCTTAGGCTGGTTCGCCTCCAACTGCAAAACAATTGTAGAAGGTGATAGATGATTTGTATGCACCTATTTTGCAATAGGGTAGAGCGCTACTTCGTCGTAATCGCCCATTTCCGTTCTATCGATCAGAAAAGATCAATAATATCAATGATTTCACCGTGCTTTAATCAATAATAAGTTTGTTCCGATGCGTTAGTTCATTAGCTACAACATAAATCCTGTTAGAGCGCATTGTATGAATATTTACGCTCATTGTTCTCAAAACAAAAGAAGCGCTCCTAGTGAATCCTCTTTTTCTACGTTTATCCGTAGGCCGTAGGACGAAGAAAATCTAACGGCGTTTCAATGCGTTAGGACGGAATTGAAACTCGTAGAACGAATTTAGCAGTGTTAGATTTTAGACAATATCTCAACAATTTGTGACTCTTTATCAAATCCAACGGTACGTATGGAAAGGTGAATAAATTTGCAAGTCATCTTTGACAGAAATATTCCATTTTTTGTTTAATTTCGTTCAGAAAAGAGAGGTAAAGCGCGGGTTGTGCTTAGTAGGACGGAAATTAGATTAAAAACCCTACTTGCAATTTTTAGTTTAGCCTTCCAAGCATGTCCCCAAACGATGATTAAGTACTGCAGATGAGTATGAATACAGCCATGATAAAAAGTTAGAAGTGCGTTCCTAGGCACACAGTTACTAACACTATACATTAGGCCACATAGAGATGATACTTTGCGTTGTACATGTTCTATATGATACCCCCAAGGAGCGTAGGCCACTTCGAGTTTTCTAGGGAGTTAATCTCGGGCACTATTGCGATTTGAGGCACTAAATTATCATCACAGTTTTGTTATTGTATGTTTACCGGTAGCAGATAATGGCCTCCTGGAAAAAGCAAAGTGGAACCAGAGCCCGAGGTTCTGGATCGTATCACCTGAAAACAATTTCTATGTAAAGATCCCTTTAGACCGATCGCATTTGTCATAGTGGTCTTTGGTTTTTTGTCCATGATTCCGTTATAAAAAATCTGGGACTTTGAACAGTTATCTGAAGTCTATGACTTGGAAAATTGGTAACTACACTGCAATGCTCATTTCTGTTTGCAAACTTTGTAAACATATCAAACAGAAATGAATGAATAGTGTATTACTGAATTATAAGTGGGGATGGGTGGCATTCACTAGCCCGAGAATACCCTCCAGTTGCCAACCTCTTCACCAACCATACATCAGTACACACTTATCGAGTCAGTAATTTTTACCGAGTTTTTGAATTGCGGAACTCTTCGGTAAAATTTAAAAAATCAGTGAAAAATTCAAAGTTGAGAAAATGTGTTACGAAAATTTACAGACTAGCTTCTGTTAACCCCGTGTAATGATGAAAAATAAAAAAATTCGATTGTATCCAATCTTTACGAATAACAGTCATTTGAATTTTAACCGAGTCAGTAATCCAAAAATCCAGTAAAAATACTAACTCCTGTAAAAAAATCTAAGTGTGTATACAGAAGCAGCAGAGCTCCACACTCCTCCATCAAAACAGCACCGCAGCTGAGCTGCGAGTGCTATGAAATTAAAAGGACATCGACTTATTACCACTACCTACTTCTCTCCCTTCCGCTCTCAGAATTCGCCGATTCGGTGTCTCTCGTTGTGTTTTCTGCTGAGACTGAGCAATATTCGATACCGCGAAACATCTCCGCAGTTATGTTTTCTTTGGGCGCAGGAGATGTGCGGTAATCACAAGTTAAGAATGTATCTAAACATTTACAATAACATTCTACCAAATTTTCTTGTGCGTAGTCCACTGCAACAGCCGAACGTACGAACGAATAGGGTGACTATAGCGCATTTTATGAAAACGTCACAAGTTTTTATGGCTGTTTTAAATCAATAATTACGAAGAAACCATAAAGCCTACAAGGTTACTACCAAAGGCACAAATCTAGGGAACTGCATGGAAAATGTTTTGTAGAACAACTAAATAAACAGAAATGAAAATTTTCAACTTAAAAACACTAAAATGTATGAAATTTCACCAGTTTTTTTGGTACTTTCAACATACTTTTCAATTTTAATGTATGATAATTAACTTTAATCGAGTTCTTTTTCAAAGAGCATTGATAGCTAAGGCTTTAGTCTTTCATTTGGTTTGTTGAAATCAGAAAACCACATTAAGATTAAAAAAATATAGCTAACCAAAGTTGGCAATACAAAAAAATATAAAATGTTGAATAACTCACTTAGCAGTCATTTCCGACCCTATGTTTCATGGGGATTTTTTCATAACTTTAGGAGCCCTATCTACCCTGAAAATATGTAAAACCCGGAACCAAACACCCTGTATATAGTCTTTGATAAGTTTAACGCAAGTAAGGTAGTATCAAAGTTTCTCATGAGTACCTGTAAATCATCGTTTATGCAGGAAACGATAGCTGCAGCATCCTGATTTGGGTAAAAACTGCTGTATCAGTCAGAAAATAATTTAGCTATTCCCTGAAGAGGTAAATATCCTATATCGTTTATATACCGTATGCGTGATAATGTTTGCACCATTGAACAAAGTCAAAATTAAAAAAAAAAATTCTTAAAAATTTCGTTTTTGAGTTTTTTTTTATATTTATATAAAGGGGGATGTTTCTCAGAGTCTTAAACTATGTTAATCATCGATCGAGTTTCCACTTGCTGAAATTACGGCCTCCACACGCTTTCGGAATGCACGGCAGGTTCTAATTTATTTATTTATTTATTTATTTCTTCATCAACAGGCTTCTTGGCTCCAATGATGGATAAGCTGTTGCCAATGAACTAAATTAATACACATTAAAACTACACAAATGTTTCAAGTTATCTAAAAACATTAAGAAATCTAGCATGTAGCAAGTCACGCGGAACGTTAAAATCAAATTGACTGGCAAACCGGTTGAAAACTCTCTGTATCGCAGTAATGGCACTGTTCAATCCGTAATTGGTGCAGTGAGGTTGAGGTCGTAGCATCGCATTGTTCCGTAGAGATCTTGGTCGCACATACAAGTTGATTCGTTGTAGGATTTCAGGACAATCAACTCGACCCAGCAAGACATCAGAAACAAGCATAGCCTTAGCAACGTCTCTTCGTGTACTAAGACGAATTAGCTGACATCGGTGCTCGTAGTTTGGGAGACGAAATGGATCCCGCCATGGGGCCTCCCTTAGCTCAGTCGGTAAAGGCGCAGCTACAAAGCAAGACCATGCTGGAGGTGGCTGGGTTCAATTCCCGGTCCGGTCTAGGAATTTTTCGGGTTGGAAAATTTCTCAACTTCCTTGGGCATAGAAGTATGATTGGACTTGCCACACAATTATACCAATGCAAAAATGGTACAGGCATCGAAAGCTCTCAATTAATAACTGTGGAAGTGCATCTAGAACACTAAGTTGAGAGCACGCAATAAGCTAATATGTGATATGCAATAAGCTTGAAATGCGAAGAAGAAGAAGAAGAAGAAGAATGGTAGTCTACGAAGTGCGAATCGAACAAACCGCCGTTGCACTGATTCTATTCTCTCAATTCCATTTTGGTAGTGAGGGCTCCAAACAGTCGAACAGTACTCCAATGTCGACCGAACTAATACACAGTAGAGCGCCTTTAGACAGTAAATGTCCGTGAACTCTTTTGTTAACAGGAAGATAATGCCTAGAGATTTTGAAGCTTTATTAACTACAACCGACACGTGCTGATTGAAGGTCAACTGGGAGTCGAGGATAATTCCCAAGTCCTTGATTTCGTTCATTCTTACCAGTGGTACTCCAGAAAATGAATAATCGTGTAGTTAACGTAATAACTGAGCATTTTACAGAATTTACGGTCATACGATTCATCTGGCACCAATGAGCGAATGCATCAAGTTGCAAGAACGAATCTTGAAATATAGCTTGAAGTCATCAGCAAACGAAATCCTTGGTCCGTTCAGCTCTGCATTGACATCGTTGAAGTATAAAAGGAAGATGAGTGGTCCAAGATGACTTCCCTGCGGAATCCCTGACGTGATTGGAAAAGAAGCTGAAGTTGATTCACCGATGACTACTTGCGAGCGACGACCGTTCAAGTAGGACTGGAACCAATCCAAAAGAGTTCCATGAATTCCAAGCTTTTCAAGCTTCGCTACAGCAATTTGATGGTTGAGCTTATCGAATGCTGCGGATAAGTCCAAATATAGTACATCCGTTTGTGCTCGTTCAAGCATACTGTCGGTTACGTAAGAAGTGAGACATAAAAGGTTTGACGCGGTTGAACGACCGGGAATGAAACCATGCTGGTTTGGACTTAAAAATTGATTGCAGTGAAAGAATACTTGGTCCATCACAACAAGCTCAATGAGTTTGGAAACGGCGCATAACGAGGATATTCCGCGATAATTATCAACATTCTTCCTATCGCCGTTTTTGTGAACAGGGAACATGTATGCACGTTTTCAGCAAGACGGAAACACTCCGGATGAAAGCGACAAGTTGAAGATCACTTGAGGTGGCTCGAGCAAGCTGGCAATGCAGTTCTTCAAAAACACCGACGGAATTCCATTGGGACCTAAGCACGCTGACACTTTTAGTTTACGTGCAGCTGCCATAATCGCATCATTGTTGACAGTGACTTCAGGCATAGCTAGCCCTGACGGCTGCGTGTTACTAGATGCTGATGATATCTGTCTATCGGATAGCAATGCGTTGGAGAAAATCCTAGAAAACTTCGAGGCAAACATGTCGCATATGGCTTGTGGTTCAGAGGCTACGGTCCCATTCCACTTCATTGAAGAAGGCAGGTCACACTCGTTACGTTGCTGTTTGACATAATCCCAGAAAGATTGTGGGTGGGATTTGAGTCGTCGTCGTAACCCCGTCTGATATCGAATATAACATCTCGTGCTAACGCGTTTATAGATTAAGTTCAGCTTCGCGTAGTGGTGGTCTTCTTGGGAACATGTCGGTCGATTGCATATGAAAGACTATGATAGAATGTCTGTGCAGCTATGTTCACATTGGCTCCGCCAAGAATGTTCTCCCAGTCTAGCGTCTCAAGAAGAAGAATGATGCTGTGATAGTCTGCATTCCTGAAATCGTAAATGACAAGAGATGGATTGACAGTGTCTTCCTTTACATTTCTTCTCTCGATATTGAGATGCAACGGTGGATGATGAGGTACGAACTGGGGCTGGGACCAACGTTATCGATGGGGCATTGTCACAGGAGCTAACAAAACATAAATCAAATCTTCTGTTGTTCTCGTTTACAGCATGATTAATCTGCTGGAGTGTGTCAGTGCTGTAGCTGTCGAGGATCCTAGTCGTGCACCGGTGAAACGTCGAGTGTGTAGCATCGGGGTGGAGGAGTCCGTTGCTTGATGACTGCCAACAATTTCCTGGCAAGTTGAAATCACCAATAATTAGAATGTCGTCCGTTATTGAAGCTCTGTCAACAATGGATGAAACTGAGTTGGTGTGGGCTTCAATCAATAATGTAGTCTGGATCCATTTCTCTCCAGGTACGGGTCAATGTTTGTTTGAGGCTTGTTGTACTCGGGTGGCGTTTAGAACAGGCCTTGGCCTTCATGACGCGCCATATTGAGTAATCCAGCGGATAAGGGTCCGGGCTGGATGGCGGCCACATATCCTTCGCCCAGAACGGAAGATGTTCCTGCAACCACTTCTGAGTGCGGTTCGAGGTGTGGCACGGAGCCCCATCTTGTTGAAATACAACATTTGGTTTCGGACCGTACTGTTTTTTGATCCACGGAAGAACATACTTTCTTAAAATCTCGATGTAGACCTCCGTGTTGAAGTTGTCGCCTTCTGGAATGAACACCGGGTTCATTTTTTTCGCCACCGGAAGCCACCAATCCAAACACCATAACACTAGCAGGATGCTTGATCAGATAAACGTTCTTGTGCTCGTCGACCACGACTTTTACCAGAAGAGAACTAATATACCGGTCGGTTCTGGAATTTGATACGGGATCGACGGTTAACATGCTCTCGTCGAACAGGATTACCGGATTTTTTCGCTTAAGGAAGTTCAAGATTTTCTTGCATTGTTCGACTCGTAGCTCCCGGATGCGGTTGGTAATCATGTGAGTTTTTTTTCCGTGCACTTGACTTCATCCCGCAATCTTCCTTTACGATCTTCTGTGCTGTAAAGTCACTGATCCCGTGTTCCTTTGCCATTTTCCTGATTGAACGCACTGGATTCACCCGAATCTTCCTTTTGATAGCAGCGATAACCCTCGGAACCCGAGCTGAACTCGGACGACCTGTGGCCTTCTTCGCGGATAGTTGTCCTTTCTTTTCTCGGTCTAAAACCCTTGTGGCGGTCCACCGGGACACTCCCACGGCGATTTAAATGTCTTTTTGCGACATTTGCGCGTGGGACAAATCACGAATACGCTGCCACTTCGTCATGGTGCAACGGTCAAATTAAGTAAATCATTTTCTTTTATACACAGCCTACTACGGTATGAGCTGTAGGTTACGTGCATGCAAAGAAAACCAAGGCATTGTATGCACAGGTGAAACGGGAACCTTATTTGTACGATGGTGCAAACATTATCACGCATACGGTAGATAAGAAATAAGAGAGACCCAATATTACTACCTTGTGGAACCCCTATATTTACTGATCGGAGTGAGCTCTGTGCTTCTTTATGTACCACAAACTGTTTCCTATCATTCAAATAACTACGTATAATGTCATTAGCCAATCCACGTATGCCATAGCTTTCTAATTTTTGCAGAAAAATATTGTGATTCAGGGTATCAAAAGCTTTTTTAGGTCAGTAAAGAGACCTCCTACGAAACATTTATTATCAATTTTATTCAATAAAAAATCAACTAGCGCAACTATTGCTGTAGACGTACTACATCCTTTCCGAAACCCATATTGAAATTTATACAAAACATTAAATTTGTTCAAGAAATTGACAAGTCTTTTTACTAGTAATTTTTCAAAAAGTTTATTGACCATAGACAGTGTGGAAATAGAACGATAATTACAAGGATCAGAGCCGGCTTTAAAAATAGGCACCACTCTTGCTACTTTGAGACAATCTGGATACTTCCCTTGTCTCAGTATACAATTGAAAAGTTGAGTAAACATATTTGCAAATTCATCGAGGTCATGTTTGATGATACTTGCTGGAAGATTATCAGGGCCACAGCTTTTCTTAGTATTTAGATCATTACATCAACTACATCAGTAGGTTTGAGAAAAATAGTAAACTCTAGGCGACTTACAGTACTCAAAGGATTTAAGTTATTTTTTCGAATACTACCGGCAAGATTAGCTCAAATGTTTGAGAAGAATTGGTTAAACATTTTACAAATTTCTGAACTATTTGACCATATTGAAGTTCTATATTTGGAGCATGTTTTTCCTTGGGTAGACGTGTAATCTATATCTGACGCCATTTTGATATTCAAGATAGTGGCTTCCGATTTCATAAAATCAGAAAAAATATTTCCAAATACCCCACGTGGTTGAAAATAATAAACAAATCGATTTTACACGGCTACACTAGCTAACTTGTATAAGTGAGACCTTGCTTCGAGACATCACCGCGCTTAATGTCCAAATCCAAATCAAAACAAAAGTAAAAGACGAGTCTTGAAATATTGAAATACATGATTTACAACAAAACTGTAATTCTACTGTCTGTTCCCGGTAAGTTCTCAATAGCAAGATACCTCTCGAGCTGGGTCTCAAGGTCGGCATACTACTGGGCAATCTGAGGGGCTACGTGACCAAACGTGCAGAATACTGTCACCAGATTAACGTTATGGAAAAAAATGCAACTGTGGTTCAAGATGGAATCATTTTATTGAGGACAACTATTGTTTGAGAGGGTTGGTTTATACTACTACTATTTTGGGCGTGGGTGGTAAATTCTTGAAAAACGTACCGATACTGCTGATGATGATGACTGATGCTGAAGATGGACGGCTTCGACGACGTTGGGCGAGCGCTCACTGGATTCACTGTGCTACGAGTTCTGCAAGATTCGGTGTGACGATCATGTTCAAAGTTGGCTGATTGGTGGTGTGAGGAAGCGGTTTCGTTGGCGCGTGAAACCACTATAGGTTCTCCCAGGCATCTTCCCTCATAGACTTACATCGGCTGAGCCCAGGCAAGGCCGGAGTGACTCTACCGCGAGGGGAACGTTTCCTTGCCGGTTAGGGAGGGTTCCCGAGACAAATTCCTTCCAGCCGATTATTTTTGGTTTGGCTTGAGGAAGGCTAGTTCCTTTGCTTTTAGACCTAGCGGACCCTAGAGACTGCTAAGCCGGATCACGTTCGCGTCGGTTGATCTTGTCAACGGACAAAATGGCGGTGTGTACCAAACAATAACACAAAAGGTCCTGTGAGGGTATCGAATGGACGTTAGTTCAGTCGTTAGCTTTAGTTTGGGTAGTGAACTATTTACCTGAATTGAGCTGTGGTGCAGCAAATCGTCACACTCGAATAATACCACTCACTTCGCTGGCTATTTCAAGCAATTTAACTGTTCAACACCTTTCACACGCGAACGCCTGGATAGTTATGAGGAATGGCGGATCGTTCGTGGGCTATCTGACCTCTGTCCCTTCACTTTGCCATCCCTCCATCCTATGTCCCAATCCAAAAAATCCTTTCTCCATTTTCCCGCCTGCATCTCCTTGTAGTAGTTGCACCCAGGCATGAAAAATCATTTGCATTCATTTCGTGCATTAATTTACATTCATTTGTCCCTAACTTTTTTCATCAACAGAATTCCGCTAAATGATGTGTATGGAAATTTTGTAGGTTTTGTTATTAACTATAACTTTTGTTTAAAACTCAAATCCATATCTCTTATGCATGACGAACCAGAGCGAACAGAAGCCACTACTGTTTTTCAGTGAATGTATTTTACATTCACTGAAAAACAGTAACACGATCTGTCCGCTCTAGTTCGTGATACATAAGAGATACAGATTTGAGTAATGGAAAAAAATGTAGCTGATAACAAAACCTACAAAAGCTCTATACATCATTTTGCGGAGTGCTGTTGAATAAAAAATGTGAGAGGCAAATGAATGTAAATGAATGCATGAAATGAATGTAAATCATTTTCCATGCCTGGTTGCACCCACTGTACTGCAAGCTATCTCCACTTTTCTGTTCGAATGTTTGGAAACATTGTTAATCATTGAATAATTGAGTAATTCCTAAA
This sequence comes from Ochlerotatus camptorhynchus, assembly GCF_037179485.1. NCBI lineage: Eukaryota > Metazoa > Arthropoda > Insecta > Diptera > Culicidae > Ochlerotatus > Ochlerotatus camptorhynchus. The sequence goes on from NW_027040594.1 coordinate 201,902, forward strand.
ATTATTCAAGTAATCGTAGTAATTTCGGTAATCAGGGAGTAATAAACGTAATTTCAAAGGAGTGTACCCCATTAGGCATAAATACGTTAGGTATACGGACGTTAGGCATAATGGACGTTAGGCATAAAGTCATTAGGCATAATGGACGTTAGGCATAATAGAGGTTGTTAGGCAAAATGGACGTTAGGAAAAAAAATACCTTGCTGCTGTGCAACTCTAGAAACCTGTTTCAAGCATGGTAAACAATGCTTAAATTAGTCTAAGCGTTGAATAAAAAATGGTACAAGTTAAACAAACATAGCTTATTTAATAAGCACAGTTTGGAATCTATTATTTATCATATCATAAGTGACGTAGTTACGTATTAACTTAGATCCAAGATTTATAGCGATAGCGGTTAAGTTATCTGGCAATGAAAACTCAGCAGCGTTTTGAACTATATCTTAAAATAAATCGCAGCTAGAAATAAAAAAAAATCACCCATTTGATGTAATGTATTCTTACACACATATTGCAACTGTCAAAGAAGAAAAGATTTTCCTCAAAGAACAGTTCATGAAATAAAGAATGGTGAATTCTGTGATTTATTATTCAATAACAAAAAACAGCTAAGGTTGAATAAAATATGAAGTCAAAGAACAGCTCATGAAATGAAGAATTGTGAATTCTGTGTTTTTTCATTCAATAACAAAAAAAAACATACCTGCTGCTTCCAGGATTTTCTGCCATACGTTTCGATACAACGATTCTGTTTTTGTTGTCATCAGAATGAAGACTAGCGGAACCGTTTGCTGATGTGAGGGAGCGATACTTCCATGAACAGTGACGAGTTGCCGAAACAAACAAGGAACTGCGGCAAACGTACCATCTGTAACCCAATACTTTGCCTGTACAAGACGTCGCAAGTTTTCATGAGTTGAAAAACTTAAGGCTCTTGCATTATTGTCACCGAAATCAGCAATCAATAGACGATCCCCATTATCATCCTTCTGGAATTCATCGGGTAGATTATTCCTAGCGACCATTATGCCTAACGTCCTTTATGCCCAACATCCATTATGCCTATCGTACATTATGCCTAACGACCGTATGCCTTACGTCGTGTACGCATTTCAAAGTAATAAAGTAATTTGAATTAATTGAAAAGAAATCGGATTAATTTTCGGCAATAAGACTGGCACTGACCGGTACTTAACGCTAGTAGAAACCCCTCGGAAAATCATCAAGAACTGGCTTACATATGTCAATGCAAACTTTCCGTAACACTTTTTGCGGAGGCATCGTGTTCGATGTGTTAAAGCCTGACCTCTCAATCAAAGGGTCCTTCTTAAGCTTGAAAATCATCTCACCTTTCTGGGTGCGCATGATTTTGACCACATTATCTCCTACTTCTATCAACTCCGGATTCTGTCCCACTTTCCGGAGAAGTGCTGTGTGCTAAGGTGATTCTTTGTAGCGTCCTTTTTCGCATTACGCTCCGTAATTTCATAAGTCAAAATATTGAGGTTTATGTGAATGCACGTAGCTGAAACTTATATTTTTTATTTCCTTGAGATTTGTGCTCTTTAAAAAATAGAATTCACAAGGAAAAAACCTTAACGGGAATGGCCAATTTTTCCGTTTAATCCCATGATTTCTGTCAAAGCACTCTACTATTTAACTCTCGGCGTATGATTCTCACAGGAAACTTTCATCCCACAGGTATTGTAAACAAACATTCGCGCACCTCGATGGCAAATTTTCCCTCGCTCTGCATTCATAACAATTATACCGGATAACGTAACTTTTGCCATGCCCGAAAACAGTTCAGCCGTAGTCTCGTTTGTGGCCTCTGGGTAATTATAATCTAGATCTTCCTCACTCTCTTCTCTTTGAGATCCCACTTCTCGAATCGCCCGCAAGCAAAACCAGCCAATAAACAAAAAATCACTTCCAGACCAACTTTTACAATCTGGACCTGGACATAATGGCACTGGTTCTCTCCTTTCTCGCTTCATCTGCTTGGCTGCCATTCCACGAGACCTAAAAGCTTCCAGGGCAAATTTCGCAACATGCGGCTTCTGGAATTCTGCGGTGTTCTAATTTTACCCGTTGAACTATTTGCGAAATCATCCACTCATGGTTGGCAATTATTTCCTCCCCGGGCCCCCGATGTCCGTTGACCTATCATGCCGAGACAGTTGGACAGTGCCTTTGTTGGCTGCTGCAGTGCTGCACTGTACGCTTTGTGTCGGCTGGCCGGCCGGTCGGCCGGTCGGCGGGGTCAACCGGGCAATCTGCTGTGGCCGGAGCTTACACGTGCGATGATTTGCTTTCAGTAAATTTTCTTCCTAGTTTCTCACTAGAGGTGGCGCTAATTGCGTTCCTCTTTTGATAGCTTAATTTTGCCATAGACATGGCAAGGTCGGTATGGAGCGGATATGGGAGGATCCCACCGTTCTGGCTACACTGCTGGAACGATTCACGGCGATCTCGTGTGGGCAATGTGGGCATTCTTCTCAAAAACTATTCACAAACTCTGCTCGTTCACGTGAGGACAATGGAACGAAGGGGAAGGATGAAAACTATCTCAATTATGTTGAAGAGAAGGAGAATCAGTTCAATCACTTTTCCCTTGTTGTTGTTGTTGTTTTTTGTTTTGTTAAGAAACTAACAATGTACTCATTTTGGAGAAGACAAAAAACGAAAGAAGAGTGCAGAGCAGAAGATGCTAGATGAAGATTATTCAACACGAATAGTCAGAAAAGGGTAAAGGTGCCCTCGCTCCATGGGGAATAGATAATGGCAAAAGAATGAAATTGAGAAAGAATGAACTTTTACAAAAAGAAAAGAAAAGGGAGCAATGCGCACCGATATGATATAATCGGGTAAAAAAATCCTAAAAACTAATACACATGGGTGACGAATCGGTAATGAAAAAAATGGAGAAAACTTTTGTTATAGCGACAATGGATGAAGATAAAAAAAAAGCTAGCGTGATGAAATACGAAACAGAAAAGGTTATTTATGCATACCAGTGAGTGATTTGCTTAACGGGAATTATGTTTAAAATTCAAAATCAAATCAGTGTCCAATCCTCCGTCGCCTTCAGGTTAGTCTGAAATTATATGACAACCATATAGCTCTGCAGCCCACATATAATCTATTTTATTTTATTAGGTCATGGATGCCGCTATGGTTGCAATCAATGGTCAAACATCCCTGAGCCATAAATATAGAACGGAATGCCAATATTCCCCAATCCTCGGACGGTCGTTCCCCGCATGTGGCATGGGGAAGTAGTTCAGAATGCCAAATACCGACATACTGGCAAAGAGAGACAGTGAGCCAATAAACAGGTTGTCACCTACGCACGGTACGTCGCAGTTGGTGTTCAAGCACTGTTTAAGGGGCGAACTTGCTTTGAAAAATAAAGGGAAAGAACAATCCTAGTGGACAAAACAAAAACACCAAAACTTCCTATCAGGGGGTAAAATTGTATTGATTTTTGCCACCTGGTTTCTCACATTTGTTTGAAAAGTTTAATTGAACTGTCATCTTCGTGAACAAATCTTTGACGCAATAACATTTTAGGGTAGGTCTTCCAGTAACAGTGGTGTACCTATAGTTACGGTATAGAAGTTGTGCCGGAGTAGTAAGGGAAAACCGAATAAGGTTGTTTGTCATCGGTAGCTCTCCTAAAATAAAGTTAGCAACTACCACTGCAACTACAGTGTTCCTATTAGCGGAGAACAAGTTTTCGAAACATTTAAACAATTTAATTATGATGTAATATTTTTCTAGCAAAATAGAGATTGAAGGCAATAGATTGACGTACACAAATTGCATTTACATGGTTTACCTATGGTTTAATAAATAAATTTCCTTAGTTCCTCCACTACTTGCTCACATACCCTAGTACCTATTGTGTACGGAAAAGATATCAGATGGAGGCGCAGGAAACAACCTCGCCCTCTAGTGCTTCTGTCGGTGGAAAGCAGTGACGTCCGGCTTACACTTTCAATGAATGTGGGTGTTGTGATGCGTGTGGAATCCACTGAGGGTGTATTTATTGAGATGGGGATTAAATTAAATTCAACAATTTTCTGAACTGTTTAGTTGCAAAAACCATCCACCAGTAAGGTTTTGGTTTCGATCAGGGCGGTTGAATACGGGTGGGAACGAAGATTAGCGACTTGATGCAGTATTGGTGAATTATTTTCTGCTAATGTTCATGATAAGAACACTATCTTGCCACACGAAACGGTAACTCAATACAAAATACGGACGAATTTGGACAGGTCTGGACCTGGTTAATACGATATAAAGATTACAAATGATGGGGTTAGAAGGAAAGGGGTAAAAATGATTTTTTTTTTTAATTTGTTTTATTAGTCGATTGTAATAACAAAAAAATAGTTATACAGTTATACTACTTAACAATTCAAATTGAAATCAAGAGCATTTAAATCAATTTTATCGTTAACGTTATTTACAAAACTGACGCAATAAATGAACAATTTCAAAATTTTGATTATGGCTCTCTTCAGATATAGATCTTCCTTTTTATGATTTTAACATTATTCGACTGGATCGTGAGGATTCGCGTGGAGGAGGGGTACTTTTGGGGATCAAAAAGTGCCATTCCTTCTATAGAGTGAATCTTCCACAATTTACAGGTATTGAGGTTGTCGCATGTCAGGATATTATTAAAGGTAAGAGCCTTTGTATTGCTTCTGTTTATATTCCTCCTAGAGCCGTTGTTAATCGAAAACAACTTTCAGATATCTGTTCAGTTCTTCCTACTCCACGGTTGATTATGGGAGATTTTAATTCCCACGGTACAGGCTGGGGGGAACTGTATGATGACAACCGTTCTACTTTGATATATGACCTCTGTGACAACTTCAATATGACAATTCTTAACAATGGAGAAGTAACACATTTGGCTGGTCCATCCTCAAATGGAAGTAAATTAGACCTCACACTTTGCTCTAACTCATTATCGTTGGATTGCACGTGGAATGTGATCCAGGATCCCCACGGTAGTGATCACTTGCCGATCAAAATTTCGATTGCCAGTGGGTTCAATCCGTCGGAATCCGTTAATGTCGCGTACGACCTCACCCGTAATATCGATTGGACAACGTTCAAGACCGCGATAGAGGAAGCCGTGTCGTCGGTAGAAGCGCTTCCACCGTTGGAGGAATATAACTTCCTCTCCAATCTGATCTTGGACAGCGCGCTTCGAGCTCAAACTCGACCGGTTCCTGGAACGTCTTTCCGTAGGAAACCTCCTTCCCCTTGGTGGGACCAGCAATGCACTGAGGTTTATCGTAAAAAGTCCGACGCGTTTAAGCTTTTCCGGAAACGTGGAACACCCGTGAATTTCGAAGCGTACTCTTCTCTTGAACGCGAACTCAAGAGCCTCATCAAAGCCAAGAAACGCGGATACTGGCGGCAATTCGTGGACGGATTATCGCGTGAAACGTCGATGAATACGCTTTGGAACGCGGCGCGAAGGATGCGTAACCGGTCTTCGAACAACGAGAGCGACGAGTACTCAGATCGTTGGATTCTCAAGTTCGCGCGAAAAGTATGTCCTGATTCCGTGCCGGCACAGATGATTCCTCGCGAAACGACGAATTCGGTAGACGAGATCAGCCAGCCTTTTTCAATGCTGGAGCTCTCACTCGCGCTCCTTTCGTGTGACTATTCGGCTCCGGGGGCTGATAGAATCAAGTTCAACTTGTTGAAGAACCTCCCAGACGTCGCTAAGAGGCGCATGTTGCACTTGTTTTGTCAGTTTCTGGAGCTCAATATTGTTCCGGATGATTGGAGGCAAGTGAGAGTTATAGCCATTGAAAAGCCTGAAAAACCCGCTTCAGATCATAACTGGTATCGTCCCATCGCGATGTTATCGTGCATTCGAAAATTTTTGGAGAAAATGATCCTTTTTCGCTTGGACAAATGATACTCAATTTGGATTCCGTAGGGGCAAGGGAACGAACGACTGTCTCGCGTTGCTTTCCACAGAAATTCAGTTGGCTTTTGCTAAAAAAGAGCAAATGGCTTCTGTATTCTTGGATATCAAGGGGGCTTTTGATTCAGTATCGGTTGAAGTCCTTTCAGACAAACTCCACGCTTGTGGCCTTTCTCCATTAATAAATAACTTTTTGTACAATGTGCTGTCAGAGAAACATATGAGCTTTTCTCATGGAAACTCTACAGCTTCTTGATTTAGTTACATGGGTCTCCCACAGGGCTCATGTTTAAGCCCCCTTTTGTATAATTTCTACGTCAGAGAAATTGACAATTGTCTAAGTGACAACTGCACGTTGAGACAACTTGCAGATGACGGCGTAGTGTCTATGACAGGGCTCAAAGGGGTCGACCTGCAAGGACCCTTACAGGATACCTTAGACAATTTGTCTACTTGGGCTATTCAGCTAGGTATCGAATTCTCCACGGAGAAAACTGAGTTGATCGTTTTTTCTAGGAAACATAGCCCAGCACAACCAAAGCTTCAACTTTTGGGTAAACCGATCACTCATTCTATGTCCTTCAAATATCTTGGTGTCTGGTTCGATTCAAAATGCACCTGGAGATCCCACATTGAGTATCTGAGACGAAAATGCCAACAAAGGATCAATTTTCTCCGAACAATTACCGGAACGTGATGGGGAGCTCATCCGCAAGATCTTCTAACGTTGTACCGGACAACGATTTTATCGGTTTTGGAGTACGGTAGTTTTTGTTTCCATCATCAAACTGGAACGTATCCAGTATCGTTGTCTTCGTATCGCGTTAGGATGCATGCACTCGACTCATACGATGAGTCTAGAAGTGTTGGCGGGCATGTTGCCACTATCGGATCGGGTTTCGGAATTGTCCCTCAGGCTCCTCACCCGTTGCGAAGTTATGAACCCACTGGTAATCGAAAACTTTGAAAAGCTTCTCGAGCTGAACCCTCAAACTCGTTTTATGTCATTGTACTACGTGTACATAACACAGGATGTCAGCCCTTCACAGCATAATCCTCATCGTGTATGTTTCTCCGACTTCGGCAATTCAGTTAGTTTTGATTTATCTATGACGCGGGAGATTCGTGGGATCCCAGAACATCATCGTTCCATGATTGTTCCGTCAATTTATGCTGCAAAGTTTGGCCAAGTTGATTCCGCAAGATCGTTCTTCACAGATGGATCATTAATAGAGGCGTCCGCTGGTTTTGGTATTTATAACGAATTTCATAGTGCCTCTCCAATGCTTCAAGCTCCCTGTTCCGTATATATTGCTGAGCTGGCGGCTATATACTATACGTTAGAAACGATCGCCTCACTTGCACCAAATCACTATTTTATTTTTACGGATAGTCTCAGTTCTGTCGAGGCTATTCACTCCATGAGGCCGGTAAAGCACTCCTCGTATTTTCTCATGAAAATACGAGAGCTTCTGAGTGCTTTATCTTTAAGATCTTTTGTCATCACCTTTGCATGGGTCTCATCTTAATGCTCGATTCCGGGCAATGAGAAGGCGGACTCACTTGCTAAGGTGGGCGCTATGCAAGGCGATATGTACGATCGAAAAATCGCCTACGATGAATTTTTCTTCATTTATCGTCAACAGTCACTCGTCAGCTGGCAGAATAAATGGAGCGAAGGAAGTTTGGGACGATGGCTATATTCGATCATCCCTAAGGTGTCGAAGAGTCCTTGGTTCAAGGGGTTGGATGTGGGTCGAGACTTCATTCGTATGATGTCTCGCCTCATGTCCAATCCCTACTCGTTAAACGCTCACTTGTTCCGTGTTGGGCTTTGGCTTTTACCAAATTGAATAGGAATAAGTTCATGTTTTAGGAATAATGAAATATTTGTATCGTAAATCATAACTCAAACCTCCTCCTCCCTCTCCCCATCCATAAAACTGTAAATCTCTACTAACCTCGAGATAACCGCGAGTAATCGGTTCAGTTCCTTTAAATCTAGACTTAAAACATCAATTATGTATAACGCAAATGATAACTTGGCTCTGTAAAGTTTATTCGATTGAACCTGTACAAATAAATTAATTATTAAAAAAAAATGTTTTTGATTCGCTGGTTTTTTTTCCGATTTGGTCTAATGATGGTCTCAGTAGCTCGTTGAAAGGTAGCCTTCTCCAGCCACCGACGGTTGACCTTTTTTTACGTTGAACAAAGTTTCACGCAGCTTGTACCCGTGGGCATTCGCTGTATTTGTGCTGTATAGTTTCAATCGCTGTGTTCCAATGTAAACAGGAAGCATTGTCCGCTCGGCCAATGGTATGCAGCAAATACCGGTAGTTTCCTTTTTCGTTAACCAGAAAGTATAGGTTGCTTTTTTTCAATTGGAGAGAAAGAATTCCATTGAAGAGACAGCCAAACTCTATTCCAGTTAACTTCAGGATGTAGCCGTTCAATCCTCGGTGTTTCGGTTCGCTCTCGATAGTGTCGGTGTATGAGATCAGAAGATGGATGTTGTTGGATTTGCGGCGGAAACTGTCGGTATTGTTGACTAATTATTTTTAGGTCAGGCAAATCAACAGGAATGACAATTCTATCGGTATTGGCGGGGAAAAGCAGAGACGTATAGAATGGTAAGGAAGCTATCTCGTTAATGTGGCGACTTATAAGCAGAGCTTTGCATTTTAAAGCCGCTAGCTGCAGTTTGAGGCCTCCGCTTGCACGATCACGAGTCAGCTGATTCATGGATATCCGCGTTGGTATGCCGCTCCAGAGGAATCTCCCCATCGTTGTTGTTATTTTCGCAGTGTGCATGCTGTACGGAGAGAGAATGGATGCCAAATACCATACCTTGAATGTTACGAAAGTGTTGAGGAGAATAACTTTTTGATGTATTGTCAGCGAACGCATCGAGCTAAGCCAGATTCTGTGAGAAAGCTTTGCTATACCATACTATCCCAGTTCAGTTTTGTCATCAGGCGAACTGAGCTTACGAAGATTATTCCAAGCACTTTTATCGTATTTTCCATTTGTATCCATGGAACATTTAACGGATTCCCCTCGATATGACTGACGTCTATAGATTTTGTTTTCGTCCAGTTCAAATTTCCCTGATAGATTCTATTTTTCGTACCGAAGAGCACAAAACAGTAATATCGTCGGCATATGCACGGAAAAACGAGTCTATGCATTAATGACTTTTTTTTTAACCACTTTTAGAAGTTGTTCGAGCTGTCATAAAGTGGTTAAAATCTATAGCAGGAAAGTGTATACAATTGAGACATTTTCTGAGAAAACCATTCTTCAACAGAAGTGTCTTAATTTTATTCACTAGTGGCTGAAAAAAACACTTGTCAATTTATTTTCTGCAAGCATGGCGGCTATCATTGACAAACTTCGTGCCGGCGATTGACACCAAGAACTACATCGAGTACACGAAGAATACGAAGTTTATCGGTAGGTTCCGGAGATGCTCCGCTGTCAATCAATCGACTTGTTGGACCGGAAGATGATGGCGAAAGGTAAGATGGTAGGTATATCTATAGATTGTTCAAGTCCTGTAAATAATCCAACCTCTTCCACAGCAGCCCGCAGACGCCTCCGGAATCACACAACCAACGAGATACATCCCCATCCCCATCTCTTACAACACAGGCTAACAGCAATCCGACGTGACCAACATCCGATATGGCCAACATCCTGTCGGCATTCATCAACAATCTTGCCCAGCGCTTGCCAATGAAATCGGATGTAATATTTATTAATTTTTTTTTTTTAATTTTTTATTAGTTTAAGATATTGAAAATAAAAGAAAAACACACAAAACATTCCAGTGTATAAGTACTAACCACTTTCGAGAAAAACGTCTTTATTCATTAATGATTAAAATATAACCATTACCAAGAAAAACGCGTTTATTCATCCGATGAGTAAACAGCGTTTATTCATTTTATGAATATGTGCGGGTTTTCTCGAAACTGTTTAAAATTTAAACATTAATGCATACTTTTTTCTTAGCGTGTGCAACGACGAGATCGTCCCCACAGAGTCGTTCGAGTCTGCTTACCAAAGGGTGTAGATATACACTGAACCAAAACACCCGCCATACTTTGAATGATTATTGCATTGCTCGAGCCCTTTAACAATATGCATTAGAATTTCGGATGATTTTCTTATGGTTGAATTCGTCGTCAGATGATGAACATCCATATGACTGTCATCGAAATACAGGATGATTTTCGTTTGAAAATTAGCTTAAAACATACTCTCTCAGAGGACAAACATTTAAGAATAGTGTGACATGCAAGTGCTTTTAATTAGATTTATAATTTGATTATCTACAATTCCATACTGCATAGCCATAAAGCCATTCCATTATGGATACACAAATTTTTCGTGTTGGAGAAAACCTCCTCCACCACGAATAGGCTGTTTCTATGCACCACCAACGTAGAGTGCGCTAGGCGATAATGAGAGGAAACGTCAACCAAACAGTTTGTTTACATCAAAATTACAATTTTTACATCTCAAAGTAACGCATATTGTTATGCGTATCTTGCATATTTCCATCGGAAGGGGTCTTATTTTATTATTTTTCACATATTTGAACGGTTTTACAGCTCAAATAACACCACATTAAAAATCCGGAAGATCATAACCGCTGGGGTAGTTTTGTAAATTTTCACTTTTCTTAACAAAAAATATGTGGAAGCACCAGCCGGATCGATTCAAAATCGATACAGAATACAAAATATTCCATGTGTATGATGATTACAAGCACCTGCGATGGATGAATTAATCAGAAAGAGTAAAAACATTTTCCTCTTCCTATGCTTCACGGCGAAAATGTAAGCTCTCATCACTCTTTTGGTGGTTCCCTTATTCACCACCAGAGGCTGAAACGATCGCTTAATTTCTAATGGATTTGCCTATTAGCCAAACATTGGATTTCAAGAGCAAATTTTCATTATGTCGTAAGTAACATTCGCACCGATCCGAGAAAAATAAGGTTTTGTTTTGATGACCGAAAAGTTATTCCTATTTCCAAGTAAACACATATAATCTCATAGTGATAGCAATGTTTAACATATTTAGCAGGGTTTTAATCATACAAATGCAAATCGCTAGCTTTCATGCTAAAAAATACTGGTTTTTGAGTCAAAAGTTATTATACGTCGTTTGGTGGCCCCTATTGTTACTTAAGTCAAAGTGTATTTACCAGGATATTCGGGAGAATTATCAATTACGTCTCCTTACGTGCAGCCCATTCATCATTTTAGGACCACCGAAATCATCTTAGCAACAAACAGTTCGATTTATTCACTTTAATAATGAGAAAGCGAAACGATGAACGTACACTTTTCACGGGTTTCTCAGCGCTGTTACTTAAGTCAAACGGCATCTCCATAGAAATTGGGTGACTTAAGTAACATCGAAAACTATTTTGATCGGAAGGTGATTACGTCAAAAAGCAATTTGACTGGTAAATAAATTTATAAATAGGATTTGATCCTATATTCGGACAGCATATAGTGTAATAGCAGGAAAATCGATTGACACTGATAGCTCGACTTTGTTTACCTTTGTTACATTCGACGTAATGAAAATTTGCTCTTGATTTCATCTTTTACCTATGTTCGTAACAGCTCTGATAGTGATGCATATGCTTCCACCTTGTTTGTCAGCTCAGATCAGCAAATTACGTGACGTGACCTATACACGGAAAACCGAGTTTATGCATTGATGAATATTTTTTAACCACTTTTGGGAGCTTGTTCGAGCTGTCATAGAGTGGTTGAAATTTATAGCAAAAAAGTGTATACAATTTAGACATTTCCAGAGAAAACCATTTTGCAACATAAGTGTCTAAATTATATTCACTAGTGGCTGAAAAAAAAAACTTGGCAACAATTATTTTCCGAAACCGCAGCGGCCATCATTCATCAACTTTTCGCAGGTAGATAGATTGTTTATAGTATTATTATAATATACATATCTACAATTTAAAAATAACTTATAATTTTGTTTTCATTTCCAGAGTGCGCTGAGAACTCCAAGAAAAAGTCATCATCGTCGAGTGAGAATCAGGAATTGCGGCTTCCTTCGCAATCAAGTGCCGGAACGAAAATAAAGTTTTCTTCCGATTCTGTTTCCGACTTTGGAAACAGGACATAATGTGCGGGATCAGGCCAAAGAGATGGCCGATGATAATAGTAAGTATATCTAACACGGTACATTGTTTTGTTATTTTAAAACTTTTGATTCCCATTACAGAGGGCTTCAAACGGCAGCACAACGATCCGGATCGAGTTCGCCAGGCAACAGAACGGGAAGGTCGACGAAAGGATCGCGAAAAGAAAGAAACATCCGATTCCGGATTGTGCGAAGGTTTCCGTGATCGGACTAAACTGCTTTGTACGCAATTAGGATAGATTCCGCCAGGAGCAGCATGTTCCCAACATTGAATCACCATCAATGGCAGAAACAACACCACCACACCAGAGTATCCTCCTGACCATTGGCGACATGAACAGCCTCGCGAATCACATGATGGATTCTGCGTTGAAACCAAGGGGACCAGCCGGCAGCAGAAGTACGGAGTATTCCCCGGTCCCCGTGTACAAGGTCATTAAGGCGGTGGACCAAACAGCAACACGAACCAGAATCAAGAAATAAACGTTACTTTTTATTGGATTTTATTCGATTGTTATTTACAATAATATATGTTTCAAATAAACGAAATCAGCCATTTAAATTCCTTCCAGTGTATACAATTTAACCACTTTTGAGAAAAACGTCTTTATTCATTAATGATTAAAATTTAATCACTTTCGAGAAAAACGTGTTTATTCATCCGATGAGTAAACAGCGTTTATTCATTTTATGAATATGTGCGGGTTTTATCGAAACTGGTTAAAGTTTAAACATTAATGCATACTTTTTTCTTAGCGTGTAGGTGTACTCCGACAATTTGGTGCTGCACTGAACCAATTTGACATATTCCTGTTATGTGGAAGTCTAATAATTTTGCGCTATAAGATAATCCATTGAAAATGATTTGATTGAAAATGTGTCAGGTAAATTCTATATGAATATCTGATACATTGACAATGCTGATAATTTGAAAACTTTTATATGATCGCCATATGATAAATGAAAATCGGTCAAATTATAATAATTAACTGAAATGGATTTGAAACCCATAAGCATAAGCTTTACTTTTCACCACAATATAATATATGTGTCATAAATCAATCGAAGTAAAGTTTATGTGAAAATCACATGAAATTTACTTATTCTTTTGACACATATATTTAATCGATTTCTAAAAATAAATCGAAAAATAAACACCAGGCAGTGGGAGCTTTCACAGTTGTGTTTTTTTATTGTAGCTGATTTGGGATTCGATCCAGAACTGTTGAGCTGTGATGCTTTTCGTGTCTGCGCTCGATTCCATTGGGCCACGGCTGACTTCAATATTGAGCTCGTTCAATTAGCATGAAGTAATAACAGCTCTCTCAACATGGAATATAGAGCAACGTTATGCTCGTTTTGCTAGAGTGAAGAAAAATAGCACTGGCCAATATATGCTCCGTTTCAGTGGTGTCGTGTATTCAAATCATTATTAATGCTCCTGTGTGCAATAAAACAACGACTACATTATATGAGTTCATGGAACTGATTCATGAATCTTAGCAAATAAATATTGCAGTAGAATCATTTTTTTTCAATCTCAAAACATTCTTTTCCGGAACCCCTTATCTTATGAAACAATAACAAACAATGATTATTTATTACAGTATCATTGTTGTTAGCAATATTTAGTTCGACTAATCATTCTAATGAGTGTACGATACAAGGTACGATAACATAGTTGAAAATTGTTTCAATAATTTATAAAGAACAATTATGTAAGATGTATTTTATTGGGAGCGATGTTCATCCCAGAAAAACATACCAAAACAAATGTTTGCTGTTGGATTTCTTAAAAGGCAAATCTATATGACTATTTAATGATTGGGATAGATCTTTTTATAATATTCAAACCTCAAAAATCAAAGGAAGCTATTCCAATGAGATATATATGTTTTCCTATACTGCAAAGTTAAATGACAGTCCAATAGTTTCTACATGTCTGTTTACACGCGACATATCAACAAACGTCAAAAATCGTTAAAAGCAACTCCAATAAAATATACATGATTATCTTATATGATATATCTTTTAGTGAGCAATATTCATCATGAAAACAGGTACATTTTACTCGATTTGCTCATAGTGCAAACTTATATGATTTTCCATTAGTTTCTAGATGCCTGTTCCCACCCATGACATATCAACAGTTTTTCACCATGAAATATATATGACAATATTCATATACATCTTACCTATCGCTAACCACGTTCGAAGCAAAGTATTATCAAGTACTAAGTATGTGAAATTACGATAGAAATCATTCCATATCGCAGTCATAGTTTTTAAGTGATAATCCATTGGAATCTATCAATCATCACATAGAATGAATAAATCTCCTGACATTGCTATGTTATAAGATGGATCCAATAAACGGTACATGTCGATTTGTTTCAGTGTGGTGGTTCTGTCAAACTCACAAATTTCAGAAGTGTTATCTGAAAAGGGCGAATGCGAAAATGTTGTACAGTAAACAAAATTAAATTTTTAAAATTCATGTTATTGTCGCGCACTCACCAAACCACACACGCGACGTTATGCCGCGGATACAATTGTATGACAAGAAAAGTGGCTTAACTCATTAATGATTAAACAATTTTACCCATAAATGAGTATCTGTTACCCATTAATGATTAACAATTACTCATTAATGGGTAAAAAATTTACTCATTTAATGAGTTAAGCCACTTTTCTTCAAAATGGTTCTTTTTCAACCATTAATGGGTACTTTCAAGTTAGCGTGTATGAACATGAGCATTATTTGTATAATACAATATGAGCAAATCTAAAAACTAGACAAGTGTGATCATAATTTCATAATAATTTATAATACAAACAATGCTCTTGCTAATAGTTGGTTACACAAGTGTATCCGCGGCATTTCACTCAAAAAATTCCACACGTCATCATCATGCGTGTCACACTTAATTGTGCACTTATTGTGAAACACACCCATTGAATGTGTGAATCTTATGCCGTGAACCATGCCTTAACACTATTGGTTCGAATTGTGATACACTTAGAGTCTATGTGCCTCACATGGTGATATCAATAGCTTTGCACATCATAGTTGAAATGTTGTACAGTATTCTACTTTATCGATTTCTACTTTACCGATTCCAAAATTGAATCGACAAATACATAAACGAAGCTGCTAAGGGGCAGAGCATCAACACGCCTTTTTTAATGGGTCTGATTTGGGATTTGATCCTGGACTGTTGGGTTGTGCTGCTGCCGTTGTCTTCGTTCGATCTCACTGAGCCACGGTTGTTCTCATATATGAGGCTGGTTGATAAGGATGAAGTCACCAGGGCTCTACATTTTCAAAGCTCTAAAATGAACTCGAGTTATGTTTCTCTCATACAAACGTGTTCGACGCTTCATTTCTTTAACGCCTAGCTAGACTATCAGCACAGACAAACAGACGTAACACTTTGAAAAAGTTTTTCTTGAAAGCATAGTATCTCAAAACATAGGACCTCAGTAACGACATCTCTCTGGCTTCTCGCGGAAAACAAGATTGCTCGCTAACTCGCAAACAATATTGCATAAAAGTTCTATAGAATGTATAGAAACGTCAAAGTGATCCGATGCCAGCGCTGCGGCGAGTAGTTTGCGGAACTGATAATATTGAAATCAACCGTTAAAATGAGGGACGAAGATACACAATGAAGTGTTACGCCTGTTTGTCTGTGCTATCAGCATGAAACGAAAATGAAAAAGATGCACGCTTAGAAGGAAAGGCTGGCTGTGCACGCTAACTTGAAAGTACTCATTAATGAGTAAAAAAAGACCCATTTTGAAGAAAAGTGGCTTAACTCATTAATAATTAAACAATTTTACCCATTAATGAGTATCTGTTACCCATTAATGATTAACAATTACTCATTAATGGGTAAAAGATACTCATTAATGGTTAAAAAAATTTACTCATTTAATGAGTTAAGCCACTTTTCTTCAAAATGGGTCTTTTTCAACCATTAATGGGTACTTTCAAGTTAGCGTGTGGATGTTCTCGTCGTTGCTTTGCCCATAGATTTTAATGTAAGTAACGTCGTTTAATTTTCTAGTTAAACGAAACCTCATTATGGCTTTCAATCCCTTACACGAACACTCTATCTAATTTGTTTTAAATGCGTTTTGAAAAGTTTTCTTTATTTTTTTTTTTTAGATAAATATGTGGATGGAAGATAAATTAATCATATTACGTGTAATCTTCAAGTGTTTCCACGTGAGAAATGCTTAAAATATATATTTTCATTTCCCGTCATATAGGGTTAACTACCCCATTTCCGGCCTATTAAGCACAACCCGCACTTGGTTAATCTAGCGCAGTTTAGCACCAAACGGAATGTTATTATTACTGATGGCTTCCAAATTTATTTACCTTTCCGTAAAAGAGAACCCAATCGTTGAGATATTGTCAAAAGTCTAACACTGCTTCTTGGCGCCAAACTCGGCCTATGGATTCTAAACTCGGCCTAACGCATTGAAACGCAATTGAAACGCCAATGAACTCACTTCGGCCTATCGATAAAAATGATTCGGTCGGAGCGCTTCTTTTGTTTTTGTGAACAATGCATGCAAACCTTCATGTCACGCGTTCTCATTGATTTCGTACCGTAGCTTATTAACTAAAGTATCGTACCAAACGCATAATTGACTTGTTAACTCTGAAATCATAAATTTATTTGAAGCTTTCTGCTCGATAGGCCCAAAATCGGCGATTGAGCCGAAGTAGTTCTCTACCCTACGTCATGAAACCTCTGTTGATTTTTTTCATGAAAGACGAAACTATCAAAGTCGAGTGCTCTTTCGCTCGTCCGTTTCTTCGAAGCTTGAAAGAAAAACCAATGGAGCGACGGGAGAAAGAGAGACAAGCGATTGAACATTCGTTTGTGCACGCTGAGTGAGGTTCTAGAATGCTGCAAAGTTGTTCGACTTTAACAGAAAAAGAAAGCAAGCAGTCTCTTCGTCGCATCGATTTGGTCGATTGAAGCTGATATTGTGACGCCCTGGAAGTCACAACTGACATAGCATTGAAATTAAAAACATAAATATGTTTTGAACAGTAGTGTGAATTTATAGAGCAAGATTATCAACATTTCAAAGTTTGAAACACTAGAATTTAACGATTAGAACACATTGAAGCATGGTGAAATACACTTAAAATAAATATGATTATGAATATGAAAAATCAAGTGTTTCAAGCACTTCGATCAAACGTGTGGCCTTTTTTGAGTGTAGCGACATAGGAACTTCAGTGATACCAGCTAAAAATTTCGCTTTGATTCTCAGTAGTATGAACAATGCATAATCATTTTATGAAACTTTTTATTTATTTTGGTGTGCTAGTTATACTCATCTGTTTCTGGAGGATTCCAGTTTGATAAGGAATAACGTTATTGATACGGACGGGTGTAACGAAAGATAATCACTTTAATTTATTTGTTTTAGAAGCTCATTATGAATATTTTTTGTGAGACCCGTATTTGATTTAGTTCATTTAATTTTATGTATTTCTTCAATTTTACGGCCTAAAACTGCTACTCACCGCGAAATGTAAATAATTTTGTAAGTTTTTTGCGGATAGAATTTTTAATGCTTCCAAAGTTTTTGGCATATTCCTCAAGCCGGAGCTTTACATAAAAATCGATGCACAATTTTATCAAGATTATCAAGATGATTGTTTACTGCATCCTGCTTAAAAATAAGTCTTGATAGATAAAAAAAAACATGTTGATGAATGTTGCAGATGCTGAATGGGATTCTATTTTCAAGCCGTTCGCAATATCTTCCAGCGTTGAAATATTTGTGGTGGTTAATAAATATTTTCAGTTTAGTTTCGGGAGTCTTGCATGTCAGAAGAATAAAGGGGAAATGTTTGTTTCGGCAATATCTTAACCTATTATAGTCAGGGGGTAAACAACGTCCTTAAGGGCTCAATTTTGGTATGTGGATTCATTGTGTTTGAGTGCATTCATTGGCCAAATTTGAGTGCTCTAGGCTTTGTCTACCCCCTGACGATAATAGGTTAAGGTATTGCCGAAGCCAACATTTCCCCTACTAGAACACAAGAATAGGGAAACACAGGAAAGTAAACTATTGTTTATTCATACGGCCCATGGCAAGCCTTTATCACCAAATTTGTAGCCTGATGATATTCAAGAGCAGAGCAAAATAAAACAGAAGACAGCAAAGTATTTTTATTGTCAATAGATTATATAAGAAAATGACCCCCCCCCCCCTCAATCGGCTTCAATTTGTTTGGATTGTATCATTTCACCACGAAAATTATAAATTTGCCCTAATCATATAGTATTCTAGCCTGTTGTTTGACATCCACACATGGAGAAACAAAAAGTTGGTTTCCGATAGAGAAATACCTTTGTTGATGTTGTGTGGCGACATCTACTATTTGCAAGTGGGTACGTGAAACTAAGGTTATCTGTCACCTTGCCGGGGAATTGATATTAACATCCATCTTCATCTTGGTGAGGATGACTTTGAAGGCCCAAGCGCAATGACAGCGTCAGTGGAAAAGCCCGATCTGAGTAAGCCTACTTGTCCGATTGAAAACTAGTTAGAACCAAATCGACATCGGTTAGGCTTCTTGATGTCATTTGTGACAACTGTCAAACTTTTCGTTTTCCGTTCCGCTTCCGCCCACATTGAGTTTGGGCCTAGAGGATCAAATGCAGAATGATTATTTTCAGTTTTACCAAAGACATCATATCAAGAAGACTGGCAACTTTTCCAGAATGCATGCGACAAATACAATAGCGCTGCGCTCGAGTGAAGGCGGAAGCAACGCATAGAAAAATGAGCAAATACACAAAGCTTTCTTCTGAGGATGTAATCTTTGCTATCTAATTCGTTCAAAGCATTTACCTTTGAGCGGCAGATGACCCGATTGTACCTGTCGCATAGCGTTCATATGAAAAAAAATGGAAGAATAGCCAGTCTTCTTGATTTGTTGTCTTCGGTTTTACACTAATTTAGCGCTGAAGAACGTGTTGCGTTAATTTTTATACACATCGATGATGATTGCATCTTGCTGAATTGATGATAACATTTAGGTTTTAGGTTCTGGGGACGACGATATTCAAAATAATAATTTTGCCCAAAATAAATTTGATTATTTTGCTTTTGAGAATCGCTTCTGATTTTGATAATTTTGGGTTGGATAATCAAGCACTGGTGAATATCAACAAATGCGTATTCGTTTGTTCATTTCGCTCGTACATGATAGCGAAGATATTCAAAACAAACGCAATTCATCTACACTGGGTTGAAACGCTACTCCTTGCATGTGATGGTAAATAATAAAAACAGACACTGCTCACCTCTGCTAGAAATATTTTAGATTGTGGAATAGCTAAAAAATATGATTTAACGCGTTGGAAAATAAGGCTTTCCAATGGGAGGCACGATTGAACGGAAGTACTATGTAACATCAAAGCTTCAAATTGGCTATGATTTTTAATTGACTGATCAAAGCCATCACTATAGGCTACAGTGAAAACGTGTAGATTCATTATTGCGAGTATTTTCCAGGACATAAAACGATATCAAAGGTAACGATGCCAATAAGCTAATGGAATGGATCCATTTCTGGCACAATCTAGCAGTGTTGCTAACTTTTCATGGAGTACGATCCGTAGATAAAGTAAATTTGCTTCCACTCTATTAATTATAACTAAATCTAATTTCCATTTTCCAAAAATCGCCAATCATAATGTTTTTCCCGCAGATGTACGGACCGCAGACCGTGGACTTGACCACACTGCCAACCAGCTGGTTTTTATTTTCCCTCAGTCCTATGACGGTGATTGCCCTCCAACCAATTGAGCACTTTTTCTGTAGGTGACTAGTGCAGGCTTCCAAATAGTACAGCCTTCTCGCGACAGTTGGTTTATACCTGAATTTTGTGTTTTGCTTTGTGTGCTTTAAGCTGGGTTTAGACAGGGCAAGTCAATTGATCAAGTCAGTTGAATTCAACTGACTTGAATGCGAATTGAATGTGCAAACTATGCCATTCAACTGACTTGATCAACTCACTTGAATTGAAAAAAGTTTTTTTTTCTAAGCTGGGTTTAGAATAGGCAAGTCAAATGATAAACTCAGTTGAATTCAATTGGCTTGATAACACAATAGAGCTCTTCGTTGTGCAGTTTTGTTTTGTTTCGTGCACAAAAGTTCAAAATGAAGTGCAAAGCAAATCTTTGCAACAATCAATTGAGGAATGGTTTGCTTTATCTTTCTTTGTTCCGTTGTCAGTGACATACATCGGAATGTGAAGTGTGGGAATGTTTTTTGCTCATAATATTACAATACTTCTCCCTCAAACAACACCATGATGACGTCATGCTTGTTTGGCTACACTAACTGACAGTTCGTTTGGCTACATTATACTTTGCCTCCGCTTATCTATGGAAAATATAGTATCTATAGTTACTATCTGAGTGGTGCGAAGACGGACCTCAAAATCGAACCACTTTCGAGCTGTCAAATCGAACCACTTTTTTATCATTGTGGTTCGTTGAAATAGGTAGAAGTATTGTTATCGTCCAAAATAAAAAATAAATATTTTTCAGTAATGTTTTTGATCTTTTTAAAAACGTGATTCGAAACGACTCAAACAATTAAAAATAACAGTATTATTGCGTATTTTGGACCAAAGTAGACTCCTGCGCTGAAAATAACCCCTCCGATTTTTTTTCGCTCAGGAACGACTGTGACTTCGGAGAACGTTCTAAGGAGATTTGTGATGATAGTACAAAAGTTCCTAGAAATTTCAACAGATTTTTCCCGCGACAGAAGAGGTTTCAGTGGATATTTTAGTTGCTGCCAGCGAGGTTCTACGAGGGTTCTATAGAGTTTTCATGTTCGAGTTTCACACGATTTGGAGGGAAGTCAAATCGTTGCCATTGGAGGTCCCAGGGAATTTCGACAGCACTTCCATAGATATCATCGGCCACATTAAATTTGCATCTGATTTGCAACAATTTATACAAATAAAAATTACTATGTTTGATTGCAAGTCAGGTAGAGGATGTTTCAGGGTTTTATTCTTTCTTGACTTCCCTGAAATGAAAAGTTTATTTTGCAGACAGAAGCAAAACAGGGATGAGATTAAATGAGGATGCAGCATAAACTTTCGTCAATTGTTTCACTGATAAATGGACCATCATCATATGTTTGCAGTGTAGGGATTGCATTTTTATCACGATAAGCAACTGAATCCAGATTTTTTTTTTTTTCCTTTGATTTGTTTTCCGTCGATCTTGTTTTCCGTGCTGAGCACCAATGCTACCGACGCCAGGGAGACAGCTCCCACACCTGGACCCTACCTATCGACTCATCAACTCATGAACCGGGGACCAACGGCTTTACTTCCCTTCCGAAGGAAGGCGTGATCAGAGATGTTTTGTATCAGAACATCCCGGCGGCGCCGACTGGGATTGAACCCAGGCCTGCTGGGGTGAGAGGTAATCACGCTTACCACTACACCACCGGCGCCGCTAACTGAATTCAGATGTTTTACACAATTTTTATCAAAATGAATACTGCACAACCGGTCACTGGGTTTGATTTGAAAATTGAGATCCACCTCACAGAAACTGAGCCACTCTTTTCGTACTGCTGAATCCTTGGGAAACCTGAATAGGCTTCGCTTTTCGTCGTGTCCATCTTTATAATTGCAAAAGTGAGCAAAACACTTCATTCTGAATTTTATTCCACTCCGTAAAAACTCCAGCTATGAACAATGTCAACAAACAATCACAAAGTCACGAATCGGCTCTGCACAAAAAGCCGTTTGACACTTCTCTCTACCAACCGACGGTGATGAAACGTTTATTTCAACACTACCAACATGAAGAAAATTTCACTTCGCACCACTCAGGTTACTATGTAATCGGCATTCGTTCGTGCGTGCGCTGTTGCCAATAAAACTTCAAATTCAGTTCTGAACGTACGGTAGCAAGTGTCAGTAAAGCTGGGTTTAGACAAAGTAAGTCAATTGATCAAGTCAGTTGAATTCAACTGACTTGAACGCGAATTGAACGTGTGAACCATGCCATTCAACTGACTTGATCAACTCACTTGAATTGAAAAAAAAAAAAAGTTGAACCAGGATCAACTTTTCAAGCCAATTGAATTAAACTGAGTTGATCATTTGACTTGCCTAGTCTCAACCCAGCTTTACTGTGTCATCGGCCTAAGAACAGTCGCATCTATACCCGCTTTGCTTAATTCATCGTGCTTGGAACGTAGTGAACCGAATGGGCTGTATTTATACATTTCTTTATGAACAGGTTTTCAATGTTTCTGTCGTCATGCCTTCACAAACCGACGACATCCCTCAGCTTGCCCAAGTGGTTGTCACGAGACGTTATATACAATTGATATACGGTAGTGGAGTATGGAAGAAACCCAGCAAAATGATCCCGAACAGACATGTCGGCCCGATGTCGGATCAATGTAAGGACAATTTTTTGATCGACGTTGGCCAAATGTCGGGTCGATGTCGGGTCAATAACTCAGGATCCAGAGCTGAAAGAAGTTCAATAATTAATAGTATAGTTGGGACTTGGATCACTCGGTGGAAAGTGTGCCAAACTAATGTTCGACAATGCGACAAATTTTGTGGGAGCAAACAACAACCTGAAGGAACTACACGAACTTTTCAACTAGCAGCACTTCCAACGAAAGCTTCAAAAATTCGTCGAAGAAAAGACCATTAAGTGGATCTACATTCCTCCTCGTGCGCCATCATTTGGAGGTTTGAGGGTACCATCTAAGTCGAACTCTTGGTGAAGCGATACTGACTAACGAGTAAGTGACCCGAGTGTTGACGAGAATAGAGGCAACAATTAACTCCAGACCATGATGTTCATTATCGGACGACCCTACCGATTATAACGCCTTGACGCCTGGTCATTTCTTCCAGCCACTAAACGCAATTGCTGAACCCGACTTGACTGATGAAAATATGCACACCCTGTCCCGTTCGAATCGAATCACGCAATACGTTTAGCATTTTTGGAGCAGAGAGAACGTGGATTACATCAATCAACTCCAACAACGATCGAAATGGCACACCAAGGTGTACCAGTGCCAACATGACAGTACAGGATAGTACGAGAAGACAACGTTCCTCCTCAACAATGGTTACTGGGGCGAATTGAGCAACGTTTCCCTGGTTAGAGTCGTGACAGTGTGAACAGCCTGAGGTGTCTACAAGTGATCGGTTTCATGACCTAGCATGCAGCGGATCAAGGACAACCAAGCGCAAAAATCAAGCAACTTGAACCACCAACAGTGAGCGGCGCCGGTGGTGTAGTGGTAAGCGTGATTACTTCTCACCCCAGCAGGCCTGGGTTCAATCCAAGTCGGCGCCGCCGGGATGTTCTGAGGCATAACATCTCTGATCACGCCTTCCTTCGGAACGGAAGTAAAGCCGTTGGTCCCCGGTTCATGAGTTGATGGGTCGATAGGTAGGGTCCAGGTGTGGGAGCTGCCTTCCTGGCGTCGGTAGAATTGGTGCTCAGCACGGAAAACAAGATCGACGGAAAACAAATCAAGGAACCACCAACGGTGAAGGGGGAAGTCCTAAGAAGTTTCGATAAGTCAACAGTTCCGATGGTAAGAAGGTGTTGAAAGCTGTGCGAGACGCAAACAGCTAGTCACGAGCGGGTCACTGATGAAGAACATCGAATATGACCCAAATATCCCTTCATCTATGCGGGTAGCAGCTATCGAAAAATACAGTCCACTTGTCATCGTTTCAAATTTTCCGGCTCCTGTTGCACACCTAAAGCCCAGCAGAGTTCTGCAAATGTACCTTTAAGATCTGCTATCGTTTTCCTCAGCTTTTTTAAAAATAATCACAGGAAAGGTCTTACCGCATGCTCGCAATGGATTGATTCAATTTGTTCTACTCCCACAGGACGGTAGCAAACGTTAAGCAATCTAAAAAGCACATAAACAGGGACCAACCTTGCCACCATTAGGTACAGTAAACACCGAGGATGTATGAAATGTTTTCCGTAGTATAAGTCTTGGTGTTACATTTTAATGATTGCGTTTCTTGCGAGCGGACGTTCTTTCGAATGGTGAGGCTATGGGGGTGGGAGCGGTTTTGCAGCAACATTTATATTGGGAACAGAAAATGTCGAAAGGAGAAGATGTCCGCACACATGTTAAATTAATCACGTACTGTGTTTTTGCCATGTATGTGATGTGAAAGAAAATGCGCAAACATGCATAGACATAAGCATGCATGTAGAGCTGGTCGTAAAATCTTGTGCATTGAGGTTTTGGAATACCAGAACTTCCATCTCTTTGCAGGGAATAGGATGTAAAATTTCCGGAAACGACTTGTTACTCGAACACATTTTCCGCTCATAAGCTGTAGTTCTCACTCTATAGTTCATAGTTACAACCACTTGAATTACCCCTTAAAATCAACAATCTGTGGTAATAGTTTTCGCCACATGCTTCCACTAACCGCATGCACTTCATATTTACTGCATCACTGCAATAAAATTTAGCTATCCCCAGTGCAATCGGTGAGCGTTTTCCTTTACCATGATTTGCAACGATTTTCACCATCCCATCGAAAGGGGGCAGCAGTGCGCATTCACAGCTCCGCTTTGCCACAGTATGTATGTAAACCATCACCCCTTTAACGACGCCCGGGATTTATGTAGGGGAAATGACGGCTTCGGCATGCCAGACTATTTTCGACAACCCAAATTGAAACACTATTTTCACTGGATTTTCTTACGAAAACACTTCGCTGAATGCATGCAAACGATTCTTTATGCTTTCAGCTTCAATTTGACTATATTTTTACCACTGAGAAAAAGCAATCTAGCAAGGTTTTCTTGAAATGAAACACACGCACTACAAATTGTAGCTCATTTCGAGTTGCCGATAATAGAACAGCAGTTTCACATGCAGTTCAAATGGAGTGGTTGCCGAAGAAAAACTGGTTGCCGACAATACTCGCTCTCACTAGAGAAGATTGGAGCTTTGTAAAAGCGTTTCAAAACAGTTTTTGACAATTCTTTCGACTGAAATTGTTAGAGCAGCTGGCAGCAAAAGATTGTAAGCAAACCAATACTGCATATGTGTGCGTTCCTTAAAGAAAAAGGCTATAGAAAGAAGGTTGCTGCTTAGGTAGCCGAGAATACGTAAATTCCCCTATAAGGGGTGTAGTACAAGAAAGTAGTGTCAGTTTGTTTGCAAAAATTAACGATTGGCCATTCCACTATGGTTCATAAGGCGTATTTAGGTGGAATAAATAGAGGTATATAGGTTTTTGTATATTATGATAGGGTATGATGCCAGTATTCCATAGCCCAAAGACATTTTAAAAATTTAAATAGTGGAAGAACTAAAAAATGTTTTTTGTTATATAGGGGAATTTACGTATTCTCGTCAATCTAAGCAGCGTCTGCACTTCTACTAGCATTTTCTCAGCGTCACGCACATATATGATGTGTATGTTTGTTTACATTCATCTGCTGCTTGCTTTTCTATCCATTCCAATCGACAGAATTTTTCAAAACGTTTTGAAAGCGGTTTTACAACGCTCCAAACTTCTCAGGTGAGTGTGACTATTGTCGGCAGCCTCTTTTTCTTCGGCAACCTTCCCATTAGAACTGCGTGTTAACCAGCTGTTCTATTATCGGCAACTCGAAATCAACCCCATTTTGTAGTGCGTATGCTTTATTTGAAGAAAAATGTAGCATTACTGGATTGCTCGATCGTTCAAATATACTCAGATTGAAGCTGAAAGACTAAACAATCGTTTGGACACATTCAGGGAAGTGCGTTGATGGGAAAACATAGTGAAATTAACGTTTAAATTTTGGTTGCCGAAGCCAACATTTACCCTATTTAAAAAAAATACTATTTTGGTTTTTTTTTCGTGTTGGGTATATTGATCACAGCGATCATTACTTTGATCAATTGCTTTTTCAGTTATGTCGTAACACTATTTTGTGAAGCGACCGACATACCATAGAGGTAACTCTAAGACCACTGGGTCCCGAAGAAAATCATTATTATTTTTGGCTCACTCAGTACCAGAACAACGGTCCCAAGCAGTCCCAAGCTATTTCACTCACCCCTGCATGTTCTGCATGAATCCACACACCCCTGATGTTATCTGTCAAACTTTCATAGCGAATCAAAACAAACATAGTGTAGTAATAGAATTTCAACTAGAATGGGGTACGCCATAGAAGTACTTGGGACCAATAGGCTACTCAAGCAGTGAATCAATTTAAAATCGTTAGTTTCCACCCCCTGGACATACTGACCAAAAGCATTTTCCCAGCCAGGTATTACATGAAATGTACTACTTTACTGGGACCTGCATTCCAAATATCAAAAGGTTCTGCGAGCCCCTTATCCAGAAAAATACGCCTTTTATTGAAGATTGCTGTACAAGAGCATAGCATGTGTTCAGAGTCTTTCTTTTTTATGCCACAGAATCGACACATATCCTTTTGAAGTTTTCCTATTAACGTCAAACGATATTTATTTGGTCTCCAATTTCATTTTTTTTCCATTTCTTGAACTCCATTCTAAGAGAGCAGGCAGAAACTCCACATAATGGTTCTGGTCCTATGAATTGTTGAGATGATCCTAGCCTAGCTAGTATGTCGGCTTTCTCATTCCCTTGAATTCCGCAGTGACCAGGAACCCAAAATAAGTTCACTTAGTTTTGGCAGGCCAATTTTTGGAGAGACATTGCACATTCCCATACAAGTTTAGAATTACATGTTGATGATTTCAAATCTTTTGGTGCTGCTTGGCTATCAGACATAATGCAGATATTCGAATGTCTATAATTTCTATGTAAGCAAATTTTTGAACATTCAAGAATTGCTTGGACTTCTGCTTGGAACACGGTAGGCCAGTAACCCATGGATATTGAGATATCTATCCCTCGACCAGTTACCCCTGCTCCCACACAATTGTTCAATCTTGAACCGTCTGTATGAAAAACAGTTGAACCTGGTCTTCATTTTATAATACAAAAGAATCAATATCAAATTTTTTTTAAATACTAAGGTGTCCTGTAAGATCACCTTCAAGGAAGTATTTGTTCGTTGAACCCGTAAAGCATTCCTTTCAGCTTCTAATTAGATAAATTGATGCAACGGAAGCAGATAAAGTTGATCATCTAGTGACATACTCGGTACCAGTTATTGAGAGAGTAGCAAGTCTTTGCAGTCTCCTCAGCTTCTTCTGAGCCGGTTTTTCATTAGTTTTCAGCCACCAAACCTACCCAAAAATGGGTAAACTGTGTTGGGAGTGACGAGTGGACAAATGAACAACCGATCAACGTTGTTCATTTGTCAACTTGGCACTCCCAACACAGTTTACCCATTTTTGAGTAGGTTCAGTTTTCACCAATCAGGGAAGATTGTACCCAAATTTGCTTAGTTTTGAGATAGCGTGCAAAAACTGTTCGCAAAACTCGTTTCAAGGTGCATTCAAAATTTTTGTGCTCCCAATAAAACGGAGTGCTCTGTAATTGGATATTTTTTAACCCAATTGAAAATTAAGTCGATTGCTGAATTTATGTAGGTATGGGCCCAAATTAGGGGCATTCAGGCCGACATTACATCCCTTCCCCTATATATATATATATTTATTTAATTATTTTTATTTATTTAGTATTTACTGGGTATAATCACTTTTCCCCAAAATGTGTCAAAATGTACACATTAATGGGTACTTTAAAGTTACAGTGTATAAGAAGCGCCCATCATGTTTATTCGCGAAATTCATATCAAAGGTTGATTGCTTGCATAGGAAATCAATTTGGAAATGCATTTGAGGGGTTTTGAAGGAAAGGGGTGTAAGTGACTTTGATTGATTCTCTTCGCCGACTTTCTCTTTTGATAGCCACAGGTTTATAAACAGATTTTGCGCTATTTCTGCCATATAGTTTGATAAAGGAGGTTCTCATCTAGCATCCAGAATGGCACACGAATCAAGGAATGTGTTTGCTGCTGAATTGTTAACGAAAGAGAACGTCGATGAAGAGAATTTATGACAACAACAGCAGCAGCAGCAGCAACATCATCGATGGTGGGGAAACCGACGACTCAATATCCTCGAACAACAATAGACGCTCTCGCCGTCCACACGAAAAAAAAAAACCACGGTACGAAGATCGAGATATTTCACAGGATGAAGATATACTTTGCTAATGGATTACACCAGCTATAACCTCGCTACGATTAATATAAACAATATCACCAACACAACTAAACTCGAAGCTCTCAGCACGCTAGTGCGAATAATGGAAGTGGACATCATTTTTCTACAAAAAGTCGAGAATGAACAACTGACATTGCCTGGATACAACGTAATCTGTAATGTGGATCAAGCAAGAAGAGGAACAGCGATCGCACTCAAAGATCATATCAAGGTTTCTCACGTGGAAAAAAGTTTAGATGGTCGTTTGACTGCGTTCCGAGTAAACAACACAACCCTCGGTTGTATCTATGTACACAGTGGTCATTCGATGAGAGCTGAAAGAGAACGTTTTTTTTAACCAAACTCTGGCATACTACCTGAGACATGATACCGCGCATACCATACTGGCCGGGGACTTCAACTGCGCATTACGGTAGTGTGACGCTACTGGCTACAACGATAGCCCTTCTCTTCGAACAACTATCCAGCAACTACAACTCTTTGATGCCTGGATTAAACTTTGCCCACACACCTCAGACCATACCTTCATCACTGCTAATTCCACCTCCTGGTTGGACCGCTTCTACGTCAGTTCCAGCCTCTGTGATCAGTTGCGATCTATAGACACCTGTTCGTACATCGACGAAAAGTGTATCGGCGCGCCATCTAGGAGTCAACCCTCATGGACCGACAGCATAAACCATTCTCGTTCGTCGATCATGGCGCCCGGCTAAAAAGAGAATTGTCGGTCTCACTCTATCCGGTCTTCTGCAAAATGGAGGAATCCCCTATAAAAAGCCGACTTGTCAACGTGCTCGTCCTCTTTTTCGTGCGACAACTCGACACCCATCAACAGCGAACCAGCAGAATCACAACAAACAAGTGAAACCGAAAGTTAAGTGTACTTTTTCTGAATTATATATTTTGAAGTTTAAGAATAAAAGTGATGAACTAGTTACTTTAGTAATTAAATAAAAACGTTTGTATCTAGTTACTTGTGCTCTGTATCGGCGGCGTGATATTAGAAATTATAGGAAAGTAAAAATAAAAGAAATCGATTTCAAAAGACTTTCGTGTTCCCGTTGTGCTCTGTGGTGCCCTGAAAGGAAGAACATTTGGCACAGAACTACTGTTCTCCGCTGATCCATCGAACAACACCCAAGTTTGTTCCTTTTCGGATCACAAAATGGTTACAATGCGATATATGCCTACCTCTTCTTGGCAGAGCACCAGGTCGTGGCTACTGGTCAATTCGTCCTCATCTTCTCACCTTGGAAAACATCGAGAAGTTTCGTTACCGCTGGCAATACTGGACTCGGCAAAGACGATATTATCCTCCCTGGATGATGTGGTGGATATCATTTGCAAAAACGAAAATAAAAACATTTTTTCGATGGAAATCAAAAATAGTTTCTTATGGTTTCCACCGAGAATATCAGCGACTCTACACGCTGCTGCGGCAAGCTTAAAACAACCTTCCTGGACACCCCAATACAATCACCACCATCAACTACATCAAAGGAAAAATGCATTCACTACAGCGTCAATTCGCACACATGTTCATGCGGTTTAACGAAACATTCGTCGCGGGTGAAGAGATATCTACTTTCCAGCTGGGTGAGAGAAAGTGGAAAAGAACAACAGTTACGGAGTTGCGGAATGATGATGACGAAATAATAATCCAGTCCGAAGAAATCGAACAATACCTGCTGCAGTACTTCACGGAACTTTACGCAGAAGAAGAAATCACGGACGTGGACGGCGATGACCAGTTCGGGTGCGATAGAATTATTCCCGAAAGCGATGAAACCAACGAAGCCTGCATGAGAGAAATTACCACCACTGAAATTCTGACAGCAATCCGAACGAGCGCACCTAGATGGCATCCCGAATGAATTCTACCACCGGACTATTGATATCATCCATAGAGAACTCAACTTAATCTTAAACGAGGCGCTGGCAGGAGAATTTCCTTCTGCATTCGTTGATGGAGTGATCGTGCTGGTCAAAAAGAAAGGTGGAGATGCAAACTATCCTCATAACATTTTACAAGCCACGCTTTCGCTGAAAAACCTTTTGGCACAGTTCATCCAAAGGAAACAGAGAGCGAAAATGATCTCTATTGATCTGGACCACGCGTTTGATCGAGTGCGACAATCATACCTACACAGAACCATGTGCTTGCTTGCAATTCATCGTGACCTAGTCGATTTGCTCGCTCAGATTGATAATCTCTCCTCGTCTCGACTGCTCATCAACGGGCATCTATCGATGTCATTTTCGATCCAACGCTCCGTTCGTCAGGGTTCACCCCTGAGTATGCATTTGTTCGTCCTACACTGTACACAAACATCATCCTCTGATTGAATGAAACCTCAGACCATTCAGAACAAATCACCGAAATCGCTTTTTCGAATGATACCTGCAACGGATGACGGTTGTTTTGAAATCAGATGATTTTCCTCTAGAATACAGGATGAAAATTGTTATGAGAAGGGATAGGGCCTTCAGTTGAAATGCGTAATGCACTCTGCAGAATGACTGTCATACTAAATGGAAATGCATATGGTATTGGTTCAGCCCCATAACGCAAATCGTTCAAAACGATGATGTTAATAATTCTATCGAATGTCATTTGCTGATCTGAGCTGACAAACGAGGTGGAAGCATATGCATCGCTATCAGAGCTGTTTCGAACATAGCTAAAGGATGAAAACCAATGTTTGGCTAACAAATTTTGTATCCATAATGGAATGGCTTATTATGGCTATTCAGTATAGAAATGTAGATAATCAAATTATAAGTCTAATTAAAAGCACTTGCATGTCACACTATTCTTAAATGTTTGTCCTCTGAGTGCCGTATGTTTTATAGCTAATTTTCAAACGAAAATCATCCTGTATTTGGATGACAGTCATATGGATGTTCATCATCTGACGACGAATTCAACCATAAGAAAATCATCCGAAATTCAAATGCAGGGCAGGAATTAAAGGGCTCGAGCAATGCAATAATCATTCGAAGTATTGCGGATGTTTTGGTTCAGTGTATCTCTATATCTATCTTACGCACATGAAATCGGCCAAACAGGAGCTGGTTCACGTTTGACAGAAAAGTGGTTCATTTTCGCCGCCGTATTGTCACCTTGACTTTAAATGATCTATATTTCTTGAATTTGTGTGGTTTACATGTATAACTTATCAAGTGACACAGATGCGTCTTTTCAACTTTAGTTCCTGTGAAATTTCAATTATTATTAATTACAGTTCCTAGTCCTATCAGGCCTGTTTTAGAGAATGACCACCTTGGTGGGATTGGTTTGTTTTAAAATTTAAAAAAGGAGACTACTTATAACTACTATTTACAACTACAACTAACCTACAACTACTATATACACCTAATCTACTATATACAAATTGCTTATCAAAGCATGTTCTGATAAATTACTTTTTTGTGCAAATTTAGTCTTAATTTCGTTAATTCTGGAATCTATTTTGGCAATGCCTGCCTCTTCATGTAAATTTGTTATTCTAGTGTCGAAAGGACGATCAAGTACCATCCTCAGCACTCTATTCTGAGCGACCTGGATTTTGTTCCTGTGAGTCTGTGCACATGATTCCCACACCGGAGCTGCGTAGAGGATCGCAGGTGCTATGATTTGTTTGTAGACGGCCAGTTTGTTCACCCTTGAGAGGCGGGATCTGCGGCAAATCAGCGGATACAGACACCTTGTAGCCGACACTGGCCGATCTCGGTTAAGCCTGCGGCTTAAGCGCCACTCCGGTAAAGGAGACCGCAGGCCACGTTGAGTTTGCCCGGATGAGACTGCCTCAGGGCGAGTCCAAGTGAAAATCTTCCTAAAAAGAAGAGATCGAGCCAGCTTGACTACTACCGAATTTGATCGATTAGAAACCTCTATTTCGAAACAGCATAATCTCTCACAACATCGAAATAACTCCAAAAAGCTCCCGGTAAGAGAATACACAAACCCTAAACGACGTTCCACGTCAAGTTCTCCTCATCGGTAGTTTCCCTTAAATTCCGCCAGAGGCGCAGCTGCCGTGGAAGAGGTACGCAACATAACAGTCAAATTCCGACCACGCGGAAGACAACAACATAATTAAACGGATCCGAAAACAACGTAAAGATACTTTTTTCCTCCCATTCTACTCTTTGATAGGACTGATCAACAACATTACATCAATTTCAAATCAAACATTTATTTCACAACGGAAAACGGTAAGTTGAGATTTTATTATGAACTAATGCATGCTTTTACGAAATTTCCATTGTTTGTATAATTTTTACTCCTCTTTATTCTATTTCTCTATCTGGTCCTATCCTTGTGTGCGTAACTACCTATCTGTGCTGTGCTCTTGTGTCTCTTCTCGACGAATCCCACGACGATGCAGCAAGCGGGGAACGGCAAAGCTTGGCACCCGGGTGTCTAACATTGATGGGTTGGGTGGGCATCCATGTATGACGTTACGTGCGCACGTTTGTCTTACCGACACCCAACCTTACAATTCTTGGACTTCTCCAAATGTTAGCAATTCATGCTCTTCGACCTTATGGTCGGCAAAAAATGTCCTCCGTGGCGCCCTCGCCGGACGCCACACTCAACGAAAAAAACAGAACGGACTCACCAGTTGGTTTAGCTGCTGATGATTGCTGCGCTGCTGTTACTGGCGCGGCGACGATGCTACCGTCGATCGATGCGCGTTCGACCGTTGGTGTGAACGGCCAACGATTTCCACGTGGGTGGATGAACCACAAAGCCCCGCTCAGCGATGTAGATGCGGATCGCTTTCCACCGGACAAGGTGACGGTTGCCGGGATTATTCGCCCCGGGGATGCAGATGCTGACGTTGGAAGCGTAAACGTAGCCGTTGGCTGGGGGAAAGAACATTAAGCACAATGCACAGATTTCTTTTAACGAGCACATTACCTGGCCTAGCTTATTTTTCGCACACACAAAGCCTAGCCTAAGACGCACACTACGTTTAGATTTATAACTATAACTAAACAAACGACGAGGAGAAATTAGAATTGAAGTATAAAAGTACAACCACGTTGCTTTAACTCACTTTAGAAAACGAAACAATCACGCGAACAAAACGAAACACTTCCACTGCAATCTGCGGTTCGGACGAAAGTGAAGCGAAACCGTGACCTCAGATTAGGGAAGGTGACCTCGGCCGAACTTAACGGAAGTTCGATTTTCCCGCGAACTTCTTCGAACGAGATCGGTAATGCGAGAGATTATTCCGATCGCTGGTCCTTCGTTCAAAGTCGGGTGTAGCCACACTCTCTCTTTTCCCAACTTTCCCGAAGATTTCACTGGACTCGGCCTTGGGAGAAATTGTACAAGGTCGAGTGGCTTTACTCACGAGGCATTCTATTTTTATAGTAAATCGACCAGTGTCGTTTTGCTACTGGCATAGTTTTTGGCGTATGGATTAGATCTATTTCATTCTTATTTTACTATTTACTATTAACAACATGTACGTACACTTGGTGTACCTGCTACATCACTCCATGCTTAGAGTACGAAAATTTAGTTGAATTGATTCAACTAAATTTTCGTAGAGAAATTACTAGTTTTAACAATTTTAAAATGATTTCTACAATAGCTAGGTATATAACTCAATTCATCAAAGTATCTGAACATTCGGGGTCATATGTTATCATCATCAACCACGAAGGTCAACTCCTCCTCTATTTCCAGCACACGGTCTATCACGGATCGTGCCTGTTACTGACCATCAGCGTCTCTCGACTCCGGTCTCCAACGAATGTCAAAATAACTTCATTCAATATCGATATACACCACATTTAAACAAGTTTCCAGTAGTTTGCGGATTTACAAAATTACTAAACTGCATTTACTTTTAAAAAAAAATATTTGACAGTCTGATATCAACGGTATCGATTGGATTACTTTACACTTCCAACAAATACTTAACCAACACTACACAACTATCTTCAGCTGAATTCCTTTGAATTCAATGAAAACATTACTATATAATTCCCCTCAATGAATCCCCATCAGGCTCATTCAGTTTTGAGAACTACCCCAATCATTGCGTTGAGCACCGAACTCATTACTGAATTTACCGCAAAACTATTTCATAGAAAACTGGCCCACCCCGAAGCTTTCCCTCAGGCAAATTGTCCACTTCTCTATGAAACGTAATCACAACCTTCTTATTCAAACTTCTACACCAGATTCAAATCTGATATGGCGAAATTTGAAAAGAAAAAACCCCATAGTACCCCTCGGTTTACCATGCTTCACACCTAGCTTCACACCAAAGCGCAGAACGCACCGCACGATACCGAATCAATCGAACTGTCAAACGCCGGAACCAAAGCTAGAGTGAAATTTTAACAAGCGTGTCTGTATATTCTATTTGCTGCAAAACAGTTAATTTCCTCTATTTTTTTTTATCTTTAAAGGCCCAAATCGGAAGAAGTGACCTGAGAAATCTTCGGAACTGATTGTGAATTACGGGGGGAGTATTTATTTACTTCCTCCATTGCAAGAATTAAAATGCTTTGTGTTTTTTATCTTTTAGGAGCTGCGGCGTGGGAGTAACGAAGGACTGCTGACGGATTACTATGCGAGGACGAAAAACTTATGGTGAACTGATTAGGACTGGCTATTGTACGCTAAACTGCAAATATGAAGAGGAAATCATGGAAACAACTATGGATCAACAAATGGATGGACTTGAGAGTGGCTGACAACCTGATCTGCTGTGTGGAGCCAACATATATATAATTATGCGACATCAACATCGAAGCTGCAATGTAACAGACGATGCAACTTAAAACGAAACCTACGAGCTAATATTTACAACTTTACATGGAATGCTACAACAACAACAAATTGCAACACCCGTAAAAAATGATGACTAAGGAATTCAACTAGAACTTACGCTAACGAAGGATGAAAATGTGAAAAAGGATAATCGAAAAAACTGGTATGAACTTAGGTAATAGTACTAACAATAATTTTAGATACTAACCTAAAATAATGATAGGAAAACTAACTACTAATATTTCCAAATTCAAGTTAGGTAGAATCCGTTCTTTCTCTTCGTTCAACTTATCCCTACCGGTCGATTTTGTCTCATCAGGGTTTGTTCTACATTACTCGTCACGATTGATACATAGCTGTTTTGTCAGGAGATACTGCTATTTCCCCCCAGGTTTCTCCTACTTCTAATCTTCGGAGTGATCTTTAATCTACCTAAGCACATTCTTGAAGGTCGTTACCAGTAAATTGATTGTTGTTGTGGAACGGCTCAACTCAATGAATGAGGAGCACTTCAAGAATGGCTGGTGATATTTTGGTGCAAGCCAGTAGCTGCATGGTCCACTCATAGAGCGTTCATAGCTTTACCGCAGTGGACTCAACTCGATAAACGAGGAAATAATGAATTTGTAATTTTACTTGATTTTTATGCACGAAAACGGTCCATGCTTCGTTCCCTTCAAAAGGTACCATAGCTTTTTCAAAATATGCATCATCTCGACTCATTCTCAAGGAGTGTGATTTGATGCCAAAATTGTTTTTTCATGCATTTCAAGATGCGTTGTTACCTCCTAAAGGATGCATAGCTCTAACATCAATGTTTCTATGAGGCCGATGAATGTAGCTTCTTGAGGTATCGGCAATTGTACACCCCAAGTCGCTTACCTTTCTCGTCCTCCAATTCATAGCAGTGTTCTCCGATTTTCCTCTTAACAATCGCAGGGATGTATTTAGGGGCAAGTTTAGCGCAATAGCCTTTTCCTTTATCGGACAATTCCGTATTCTTTTTTAATAACTTTTCTCTTAACGTGAACTTCGGACAATTTGCATTTGCTCTCAGGTTGTAGTATCTCGAGTGTTTGTCGAATGCTTTTTTGAGGTTTTCCCTGATTTCAGCATAAAGTTTCTCCCGTTCTAGATTCGCTGGTCTACTAGTCTCGTTGGAAGTGTCCCGTAAATGGCGGTACTCTCGTCCGTCTGAAACAATGTTCCTTCCGAACATCACGAAGTAGGGCGAGTAATGTGTAGCTTCATGTACTGAGTTCCTAATTGCATTGGCAATAGTCTGGACATTGTTTGCCCAATCCTTGTGGTCCTTTTTGATGGATGCTCTAATGGCCGTCGTCAGTACACGGTTCACTCTCTCGGCATCGTTCACCTGTGGGTGGTAATTCGGAGTTCGCCAGTGAGTTACGTTGTACCGTTTCAGAAGTTCCTGGAACGACTTACCTACGAACTGGGTCCCATTATCTGTTAGGATAACTTCTGGTACGCCAAACAATTGGAATACCATATTTTCGACAAAAGGAACTAAAGAGTCTGCTGTAGCTTGCCTAAAAGGTTGGACAAGTACAAATTTACTAAAGATATCAGTTATCACTAGTAGACATGTACTCCTCCCTTTCCCTGAGACTGGCAGAGGTCCAACATAGTCCATTGTTAGGAACTGCCAGGGGTAGTCAGCGATTTTTTTCTGCGAGTTCAACGGAGCGGTCGTGTTGATGTTCGTAGCTTTGCTGGTTTGGCAAGTTAAACAATCCCGACAATAGTTCTTAATTTGAGAGTTCATTCGAGGCCAAAAATACCTCTCTCTAATGGCAGCCAACGTTTTCTCGAATCCTAAATGCGCCTTGCTATGAATGGTTTTCATGACCTCCTCTCGTTCGTTTTTGGACAGGTACTGCTTCCATAGAAAACGAGTGTCCTCAAATTTTCCTTGGTTTTTTACCAGCTTATATATCCGATTATCGATGACTCGGAAGTCCGCGAAACTTTGTGGGTCGCTTGTGATCTGTTTTGCAAGGTCTTCGTAGTCAGGGTCGACAGGAGCTATGGATATGGCATCTAATGATCGTGATAAGCAATCCGCGGTTATGTTGAGTTTCCCTTTCCTATACTCCAACTCGATGTCGTAGGATTGGAGTTTAAGTGCCCATCTGAGCAATTTGGAATTTCCGGATTCGATGCCAATTGTAAACAGCCAAAGCAAGCTTCTTGCATCTGTTACAACCTTAAACTTTGTCCCTTCCACAAAGTGGCGAAAATGTTCGATGGCTAGTAACACCCCCAAACATTCTTTTTCCACGCTCGCGTATTTGCGCTGAGTGCTACTTAGCTTTTTACTAAAATATGCAACCACTCGTGTTCCTCCTTCAAACTTTTGAACCAATGCTGCACCAACTGCATTGTCGGATGCATCAGACTCAATGACGAATGGTTGTGAGAAATCGGGGTTTACGAGTATCGGTGCCGATATTAACGCTGATTTTAGGTACTGGAAGGCCTCCTCTGCTGCTTCAGTCCATGCGAATTTCTTTGGATTTTTCTTCAAAAGGTCCGATATCGGGGCAGCGATTTTACTATAGTTTTTAATAAACTTTTGATAAAAACCTGCTAACCCCAAAAGCCGGCGTATGTCCTTCACACATTTAGGTCTGCTGTAGTTTAAAATAGGCTCAATCCTGGCGCTGTCAATAGCCACACCTTTCTCAGTCAATAGGTAGCCTAAGTAGCTAACTTGTTTGCGACCGAATCGCGACTTATCCAGCGATATAGTCAAGTTCGCTTTCCGTAACCTTTCTGCTACAAGTCTCAATAGTCTGAAGTGCTCTGATAGTGTCTTGGTAGCCACGACTATGTCGTCTAAATAGACAAAAACACAGGGCTCTAAATCGAAACCTATTACCTTGTCCATCAGTCTACACATACTGAATGGCGCATTCGTTAATCCGAACGGACAGACCTTAAACCTGTAGAGTCCTTTCGAGGTTCTGAATGCCGTATAATCACGAGATTCTTCCTTTAGAGGAATCTGGAAATACGCATCTTTCAGGTCTATGACTGAAAAGAACTTTGCACTTTCTAGACGGTGAAAGATGCCTCTCATATCCCGCATGGGATACGAGTCCTTCTTCGTCATCGCATTTATCCTTCGGGAATCCAAACACACTCTTAGTTTACCGTTTGCTTTACGAACCGGTACTAGAGGGTTTGCCCATTCACTCGAACATTCTTCAATGGCGTCTACCTTCCTGTATCGCTCAATTTCGCGATCCATCTCCGCCTGAATTGCTGGGGAACATTTGTAGACAGGTTGTCGCCTAGGTTTTGCATCTTCTCGCAGGACAATTTCATGCTCCAATAGAGTTGTTCGACCAAGACGGTCGTCTGTGGTGCACGGAAATAGCCGGATGATCTCCTCTAACTCTTGTCGCTCTTCTTCGGTTAAGTTGTGCTCGACTTCTACGGTTTCTGGTGTCGTTGTCGAAGACTCCGGTAAGTCCAGTTCCGGGATGTCTAACGACTCGTCTGGGGTCGTATTTCCAATTACCGGTAACGTCTCGATAGGGTGGATGAAAAAGTGGAACAATTCAGTTGCTGACAACTGTTCCACTCTATCAATCTCTGCAATCTCCTCTAACCCAGTTGCGCCCTGCATCATAGGTTTTATTTCAAAGGCTTTCCAAAAATTTATGCCTAATATCAAATTTCTTGTAATTTCGGGTACTATGACCACAGAAACTACTCTAGTTATACCCCGGAAGGTTATAGGTAAATTTACATAGCCAAGACACGAATATTGAGTCTTGTCTGCCGTACAAATCCGTATAGGGGACGACAAAATGTTCAACCCATGTTGTTCAACTAAATCTTTAGAATTTGTCACGCTGATGCTAGCCCCTGAATCTAGCAACGCTTCGATCTCGTCATCAAAAATTTGCACCGTAATGTGTGGGCAATGGTTTGTCTGGATTTTAATTTCTAGTAAACTTTCTAGGGGATCGATGAAAGAATTCGAAGCTGGCGTGGGAACGGTCTGATTATTTGGAATGCTAGCGTTCCCTTTACCGCATCCCGAACTTAGTTTCCCGATCCAGTCTGGTTCTGTGGTACCCGTCTAGGGTGTTTGTCGCAAGTTGACGAAATTTTCCCCGGGTTACCACATACGTAGCAGAACGTAGTTTTCTGTTCTCTGCACTCTCTCCAAAAATGACCATTCTGTCTACAATTCCAACAAAGTGGTACCCTCGTCGCCTCCCGACGGTCCTCTCCTCTGGTGGTGTGGTCTGCTCTGTCTTCTGTCGATCCTTGGTTTTGGTTCCTCATCGGCTTTCTGCCAATCGCGTTGACCTCTTCGTCGTTTGATTCCTCCTCTTCATTCCCTTCCAAGTTGTGTACCGAAAATTTCGGTCCCACTGGATGCAATGATGGGTCGTTGGCATCGATCCGATAGTTAACCTGAATCAGTTCTTCAAGGTTTCCAATGGTGAAACATGCAAGTTTAGAGCGGTAATGCTGCCGCATATTTTCCCACACAATTTCAAATTTTCTTCTGTTCGAGATTGGCTTTGTTAGTAGCTTGTTTAGTCGCTCTATTTCCGTGACAAAGGCAATGAACGTTTCTCCTTTTTGTTGTTTCCGGTCATAAATCCGTTGGCGGTTTCCCTGATCTTGATTCGGGTTACCGAATCGGAACCGGATGCTTGCTTCAAACGTTTCCCATGTCCATGCGGGGTGATAATAGGTGAAGAACCAATTAGAAGCTTCACCCCTCAACAATAAATGAATGTTACTAAGCAAATGGTTGTTGGGTATTCCATTCATACTTGCCAATACCTTTACCTTGAAAATGAAATCTTCTAACGAAATGGATCGTGCATCCCCAGCAAAATAGAGATTCCATTTCTCCATTTTCCGATCGTATTGAACTCTGTCCCCTCTATGAGGTCTTTCAAAACCATATGGATTGGGAACCTCCACTTCTGGTGATGTTGCTTCGCCACTACTATAGTCATCTTCGTGTCCATAGTTACTACATCCTCGTTGACCTGGCCTTCCTTGCTGGTTTAGTGGCCACCATAGATTTGGTGCACCTAACCCATTACTCTGCCTGTTGTTTCCATCTAATCGGTTACCCTGCCTTTGGTTGTTTTGTGGTGTTTGCATTTTTTGTTTTAAAAGCGACGTTAAAGATACAATTTGGGCTTCTAATTCTGCCACTTTTGCCTTCATTCTCATGTCTTCCGATTGCTTCTTTTTAATGTCCAGTTCTGATTTTTTTTGTTTCTCCTTGCTACTTTTTTTTATTACCGCCCCTTTCTGTTTCTTTGTTGTCTTAGCTTTTAAAGTAATCTGTTTACCCTTCTTTCTTGTTTTAGGTTCGCGATGATCGGATTCGTCTGTGTCTTCCTCATTTGTCTCTTCTGAGTCGGTAACCTCCAAAGGATCTAATTCTCGTACCATTGGACCTAGAGCGTTATTAACTTCGAGAAGGTCCCTGATGTTCCCGAGTAACGATGATTTCATTGTCTCGGCAGCTTCATCCGAAGCAATACTTCGCTCCACCCTCAAAAAATAGTGTCTTAATCGCGATATTAATCTATCATCGTAACCTTTAGCAAGCCCTGTTCTAATGCTACTAACCCGAGCAAACACGAAATCAAATTCTTGTTCGATTGTATAAGGTGACCGATACTCTCGATTTTCCTTCGCATCTTTATAAAATACTCTCCTAAGCAGCCGTTGTTTAACCTCCATATCACCTCTCAATTCCTCAATGTAATTCCGTAATCTCAGCTCATAATCCACTTCATCGTCAAGTAGATGATTAGCAAAAGGAAATTTAGAACCCATTTTCTAAATATTATGTAAATTCACTTCTATCCAAAGAAATATTATTTTAAAAAAACAAACGAATTAATTTGCGAATTCAATTAATTTTATGAATATATACAAGACCCAATATATTTATATAAGAAAAGAAAAAATTAATGTAATGTAATAAATAAATAATTTAACAGCTAAGGAAAATATTATTCAGTCTGCAAAATCAGTATTTTTGACATCCGAAACTAAGAAGACTCAAATAAAAATTACAAAATCTCGTAAGCATGAAGACTGTACACCAGAAACACCAAAATTACTACCACGAAGAAAAAACTAAACCTAAATCATCATAAATTACAGAAAAATTTTGGCAAATTCTAGCTGTAATTCAAATAAACTTTACTTGACCTGAAACTCCAAATATCCGATATCTGAAAAGAAAGATCTCAAAAAAAAAAATCCACAAATCCAGAAATCCAAAACTACTTCAAACAAACCATATCATATTATCACAAGATTTAACACAAATACTCCATAACAATAACTGTAGGTTCGAACTTGCAGTTGGGCGCCAATTTGTAGCCGACACTGGCCGATCTCGGTTAAGCCTGCGGCTTAAGCGCCACTCCGGTAAAGGAGACCGCAGGCCACGTTGAGTTTGCCCGGATGAGACTGCCTCAGGGCGAGTCCAAGTGAAAATCTTCCTAAAAAGAAGAGATCGAGCCAGCTTGACTACTACCGAATTTGATCGATTAGAAACCTCTATTTCGAAACAGCATAATCTCTCACAACATCGAAATAACTCCAAAAAGCTCCCGGTAAGAGAATACACAAACCCTAAACGACGTTCCACGTCAAGTTCTCCTCATCGGTAGTTTCCCTTAAATTCCGCCAGAGGCGCAGCTGCCGTGGAAGAGGTACGCAACATAACAGTCAAATTCCGACCACGCGGAAGACAACAACATAATTAAACGGATCCGAAAACAACGTAAAGATACTTTTTTCCTCCCATTCTACTCTTTGATAGGACTGATCAACAACATTACATCAATTTCAAATCAAACATTTATTTCACAACGGAAAACGGTAAGTTGAGATTTTATTATGAACTAATGCATGCTTTTACGAAATTTCCATTGTTTGTATAATTTTTACTCCTCTTTATTCTATTTCTCTATCTGGTCCTATCCTTGTGTGCGTAACTACCTATCTGTGCTGTGCTCTTGTGTCTCTTCTCGACGAATCCCACGACGATGCAGCAAGCGGGGAACGGCAAAGCTTGGCACCCGGGTGTCTAACATTGATGGGTTGGGTGGGCATCCATGTATGACGTTACGTGCGCACGTTTGTCTTACCGACACCCAACCTTACAATTCTTGGACTTCTCCAAATGTTAGCAATTCATGCTCTTCGACCTTATGGTCGGCAAAAAATGTCCTCCGTGGCGCCCTCGCCGGACGCCACACTCAACGAAAAAAACAGAACGGACTCACCAGTTGGTTTAGCTGCTGATGATTGCTGCGCTGCTGTTACTGGCGCGGCGACGATGCTACCGTCGATCGATGCGCGTTCGACCGTTGGTGTGAACGGCCAACGATTTCCACGTGGGTGGATGAACCACAAAGCCCCGCTCAGCGATGTAGATGCGGATCGCTTTCCACCGGACAAGGTGACGGTTGCCGGGATTATTCGCCCCGGGGATGCAGATGCTGACGTTGGAAGCGTAAACGTAGCCGTTGGCTGGGGGAAAGAACATTAAGCACAATGCACAGATTTCTTTTAACGAGCACATTACCTGGCCTAGCTTATTTTTCGCACACACAAAGCCTAGCCTAAGACGCACACTACGTTTAGATTTATAACTATAACTAAACAAACGACGAGGAGAAATTAGAATTGAAGTATAAAAGTACAACCACGTTGCTTTAACTCACTTTAGAAAACGAAACAATCACGCGAACAAAACGAAACACTTCCACTGCAATCTGCGGTTCGGACGAAAGTGAAGCGAAACCGTGACCTCAGATTAGGGAAGGTGACCTCGGCCGAACTTAACGGAAGTTCGATTTTCCCGCGAACTTCTTCGAACGAGATCGGTAATGCGAGAGATTATTCCGATCGCTGGTCCTTCGTTCAAAGTCGGGTGTAGCCACACTCTCTCTTTTCCCAACTTTCCCGAAGATTTCACTGGACTCGGCCTTGGGAGAAATTGTACAAGGTCGAGTGGCTTTACTCACGAGGCATTCTATTTTTATAGTAAATCGACCAGTGTCGTTTTGCTACTGGCATAGTTTTTGGCGTATGGATTAGATCTATTTCATTCTTATTTTACTATTTACTATTAACAACATGTACGTACACTTGGTGTACCTGCTACAACCTAACCAAGGCAAAACACTTAACTACAGTTTTCTCTACATGCGCACGGAAGAGGAGCTTTTCGTCAAACAACATCCCGAGATAGGTTACTTCGGCAGACCACTCAACCCTTGTGCCATTCATGATTACAGTACAAGATGGAGCCGGTTTCAGTTTGGGCGATTGCCGATGGAGGAACATGATCGCTTGTGTTTTGGTGGCATAATCAGCAAAGGCGTTAAGGCATCGTTGAAGTTTGTTCGTTATTTCGCGAGGCATCCTTCCTTTGACGGCTATTGCGGTATCATCTGCGAACAGGAAAAACACGCAACCGTCACCGAGGGGAGTAATGTCGGAAGTATAAATGCTGTAAAGCAAGGGGCCCAGCAAACTGCCTTGCGGGACTCCTGCTGGGATGGAAAACGTGTCTGAAAGACAACCATTCAACGACCTTTGCTGGAGGTAGTTACGGGTGATTTTAACCAGATGTAAAGGAAAGTTGAAGTTACAAAGCTTGTACACAAGTCCATCATGCCAAACATTGTCAAACGCTTTCTCAACATCTAACAAGGCCATGGCTGTGGACTTGGATACAGCTTTGTTACTTCGGATGTTATTCATCACCCGCACTAGCTGGT
The DNA here is from genome assembly GCF_037179485.1 of Ochlerotatus camptorhynchus. NCBI lineage: Eukaryota > Metazoa > Arthropoda > Insecta > Diptera > Culicidae > Ochlerotatus > Ochlerotatus camptorhynchus. The sequence goes on from NW_027040594.1 coordinate 245,928, forward strand.
GATTGGTGGAGTGCCCCTTTCTGAACCCAAACTGTTCCGGAAGGAGAATGTTATTTTCCTCGACAAACTTGAGCAAACGATTGAGAATGAGTTTCTCGAACAATTTGCTCAGCGCTGAAAGGAGGCTGATTGGTCTGTAGCTTGAAGACAATGTTGGATCCTTACCGGGTTTGCGGATCGGTATGATTTTTGCTACTTTCCAGATGCTTGGAAAGTAGTGCAGTTCCAAACATCTGTTGAAGATAGCGGTTAGAAGAGACTGCACTTTCATGCTGAGTCTCTTCAAGATCAAGTTAAATATACCGTCAAACCTGGGAGCCTTCATGTTCTTGGTGCATTTCAGCGCTGAGCAAATTTGTTGTACTGTAATCATATCCGCCGGAGGCACGACACAAGGGGAGGCATCTAGGTTTTGAACGCATTGCGCAACCTGATCTTCGAGCGGACTTTGGATAGTCGAGCCAAGCAAACGCAATGAAGCGACATGCTTGCCGATCGCATTTGCTTTCTCCTGTGGGGTAATTAAAAACCGATCGTCATCATTTTCGACTTTGAGAGATGGAACGGGTTTGGGATGATTTTTCAGGACCTTGGCTACCTTCCAGAATGGTCTGGAGCGGTCGTCCAGATTCTGGACAACACGCCCGAAACTTTTTGCCCAGATCTCCAGTCCTCTGAAACTGGCGTCTACGAACATTTCTCAACCGAATAAGTAAATGGGTGTGGGAATCAATGGCAACAAACTTACCCCTCACAGGAACTTGTCGAACACACGCCTCGTCAGCCACGGATATGGCCTGTTGGAGTCCTTCCAACGCCCGGTCGATGTCATCTACAGTGTCGAGCAGTGGATTTTCATCGATGTTGCTGTCCACCATTCGTCCGTACTGCACCCAGTTGACATGGTGGTAGTCACCTCTTCTCTTAGGGGTACACTGGCAATATACCGAAGCTTGCCCCCGAGTTCATTAATATTGACAACAACTCAAGCGAACATAAACATCCAGCCACGAATGAACAAAAACGAAGAAAAACAAATGTTGAATTTGATGCTCGCGATTGCCTTGATCAAGAGAATTTTGTTATGTCAAAATTCAAATTCATGCAGGTAGTTGGCACTGGTGCTGAGTTCTGTCATCACAGATTTCACACGATATTGAAAATAATTATGTTTGACATTTTCACTATACTTCCATCTAAACCTGCGTCAAAATTTAATTAATTGTTTGTCAGTGATAACGATTGACCTGCTATCAAAAAGTGTAATTTTGTACATTATCTTTCACATTTAGTTATAAATGCAGTTGAGGACGTAGATGCATGTTTACTTTGCCGGCTCTATGGATTTATAATTAACTTAATTTTTTTTTTCGAAATTAAACTGATAACCAAACATGCAAATTACTCATGTTCGTCACTGACTGCATTGTCATTAACAAATGACATGGCATACTTTGAAGGTCATTTTAATTTCGTGATAGTGACGAAAGCTGGTTTCTCAAAATACCGTGGTGAACGGTCGGAATTTTGCAGCACTGATTTCAAGACAGTATAGCTATCAAAATAAACAGCAATGTCAAGCATTTACAAAACATGCAACCACAGAAAATTGGGAAACAAATACTCCTAAAGTTCATTGTTTGTCATTTTGATTTTTGACCCACCATGACTTGTGCTGAAATTCCCGCAGCGAAAATGTTCGCTTCGCACTAACCTTTTTCCCCACGTTAAGTTGCCGTTTCTTGCTTGGGGGAGTCATCCAGCAATTGGTTTGAAGAAGTATTAAGAAAAAAGTCGTCGGTTACCGTTCTTCCCCAGCTGGATCCTATCCTTCGGCAATACAATTTTTGGGGCTGCAAATCATTCCTTTTCTGACGAAGGTTGGATGAACAAGCAAAAGGCGCAAATCTTTCTTTTTTTCAATCCAGACAGGGATAACTTTAAACTTCACTGGTGATTATTTGATTTGCACTCAAGCAAACATTTAACCGGCACATCGCAGACGCTGAAGTCCACCGTTTTCCCACCGCTTGTCTCATCAACGTCGGTAAAATTAATTCCCTCTCGGCCACTAAACTGTGGGATTTGCATTCACACGTCTGGCTAATAGATGGCTCGTGCCACAACGGGTGGCGGCGCTCGTACGACGAATAAAATTGCTCTCTCGCACGGCGTCGCTGATGATGATCAGCCGGTCTATTAGAGTCAACTCCCCTACCGGTAGTTTCCAGAGATGGATTTATGTCTATAATCCGCCGTTCATCCGTTTGTTTGCCGGAATCTCGCGTCGGTATCGTTTTCGCGGATTTAACAATAAATCACAGCTGCAGCTCATCGCACATTGCATTTATTGGCGTGGGACTCTAGCTAAACTTGAATGACTACTTCACTCTCATGATGATGTGAATGTGACATATGAAAAATGTGTTATTGTATGTAATGCACATAAAGCATTCATGGCTCGATTAAAAGGTCAAGGTGTCTAAGCCTTTCAGGATGGTGGAGAGTAGTTGCTTTTTGGTTCAAGGTGTACATATAGGGTGTCCCAGAATGTTTGAGCACGACTTTGGAACACCCCTGAAGAGAAGAAAGACGTAGTATTATTACACTCTCTCTTTTAAAGAAAACGAGGTGCAATGCACAGTGGTCCAAGATTGGAATTTAGCAAGACAAAAGTCCATAGTACTTTTGTTTTAGGATTTAGGCGTTTGGTGTCTTGAGTGAAGTTTTTTTTCTTACAATTATCCTTCTTTTGGTGCCTTCAAACATTAGGGGGATCCTTTATTTTTTTGAAATCCAAAAACTAACTTTCTTATTTAAAAAATAAAGACACACATTGTTCAAAAAAGTTGTTGGTGAGTTAATTTCAAGCAACTTTGTTGAAAAAAGTTTTGTTGTATCTCTGGATTTCAAAAAAATAAAGGATCACCCTAATGTTAGAAGGCACAAAAAGAAGGATAATTTTAAGAAAAAAAAAACTTCACTGAAGACACCAAATGGCTAAATCCTAAAACAAAAGCACTATGGACTTTTGTCTTGCTAAATTCCAATCTTGGACCACTGTGCAATGGAATCATTTAAGTATCCATCGAGCTGCGAAGTGGACGGAGCTGAATGGATCATCAGCTCCCTCAGCTCCGATTCAACAAAGAGCTGTCAAAAAGACCCGCTGTAAGCTAAAGGGTTCCAAAGAGAGTGCTCCCAACCAGTGATGGAATTCTCACCAAAATATCATTTTCGCTTGCGATACGTTTTCTCTTGGGAACTTTCCCTCACTAGTTTCACACTCCAATATTTCCTGAGCGAACTTTCTGGGATGAGAGAATGAGATATCGCGAACTTTTTTAACTCGAATCACCAACGTGAGGATACGAAAAATATCAGATCATTTTTTCTCTCTATCTCATTTGAACATTTTTGATGAAAATGAGAAAAGTAGCTATTCGCTATCAAAGGGGACCTCCTCCGAATGGGTGATATCAGTTGCTTAGTCATTTGACGAAGGCATGGATCATTCTCATTTGAGAAACGCTATATATCATTCGATTGAGTGTAACCTACACACAAACGGAGCTCTGGTCGACATTCCGGCGAAAAAGTTAAGCCAACCCGACACCAACCTGACTTCTATCAAACCCCAACCCGATGTTGACCCGACATTGACCCGACATAAACCCAAAATTGACCCGACATTAACATGACATTGGGTCGACATCGACCTTAAATTAGCCTTACATTGATCCGACATCGGGTCGACTTGTCTGTTCGGGACCATTTTCCTGGATTTCTTCCATACTACACTGTCGTATATCAAATGATACTGAGTAACTCAATTGACAGTGACAATGAGCTTCGAATGAGAAAGGGGCTCTTCAAATTATGGTCATGTGATAATTCGTTTACACAGAATTGATTGAATGGTTGTAGTGGTTCATCTTCAATCGAATGATATGAAAATTTACAGCACTGGCTATTACTGTCCTCTCCCATGACTGGGAATCCTGTAAAACAATGTAAAACTAGAAAGGGTCTAGACCCTCCCTATGTAAAACCATAAGGTATGCGGGACTGCTGCACTGCTGAACTTCAAAACGCTTTATTTGCTGACCAAGGATCTGACAAAAACATCTTTTTAGTGTGCAATTTAGGATGATAAAAAATTTAAACAGGTTATTCAATGTCCATTAAAACTGTAAAAAAATATAGGCAGAAAAAAAGAAAACAAAAAAATTATTACCAGTTGGCTGGAAATGAACACAAAATTAATCAAAGTACCATGTAAATACCTTGAGCTTTTGATATAGTGACAGATTGAGAACGATCTAAATTTTCCATCCACAAGTATTGAAATTAACAGACAATCTCAAAATACTTTCAACTTGCGAAGTGATAGATTCCCAAGTGAATACACCTGCTGAATAAAAATGATCAAGTAAACTATTTTTTTAGAATCGATGTTTAATAGATTTTTTTTTGCAGTTTGAGATCCATGAAAAAAAGGTACAGTAGCTTTCTGGCACCAGTGACCAGCAAATTTAATATTTTCATTCAAGGTTGTGTGGAAATTCAAGCTACCGGGCGAGCTACTGGGTTACATTGCTGTCCGCTACCTAATGCAGTCGAGTGATCAAATCAGAAAGTTAGCAGATTAGAAATCAATTAATAACTAATTTCCTCAACGTTAAATTAAAAAGTGGTCTTTAGAAAAAAAAAATGTAGCTGAGAAAATTTCCTATGAGTACACAAGGCAAATTTATTGGTAGATCATTATGGCGAAATTTAAAGACGAGGTGAACAAAATAATCACTTTTCCCATAGTAATACCTTTATAAATTTTAGATGGCCATTGCAGAATGAGATCACAACCCAATAAGCTCAAATTTTGGGAGAATTATCTGGACCTGATTAAAAATCGATTGAAATTAGTGAAGCAAAGCCGATATTTTGAACCACCCAATAAGCATGTTCTCAATGCAGTAAGACTAATCAACAGAATGCTTGCTAGCTAACACTAAACATTTCTAAGCGCCAATCTCAGTGGTCTAATTGTACTTCGCACTAATAGCATAGTTCTTCTTGTCGAAGAGTACAGCCACAAATGATGATTTGGTCAGCAAAGATTAGACTCTTGGTGAATAGTTACAAGTATCTACTATTAGCTGGTTGCATTGAGAACTAAAACTATAAATAAATCCGGAAAACTTTGAGATTAGGGCGTAATTTCTTTTGTAAACACACACTTAATTCGCCGATTTCTCGTGAATTAAAGTTCAATCTAAAAAACTAACAACACAGACAGGTAGAGGAATGATTCATTTGGTATAGTATAGGTCGCTAGATTGTGCTTTGATTCGTGAGAAATCGCTGAATGACGTGTGGAAATGGTATTTAATGTGAAGGATGCGAAAAATATCGGAGAACGAGAAGAAAACAAACAGACACTCTCGCATGATCATCGCCTACCTTTACTCGCTGGAAAAAAAGAACAAAGCTGAGGGGATATTTGGTTGGTTCGAATCACGAGTACGTGTGAAATGATGTGAGATGGAGAGACGAAAGATCTTTCGCGATACGAAATGAAAAGTTCTCTCGCTCTACGCTTTCATGAACTTTTTATCATCTCTCGTTCGCGAACTTTTTGTGAGAAGTTCCTTTGGGATTTATCTCTGCAATGAGCTGTGATAGAACTTTTTTTGAAAATGATTTTTCCAACACTGCTCCCAACAAACAATTCAAAGTCACAAATAAGCATACACATTGAATAAATGCTGTATAACAGTGTACAATGCTGAATAAAACAGGATGTCGAATTATGTGCGGAAAAAAGCTCATTGAGAGCGATAGATGCGCCTTTTTTCCGCCATTTGCTCTGATATGATTAATTTACTTATTAAAAGCTTTACAAACGTTGACTGTCTTCCTGATTCAGAACCAGAGGTTTGATCTAGTAACAAATTGAATAAGTATAATTTTGCACATACATTGTCGCTTTAATTCGACTGTTGTCAATTGATTTAATAAAATGCTTTATTAGACGTCTTATGAATATTTTCTTGCTCCATTATTAGTTTCCATTGCATTGCTTTATAATATTGCTGAATAAAGGTGAATACAGTCAGCAAAATAGCTCTTATACCACTATGCGTCCATGTTTTAATTTCATGCTTTGTAAATGCTTTACAAATGGCGTATTCATTCATTATTCCACAACACTGCTTCAGGCTAACAACAAAACAAAATTGTTAGCATAGTGGTTACCGTTTCCGCTTTCCAAGTAGAAGGTCGCGAGTTCAATCCCAACCTCAAACCTTTTTTTTTATTTATTTTCTACGCCTAATTAATTTAAATCGTAATCATACATCGTATCACTCACGAAAACCAATTCATAGATCTATTGAAAAGAATAGCATCTTTTCCATCGAAATTAGAGAGATGGAGAGGTAACGTTGGTCTCATGTTAAACAACTATGAATGAATTAATCATTCTCACATCTCCTTGAATTAGCTAGAGTTAGAGTGCTGATAGGTTATCAGATTCAAGCTTTTATTACTTATTTAGCTGCCCATTTGATGTATTCAAGGATAGCTCAGATGGCTCAGATGTATATTAAATTGTCTACGCAGGGGGCGGGGGTCAAGAATCCCTAAAAACTGTCTACGTAGTTTATGAACAGGCCCATAGAACTGGAATTAGGGCCTAAGAGCTTTTGAAAACAATGACTTCTCTTGATGATTTCTAGAAATTCAAGGCTCGCACACGCAAACCCACATCCTTACCGGGTAAGGAAAGACTTCCCCTATCCGATGGTTGGGTTGGTCCATAGAGGTAACTCTAAGACTAGAAGGTCCCGAAATAATGTGCTCAACTTCTTGGCTCAGCTCTGGTACTCTCTTCGGTCCCAAGCTGATCGATTCACCCCTCGAAACATAGGAAAAACCATAACCCCTCATTTTATCTGTCAAACTTTCATAGCGAATCAAAACAAACATTGCGTAGTACTAGAATTTCGACTAGAATGGGATACGTTAATCGTTTGCTTGGGACCAATAGGCTAGTCAAGTAGTGAGCCAATTTAAAATCGTTAGTTTCGTATTGATTGTTGGTTGGTCTGTGTGGACGTGCCTTGAATTCCTAGAAATCATCGATAGAAGTCATTGTTTACAAAAGCTGTTACGCTCTAATTCCAGCTCTATCTAGAATTTCAGGCATAATATTTGATAACGGCACAAACGCATTTGTAAACAAACTTTCTCAGGCCCTTTACACGCGAACCAAAGTACGCCCACGCAAACCAATACCACTTTCGGAAAGGTGATAGTTGCCCCTATCCGATGATGTTGTTGGTTTGCGTGGGCGTACTTTGGTTCGCGTGTAAAGGACCTTAGATGGTTTGTTTACAAATGCTTTTGTGCCGTTATCAAATGTTATACCTGATTTGTCAGTTCAGCCGTTCGTAACTATCCTTCTTTGTTTCTCTGCTGTCAAAACAGTGTTGTTTCCTTCTCGTTTTTCCCTACATAAACAAATTTTCTATCGCTGACTGAGTGTTGTCATTGAAAAACTTCACTGCGCTTGTCGATTTCGCATTTCGGTTTTTCAATAAAGTTTTGTGATAAGATGCTTAAAATGCTGGTTCCAGTAGTTTCGTGAAATAGAATAAATAGCTCAAGTCCAAAACTATTCAAACTCGAATGTTTGGTAAAATGTTTCTATATAACGAATCGTCTCCAGATTTTGCCACCATGTCGAAGACGACGACTCGTGGAAGATTGACTAGTGATATTTGGAATTCTCGATGAACATTTCAAATGGTCCTATCTGCTTTGATCGATTCTCTTCATCGACTTTCTCTTTTCATAACCACTGCTATGCAAACAGATTTCGCGCTAATTCTACCACATAGTTTGATAAAGGAGATTCTTATCTAGCGTCCAAAACGTCAAATACAACAGGGAAAGGTTTTGCAGCTGAGTTATTAACGAAAGAGAAAATCGATGAAGAGAATCGATCAAAGGAGATAGGACCATTTGAAATTTTCATCGAGAATAACTTCACAAAGGTTGGAGAAAAAGCGAAGTGCCGATATTGCTACATTTTGATTTCATCAACGAATGGGTCAACCGGAAACGGTGTCTTATGAAAGGAGCACGACAACAGAAAGCGTCGCTGCTGCTGGTACTGGTGAAGCTGGAGAAGGATCAAGTGATGCTGCCGTTGGATGTTGGACCCGCAGTTCAAGAAACAAGCTTTCGGAGATGATGGGAAGTTCAACCTGGCATACTAATCCGTTGTAGAAAAATTGGAGGACTTCGACGATTCGGTGATGAAAATTCAAGGCCAACAAGATCCATCTTCAGCAACAATTGTTGAGCTGGACAAATATCTAGCAGAGCCGCTTCTGGCGAGAGTTGGACATCCGCTAGAGTGGTTGGAAATCAGGAAAGCTGTGTACCCAAACCTGTTTCGCCTGATTCGCTAGCTTCTTTGTGTTCCGGCGACATCGGTTCCTTGCAAACGCATATTTTCTAAACCAGGCCAAATAAATACCGAAAAAAGGAACAGATTGTCGGCACAGCATATTGAAAAAATGCTTTTCTCAACAGAAATTTTTAAATTGATCCATTTATCGTGACTTGCTGATTATTATTTACTAACTCTATCTACCTTACTATTGTTATAAAAAATATAAATACAAGAGAAACTACATATGAACTTAATAAACCAGCCCAAAACTACATATTTGTATAATTCTCACTTTAAAAAAAGTATTTGAAAATAATAGTGATGAGCTGTTCTTAAGAATCGGTTTTTTTTTTTGGTGAGCTGAGCAGCTCCGATCCGCTGTGCAAAGTGAGCCGAATTGTACATCTCTAGTGAGAATCAATGGCAACAAACTTACCCCTCACAGGAATTTGTCGATCACACCCCAAGCAGCACACTTTGATCGAAATAAGCTGCTGCAACTTGATTGTTACTGGAATAAGTGGCACACAAGTAACCACAATTGTTCAGTGACATGTGTGCTGCTAGGGACGTCTCGTCAGCCACAGATATGGCCTGGTGGAGCCCTTCCAGCGCCCGGTCGATGTCTTCTACGGTGTCCAGCGACGGATTTTCATAGATGTTTCTGTCAACTACATGCCCAAACTGCATCCAGTTGACATGATGGTAATCTTTGCGCAGGCTTTGAGCTGGAACCACGTTGATGCCGACTTCAGCCACCACCGTATGGTGGTCGGAACTGAGATCATTGTATATCTCCGGTTTGGATATTCCGATGTTCGATAGAAAAAAGCCCAACGTGGAAGGATTTCCAAGAGATGAAAGTTGGTTCGTCCGGAAATTGAACAGTGTACAGTCCATGTTGTGCGTGACCGAATAGTCGACATCCATCCCCCAACGATGCATCGGGAACTAGTACGAGTGATGCCGGTCAGGTCTTTCTTGAATTTGTTTGCTAATCCATTGATGGCGGCACACTGTCAAGGGCTGTAAACAGCGATGAATCGGACATTCCCGGTTAATGATTCAACTTCCAGACTAAGGGCCTCGATGATAGAAGTGCGGATAAGGGGCAGCGTGCAGAACTTGATTCCTTTCTTGATGATGATCGCAACATCACCCCTCCTCATCCCCCTCCCCCCTGGAGCTGGTGCGATGAAGCCGGATAAAGGCGTGGTCAGGCATCCAGAAGCTGTCGTCGGACTTTAGGTGGGTCTCTGTTAGGACGCCCACGTCGATACTGTGCTTGCGGAGGAAGTCAACAAACTCAAACTTTGTAGCTCTTACAGAGAAGCGTTCCAATTAACGATAGTTATCGGCTTAGACACCATACTGAATAATAAACTTCTCGTTCTCGTCCCTCCTTGTCATCCGATAGACGGCAGTTGGGGCTAGCTTGTACTCATTCTTGATTTTCGCTTCGATCAACTTCGGGTCAAAGGTCGGTAGACCCCTGATGACGACCTTGAATTGTTTCTCACCGGGAATGTCGTGGGTGAAGAATTCCATCTTGGAAGACCTCAGGTGGGCGACGACTAAGTCATACTCCGCTTTCGTACGGAGCATCACCTTGGTGCCGACTCTGCCCAACTTGAATTTGGCTTTAACGCCCAGCGACGCCAGATCTGCGATGGATCGTTAAGATGGGCATTTTTTTACTACCAACGGAGGTAGCTTTACTTTTGCCGTGCATATGTCGGCAACGTCACCGAAATCTCCGACATCACTGCCGTTCGTTGCAGTGGCATCGTCGCGAGAAATCGTGCAATCGAACTGGCCCCAGCAAACCTGTCCGATATAGGCACACCGGAGCTTCCTTCACCGGGGTCCTGGTCCTTCGCCGGGTTTCGCGAGCGATGCTTCCCCATTTCGAGGCACACACACACACGCACAACAAACCACGAAAGAGAGAGCACGAACTCTGACTGCTTGACGGTCAAGCAGAGGTATGAAACGTATGAATACCGGGGGCGGATGATTTGTTGAATATCAAACCACATTATAAATTGTATTGAATTTGTAGTTTACAGGTGGTGGTCCTATTTATAGCTTCCGAACAAAATACTCACACGGTTTATTCCTTATAAAACACGTCCTACCTTCATCAATCGCCGTAGCACCATTTCAATAAAACTCTAGAAGCAATAAATTCTCATTATACCTCTTGAGCCTGGTCATCAGTTACTGTTTCGCAGTGCAGCGTTGTCGTTCAGTTTAACTTAATACAAGCAAAAAACAGTACTCAAAGTGTTCCTGCCACCGGACTCTGACTGTGCCTTCGCAAGTTTTCCTCAGTGGCATCTTGACCTTTGCTCACAGTCAGCAGGGAAACTAATTTATTGTCGACAGTTTCTTCCGCAGCCCTAACTGAAGGCAGGGAAATATATTCAGCTTTTCATCATCCTGGTTCGCATTTTTTTGCTGTGCTTCCGCTGACAGAGACGAAGCAGCCCGTCAGTTTCCTTTCGACGATGACGGTGACAGCCAACGAGAACGTGACGATGACAGGTTGCCTGGTCGGCTCGTTGGATTAACTTTTCGAGTTTTCGTTGTTTGCATTTCCTGGGATGGACTGTCACAGATCCAGGAAGATCATTAAATTATTCCCATTTTGGGCGTAATGAACATCTGCTTCCAATTCAAGCTTAAATTCGGATGCTTGTTAAAATAACGTATAGTTCCGACCTTTCTTACACTGATTGATTAGCAGATGGAACGGTTACAATGAGCTATATATATGATAATTTTTGAACAACAGTTTGAGCCTTTCTAGAAGGCAAGAAGTTGTACGAAACCGCCCGAATTGGCTATTTAATCGAGAGGCAAAGTGGCGATTCGGCTTATGTTGGGTAAGTTAATCTATGAAACACCACCGGAATAAATTGTTCCCCCTGTGAAATATGTGGGACAAACCGTTTCGATTTTCCCGCACCTCCTGTTTTTCTCATCAAGCGTGGTTGGAGTCAATTTCGAACGACTTGCGGCCAAGTCTAGCTAAGATAATAATTTCTTACCAAAATAGACACAACAAGGCACACCAGACTCACACTGAGCTGGGCTGGTTGTGGAAGACGTAAGACAAGACAGTTCTGGCCAACGCGTCCGGTTGTTTCACTACTTCCAGGAACGATGAGACACAGGTCGGGTAGGTACTTACTTCAAGATCATTGAATTTGCTCGAGGAGAGTGGGATGGAAAAAGGGATTATGGAGACCGAGAAGGATGCCGATTACGGTGATTGAGGCAGCAAGTTACTTTCTACTACCGAGAAGGACACGAGTTTGATATATATGAAAGAAGAAAACTAAGATCCTTTCCGATTGCTATAGGCTAAGAACAGCTTTATTCTACGGTTGGTGTTCGATTGAGCAGACTGAAAAGCTTTCGACTGTAGCATCACATGGATGGATCATTACCAAAATCATTTAAAAATGTTAAAAGTGGCCTTGAATTGAAACAACGCCTTGAATATCCGAAATGCAAAAAAGGCTTAAACATCTCCAGAACTGCCATACTTGAAAATTTGTGTTATATTTTTCAAAAAAAAAAAAAAAAAAAAAAAACAACATGAAAATGGCTCATCTAATCAATATCACGTCTGGGACAAAGTTGTACATGACGAATCAGAACGACCAAAATTTGAGTTTAGTTAACTCATAAATCACATAAAGTGCAGGAACTCAGCGATGAGTAAATTTGCCTCAGTTGTCTCTGAACCTTTCCAGGATGAATACTCTCCGCTCTTCTTATGTCTGAATTCCAGCTAGGAGGTGGATCTCAGAATTTCGCGTCCGTGGAGGACTGTTTAGGATCATCCTATGGATCTTGTTCTGGATCCTTTGGAGTTTAAGGTGATGACAGTTGGTGCAACTCACCTAGATTGGCATACCGTACTCGATTACGGGAAGGATGATTTGCTTGTATTTGTGGTGGACTTCCTGTTGCTGGATACAATTATCGTATCAAGGTGTTGCACTTGGTTTTCGTTTTGTCAACGTGCTCCTTGAAAAGAAGCCCACTGCCAAGAGTCAATCCGAGGTAGACTACCTCTCTGGACCTTTGCACCACTGTGCCGTTTTTTTTTTCCTTTGGTTTGTTTTTTCCGTCGATCTTGTTTTCCGTGCTGAGCACCAATGCTACCGACGTGCCAGGAAGGCAGCTCCCACACCTGGACCCTACCTATCGACCCATCAACTCATGAACCGGGGACCAACGGCTTTACTTCCCATCCGAAGGGAAGGCGTGATCAGAGATGTTATGCCTCAGAACATCCCGGCGGCGCCGACTGGGATTGAACCCAGGCCTGCTGGGGTGAGAGGTAATCACGCTTACCACTACACCACCGGTGCCGTTACACTGTGCCGTTTTGGCAGATTTTGTTATTCTCAGACGGAAGAAGTCTGGGGGATTTTGAGTGTGGAAAAATTATGACCTGGGTCTTCGCCACGTTGATACGGATCTTCCAACTGTTGAAATACTCAGACAGGATATCCAAGCTTCTCTTGAGTTTGGTAGTCCGAGCTCCGATCACCAGAGACAACCAGAGACAACGATCCACCATTAGGGAGAGCCGGAATATCGGAGGTGAATAGATTGAACAGGATGGGCCCAAGGGGCACACCTGCACCCAACGTCCTGTCCGATAGATAATTTTGTATGATCTTCACGAGGAAGATCCAAAGACCGTATCGATGCAACATGTACACCAGGCCATGCCAGACATTGTCAAACGCTTTTTCAACCGCTAACAATGATATAGCAGATTTTTTCGAAACAACCTTGTTCCGTCTAAGAATGTTTGTTACTCGGGTCAGTTAGTGGACGGTCGATCGACATTTTCGAAAACCAAACTGCTCCTCAAGTAAGCTGTTGTTTTCTTCGGCAGATGTTAGAAGTCGGCTCTTTCAAACAGCTTGGATAACTTAGTTGAAGATGCTAATTTCAAATAACAGACTGTAGTGGTAATTTTTATACGATAGATGGAGTAGATGAAAGCATAGAGTTGATAGTTCCGTTAGAGTACGGCAGTGTGAAGATTGTATATAGATATTAGAATAGCGAACTAGGACAACTTTTAAGGAAGGTACAAATCGGTTTTTTCATCTCTCTTTACCAAACTCCCCCTTTGGAGAGGGATGGTGAGGGGTGTCCCCCCCCCCCGCCACCACTGGCAAAAAGAGATGAAAACCGACCCGTTCAAGTACCAACTGTGTGTTTGAAACAGTTCTACCGATTTTTACCGCACTTCAATTGTTATTTGAAGGAAGGCATCCAGTCGTAGGTTTGGAAATTGCAACTATTGTTTACCCCTACCACGATATGTGCTCCTGTCATCGTCGACTTGACGATCTCTTTCTATGCTTTCATCTACTCCATCTATCGTATAAAAATTACCGCTACAGTCTGTTATTTGAAATTAGCATCTTCAACTATGTAAATCGTTGACTTCACGTAGAAGTAATACTAAAAACATATAGTCAAAGCTTGGATAACCCTGAGAGAAGGCTGATAGGTCAGTAACTTGAAGGACCGACCCACACAGAAAAAAAATCTGAATTTTAACTGTCGCGTAAAATCTCCCTTCGTTTAATTTTGAGCTATAATTAGCATAAACAGCGAAATCGTTTACAAGCTTGCATACAATATTGCTAATTTAAACGAAATATCGCGTAAATTTATGCCAAATCTAGCGTTAATTTTATGTGCGCTATATCTCGCAGAAATTTACATGAATTTTTCGAACGGTGCAGGTTTCCGGATGGGTATGACTTTAGCTAACTTTGAGCACATGGGGAAGTAGGTTGAGGATGTTGTCGAAACCTGGGGCCTTCATATTTTTGAATGATTTTATATAGACCGGCAGTTCGTCAGCTGTGATATTGGATTCATCAGCAAAGATGTTGGGAATCTGATGGAAGTTGGCTGCGTTTTCAGCAACCGCAGCCTCGTGTGGACTTATGCTGTTCTGTCCGAGATTGTGGGAGCTGACGATGTGTTGACCTATCACTGCAGCCTTCTCTACAGGGGTTATCAGATGATCCACTGAATCGGCGGAACGATTCAGCGGTAGCAGTGATGGGTCTACACAGAAAAAAATTCTGAATTTGAGCTATCGCGTAAAATCTCCCTTCGTTTAATTCTGAGCTATACTTGGCATAAACATCGAAATCGTTTACAAGCTTGCATACAATTTTACTAATTTATGCGATATTGCGTAAATTTATGCCAAATCTAGCGTTCATTTTATGTGCGCTGTATCTCGCAGAAATTTACATGAATTTTTCGAACGGTGTAGGCTTGTTTTTAAGGATTTTGATAAGTGTCCAGAAAGACTTAGCACAATCTGGCAGAGAGCGGATCTTACTTGCAAAGCCGTTGTTTCTGAGATCCACCGTTCTGGCATGGATAATTTTGGTAATGCGATTACAATTGGTCTTATGGACAGGCAGCCCAGAGCGTTGGTACGGCCTCCGGATGGTGTTGCGGAGTCTCATAAGGTCTTTGGTAGATCTGTCAAGGTTCAGACAGTGTTTGCAAAATCATCAATCAAATGATATTGTTCCGCTCTCATACGCTCTCAATATCATGGAACAAAATATCATGCTTGATATTGATTTTACAAGCACCTTTGATATTGCGAGACTATTAACAAAATCAAGCTGAGAGTTGATTCGGCACAAAAATGATTCCGATGCACATCGTTTTCTTAGCCGGTGCCGGTGGTGTAGTGGTAAGCGTGACTGCTTTCTATAACACCCCGATGGGTCTGGGTTCAATCCGAGCCGAGGTCGGCGGGATTTTTCTGAGGCATAAAAGAATCTCTGGTCACGTCTTCATTCGGAAGGGAAGTAAAGCCGTTGGTCCCGGCCCATGTGTGTTGTGAATGGGTGCGATATTCTACGCAGGTGTGGAAGCTGCCTTCCTGCACATTCGGTTGCCGTCAATGGATGGCAATCGATGTCCGTCGGTGATTGGCACTAGATTGCGGAACAGAGACCGACGTTAAATAAAGGAAAAGAAAAAAAAAACATCGTTTTCTTAGAAAGAGAAAGTAAAGTTTGCTGTCTCTTTTTACTCTTCACCGATGACAGGAAGTTTCGGTTGCGTTCGGGTGTAATAACAAAAATCATTAAACTCAATCGCACCACAGCTTGTTGAGATTTGCAGCTAGTGAGTTTTGTTAGCTTGATATTCCGAGCTGCGATATTACAGCTTGCAAAATCAACCGCAATTGTTTGCTTGTTGATTTTTGTCTACGAAAATCAAGCGTGATCTTGGGCATTGATGATATTGGATTTTTTGATATTTTCCCAACACTGGTTCGGAGTATTGCTCACCTGTCTGGATACTGGCACGTGTTGTTCCCTGGCCCGGGATATTGGCTTTTCGATGGATTGTAGATACCGGTCAACGTTTTCGTTGGCCTTCGGTTATATTGATCCCAGTTGACACGATGGTAGTTGCGCCGTGATGCTTCGAATCAGTTCACTGAGGAGCAACTTCGGCCACCACCGGATATGTAGTGGTCCGAGCTGAGTTCCTGGTAGGTGATAGATTGAGCGATGTTGTTGCCCATGTTGCTGATGAAGATATCGATGTTAGTGTGAACACCGGACCGACTCAACCGGATGGGAGTGTCTGGACTCAAGATGTTGTACTGCGCTTTCTGGAGGTCGTTGTTCAGGGTGGTGCTGTTTTTATTGCGTCGACCGTTTCCCCAAGCTCGATGTTTGGCGTTCAGGTCTGCTGCCGACCCGTCCCTGAAATTGACTTGTTTAGGGCTCTAAGCTGCAACGATGGTGATGGGGCCGACAGGAGTAGAACCGTCCACCCCTACGGCTTCGATTATCTTCAACTGGAAGATTGGCAGCAGCCGACAGTAGATGTTCCTCCTTAAAGCGATGGACACTCTTCCTCCCCCGGAGCAGGTTCAAGCCTCACAAGCCGGAAATTGGGAATTCAGGTGCGTTTCGATGATGATGGCGATATCGATGTTTCGTTGAGGAATTCAACGAACTTGATGCTCTTGCTCTTGAGTGGGCAAGCGTTCCAATTGGCAATGTTGATGGCTTCACGGTCAATACTTATTGATGAGGGATACGGCAGCATGAAGCTGTTCTGTTCGGGTCTTGCAGATGTGCTGGATAATGATGACTTCTGTCACGAGTGTAAGAAGTTCCGCCGTTGTAAGCAGAGTGTCGACCTTCTCGATCGTTGGTGAAGGGGGAGCACCTTCATGCTGCCACGGCCGGAGGTGAAGAAGTGCTTCGGGATGCAGCGGTTGCCGCATATGACTGACGGCTTGAGTTTTCCGGAATGTAAGGCACCACAGCTGTTGGCGGGACCGATGCAGCAGTAGTAAAACGGTTGTTGAGTGCAAGTGGTCGAAGTACCAGAATTTGGCGTTGGGAGATGGCTGGAAAGATCTGCTCGTCAGGTTGATTCTGCGTAGTGGTTTTTTGTACGGATATTAATGGATTCCGCTCGCTTCGGGCAGGTCTTGCTGGTTGCCCGATGTGCTGCACCACAATTGACACATTTGGGTGCTGCGTCCTCCATAGGCTCGCAGGCATCAGGCGCGTGCTGCTAGCCATAATTGTTGCAGCGGTAGGCCATGTGTCAGTTACTCGTTCCATGTCCGAACAGCATGCAGTTTGCGCATTGGGTGCCATCACGGTGGACTGGCTTGTACCGTTCCCAAATAACCACGATGTGGAAAAGGGCCCGAATGTTCAGAAGGTCCATCAAGCATGTTGAGTTCCTTTCCAGGTGGACCGGACACAGCTAGTCACGGTACTAACGTGAAGCGTCATGACGATTCATCTTGAGGTTGTTGATTGACTTGAGTCCATGTTGCTTCAATTCATGCGACAGTGCGGCTGTTTCCGTGTCGGGAGGGTCATGCAAGACCATCTGGAGCTGCTGGGGCGATGCTTCAAACACCATGAAAAAAGAGCGCGAACACTCGAGAGACCGAGTAAAAATCCGATCTGTACTGCTTGACGAAGAAGCAGAGAATGATGGTGGACGCATTGGCCTAGATAGACAATTTATCTGGAGGGGGCCTAGATAATTCTGGGGGGCCTATATAATTCTGGAGGGGGCCTAGATAATTATGGAGGGGGCCTGGCCCCCTGGCACCCCCATTAGCTACGCCAATGGGTGGAAGCTGTTGTAGTTGTGAGTGACATGTTGATTGCGGAAGTTCGAAGGCTTGTGTAATATTTATGGTGATGGAATACCTTTGGAAGTCACATCTACGACAATTCCTGGCTCATAAGAAAGGATGGACGAAGACTAAGAGCAAGTCCGAAATACACCGTAACGGTTCTAGTTTCGTTTATACCAGGTTTCAGACTTGTTGAATAATGCAGGATTTACGAACACTATAAGCAGGTAGGGGAAACGCTCCTATAGTTGCGGTACGTTAGAAGCGTTAGGTTCCTTTAGTTGTGCATGGAGACTCAATACACAACTATAGGAACCTAACGCTTCTAACGTACCGCAACTATAGGAGCGTTTACCCTATTCAATATTATTCAGAATTATGCAGTGTATGTAGATTGGAGGGAATGAAGGACGATTGTTTCCGATGATTGATTGATGGTGGCGATCGATGTTTGCAGACTTGATTCGCTCACCTGTTGTTAATTGGTGAGTTAATCTTGCGGCTTGCATGTCCGATGGTAAATTTATGCACTGCATGACCAGTGACCAGGATGACGATCTATGAGAATTTGGAGAGTCTTCCTAAAGGATTATTTTTAAATCTCGGTTACATCGTTCCACCAGCAATTTGGTAAGCTGATGGGAAGAGAAAGTGGGAGATCGGTAGTCACAAGCGAACCCCACACGGTAAGAAATATTGTCAATACTTACAAGTGTTGACAATAATATTGATGATGTGAATACAGAAATATTGTCAATACCGATGTATTGACGTCAATATAAAATGTATTGACAATACGATTATTGTCAATAAAAGCAATCGTGTACGGTCCACAACAGATTGCGCAGATGGATTGCCCGGCTGAGAAAGTTCGATTTATATTGATTCAGTTGTTTACACAAAAGTACACACGGCCATTTCTCTAGACAACTGTGTGTCGCTCCATAGGCGTAACCATAGTGGGGTTGGGGGGAGGTAATAGTGTCAAATCCAATGTACTCGTTCAGGAGAGGACTACCATGAGGACAGGCTTAGATTCTAGTTTAGTTTAGATGAATGGCATACATAATCA
This sequence comes from Ochlerotatus camptorhynchus, assembly GCF_037179485.1. Lineage (NCBI taxonomy): Eukaryota > Metazoa > Arthropoda > Insecta > Diptera > Culicidae > Ochlerotatus > Ochlerotatus camptorhynchus. The sequence continues at coordinate 264,672 of NW_027040594.1, forward strand.
TTTTGTAAGAACATACAAGGACGATTTAGACATGACTTACGGATTTAATAACGACTTTAAATGTGAGCTCCGACAAAACGACATGCCACTCTGTTTTCAGGTTTGTAGTGATGAATTTGAACTAACAGGATTCACTTCAAGTATTTGGCACAGTCCATGCTATGTATATGCGGCGAGTATTGATGGTCCGAAAATGAGAGCAACAAAAACACACAATAACATTTTTGGTTGGAGCGAAAGTGAGGATTAAAAACTTCGCACTTGAAAATGGGATTACCCACGTGTGCGTGATATAAACTTCAAAAAGATCAATGACGTGCACCTGACAAGCGGAAGGGGGGTAGCTTGCTTACAGGATTGAAAAATTCTAGTGTGTCTGTGTCATACGTTCAATAACCAACTGGAGAAGTGATAAAATCACTATGTCAAAAGACAAATGGGGCTATGATGGCATTTACACTACTTAGTATCAGCTTTTGAAGGCTTGTGGAGTACCAGAGGATTCTTATCAAAGTAGCTTATAAACTATAAAATATACTTTAATTGATAACATTGGTGGATGTTGTCTTTGTTGATTTGAATAGTTACTTGACGTGGAGAAGCATGATACCGGCCTTTATTAAATTATTCCCATTTGATTTACTCAGAAATTACTTCACTAACGATTATTCAACTGTGGAAAATTAACCCGAAAATAAGGAAGACGAAGGGTCAGGGATATGGGTGTTAGTTATTCTTTAGAAGTGATTTTTTTTTCTTTATTTCTGACGTGGCACAACCACACAGATATTAGAAAATGAACTACATACATAAATATGTCGTTGTAAGGGATTTGAACCATGGACCTTCTGATCACCAGCCGCTTGCCTTGTCATCTGAGCTAGCCTAGAATTCATAATAAAGGCAGCTCAATAGTCAATAAAAGCTTGCTTGAAAGTGAATACCTATCAGCACTACCGATCGCAACTCAATGTTACCTCTTCATCTCGCCAATTCCAAGGAAAGGATGCTCGGTTATTTTTTAAACTAGATCAATGCATTCATTGTCGTGCGTCATGTGATCGATTTTTACTATTTAAATAAATTAGGCGTAGAACACAAACAAAAAAGGGTTGAACTTGGGGTGTACGCATCGTACTCTCTTGCCGTGTGGATCTATTTGCTTTTCGCTGCAGGAAGTGTTGCTATTACCTAAAACTACAACAAATTTTAAATAGCACTTTTCAGTGCTCAACCTGTAAAAAAATGTTCTACCTTGTTCAACTCTTATTCCTCTTCGATCCTTGTTTGGACCCTACCCGAGGTAATCCTTCTTGGATATCGATTTGGAAAATTCCTCTTCGATCCTTCAGATTCTTATAGTAATCTGCTTGGAAGTCGATTTGGATAAAAATTTACTGCCGCCATGGCGCCTAAACGCAAAAGAAAGGGGCAAACTCTTGACCCCCCTTCTGATGAAATTAGTTTGAGCAATCAATTTGATTTGCTCACGGAGAAATCAGTTGAATGTATTGAGGTTAACTGAAATCGAGCTTATTTGTATTTTGTAATACTTGTTTATTTAACATTATTTTATACATTGCATGACTAGTAAATTAGTTTTATTTCACATTTTTAAAATCTCATTATATCACTATATAACTATTATTATATAACTATAATTTTCATTTCTAGAAAAAGTTGTCCTGTAGATCCTGAAGGACCAGAAGGTGTATCAAATAGCTTATCATTGTTATTTACTTTTTATTTTATTATAATATAATATGAATTTGGCCGGTTGCTTTTGGTGCAGCTCCACTTGGTTATTTGGCTGAGATCATTCCTTTTTATTTATTTATACAGTAACCCCTCCCTATCGTTTAAACATCAATTCAGCTTATCGTTTACCAAAACGAACCTTGCTGCAAACCCTACCCTCTTACCCAACATCCCAGTGACTCCTCGTGGAAGTGCAGAGGATTTGTCGGCTTCCATCAAAGCGAGTGTCACGTCAACACATTCCTACCCATTCCTACCCATTCCTTTCTTGACCTGCGTTCAGGCGCGGCTGGCGCTGGTATTGCCTAATTTGAGATCACCAGTTTTTACACATTGAGGATGATGGCTAGTCCCAAGCATCGTCTATTGGTTCTCTGTGTAATTACAGCTGATCTGGCAATAACAGAGTAGCAACCGTGGGCGGTCAATCATGCTCATGCTCATGCTCATGCAATCAATTTGATTTGCTCACGGATGATGGGAATGATCCATCATCCAGGAAAAATTCTAGTAAACTTTCCCGGCTTAATGTCAAGAAGGAAAAGATTCCCCCTATTGTGATAACCACTTCCGATTTCCATGCTCTTCGCATGGAACTTTTGAACTTCGTGAAAGTTAAGTTTTCACTACAAATTGGACGTCGGGGTGAATGCCGTGAATTGGCTGAAATCTTGGACGGATTTAAATGTCTTCTCAAGTATCTTACTGAGAAGCAGCATACATTTTTTACTTACGACACCAAAACTGAACGTGTTTTTAAGGTTGTCATGAAAGGACTGCCCAGTGGTGAATCCCTGGATCAGATCAAAGATGAACTGGCAAAATTACTTGGAGTTGTGCCACTCCGGAACGGGTGGTTCGACGAGGAGTGCCAGCGAGTGACAGAGGAGAAGAACGTCGCCAGAAGCCGGATGTTGGTGTCTGGTACCCGTCAGAATAGAGAGCGGTACAGGGTAGCAAGGTCAGCCGAGAAACGAACCCATCGCAGATAAAACGATGGTGGCTGCCAGGTGGAAGGAGTACTTCGAGACGTTGCTGAACGGAGAGAACGAGAGAGCATCTACAAACAGAACACACATCGACGACGATGGTCAAGCTGTGGAACCACCAACGCTAGAAGAGGTGCAAAAGGCGATACGAGAGCTGAAAAACAGTAAGGTTGCGGGGAAGGACGAGCTCCCGGCCGAACTTCTCAAACACGGAAGTGAGCAGCTGCACCAGATGATCCACCGTATACTGCTCAAGATATGGGAGGAGGAAGAATTGCCCGCTAGTTGGTTGGATGGTCTTGTTTGTCCCCTCTACAAAAAAGAACACAGACTGGAGTGCGCCAATTACAGAGGAATCACGCTTCTGAATTCGGCGTACAAAATATTATCACGTGTTCTGTTCAACAGATTGAGACCGCTTGAGAAATCCTTCGTCGGCGAATACCAGGCTGGTTTTCGTGAGGGTCGATCAACGACGGATCAAATGTTTACCCTGCGTCAAACCCTCGAGAAGTTCCGGGAATACAACTTGCAGACTCATCATCTGTTCATAGATTTCAAGGCAGCGTACGATTCAGTAAAGAGAAACGAGCTATGACAGATAATGCAAGAAAACGGTTTTCCGACGAAACTAATTAGGCTTATTCGTGCAACGCTGGATGGTTCGAAATCATGTGTACGGGTTGCAGACGAGATTTCATCCTCGTTCGTGACCTTAGATGGATTGAAGCAGGGAGATGCTCTTTCGAACTTGCTATTCAACATCGCCCTCGAAGGAGCGATTAGGAGAGCTGGCGTGCAGAGGAACGGTACCATCATCACAAAGTCGCACATGCTCCTTGGTTTTGCGGACGACATCGACATCATCGGAATCGACCGTAGAGCAGTGGAAGAGGCGTTCGCGCCTTTTAAGAGGGAGACAGCGAGGATTGGTCTCACGATAAATTCTACCAAAACGAAGTACATGGTTCGCCGGTAGAAAACGTGGGAGCAATAGTGGTGTTGGTAGTGAAGTGGTGCTAGATGGCGAAAAATTTGAAGTTGTGGACGAAATTGTATATCTTGGTACTTAAGTGACGTGCGATAATGATGTTACCCGCGAGGTGAAAAGGCGTATTGCAGCCGCGAACAGGGCTTAAATTCGACTCAATTATAATAGACGACGATCTTCAGCTCTTGATCCGTCTTAAAAATGTCCGTAGGAGACAATATCAAAGAACACGCGATCCTGCCATGAAAGTTATCTGGCGGGATTTGCAAAAACAAACTAAAAAGCGATTCTCTGTCCTGAGGAACAAAACTTTTGAAAATAATATTTCTAAATTAGACCCGAGTTCCAAACCCTTTCGGAAACTCATAAAATTTTTGAAAAAAACCTCAAAAGCCTATTCCAGCGCTTAAAGAAGGTGGTAAAATTTTGATCACAAATTTGGAAAAAGCTCAGAAACTTTCTATGCAATTCGAGAGTTCCCATAATTTCAGTTTGGGTCTTACTAGTCCTATTGAGAATCAGGTTGCTCGGGATTATCTGAATTTTTTTCTCTCGGGAAAATATTTTTGATGATTCCTGGGGGACTGATTTGGACGAAGTAAGGTCTATAACTAAAAAGTTTCATAATATGAAAGCTCCAGGTGATGATGGAATTTTCTATATCCTCATCAAAAAACTCCCAGAGAGTACCTTGTCTTTCTTGGTAAAATTATTTAACAGATGTTCCATTTGGCATACTTTCCTGATAAATGGAAAAATGCAAAAGTTGTTCCAATTTTGAAGCCGGATAAAAATCCAGCTGAAGCTTCTAGCTACCGTCCAATTAGTTTGCTTTTTTCAATAAGTTAACTTTTTGAAAAGATAATTTTAAATAGAATGATTCTTCACATCAATACGAACTCAATTTTTGCAGATGAGCAGTTTGGATTTCGCCATGGGCATTCAACTACTGATAAACTCTTAAAAGTTACCAATTTAATTCGTTCAAACAAATCTGAAGGCCACTCAACTGGAGTTGCTCTTCTAGACATGGAAAAAGCATTCGACAGTGTTTGGCATGAAGGTTGATTGCTAAATTGAAAAAGTTTAATTTTCCACTCTATTTTATGAAATTAGTTCAAAATTATTTAACTGGCAGAACTCTGCAGGTAAATTATCAAAATTCCAAATCTAATCGACTACCTGTTAGAGCAGGAGTTCCTCAGGGTAATATTCTTCGGCCTATATTGCATAACATTTTTACTTCGGACCTCTCTGATTTGCCTCAGGGATGCCACAAATCTTTGTTCGCTGATGACACAGGCATTTCCGCTAAAGGAAGAAGTCTTCGTGTGATTTGCAGCAGACTGCAGAAAAGATTAGATATTTTCTCTTCTTATTTTCAAACTGGAATATTTCTCCCAACGCTTCCAATACTCAACTTATATTATTTCCACATAAGCCTTGAGCTTCCTTCTTGAAACCTAGTAGTAGTCACATAGTCACATCAGACCAAGTGAAATATATCGGAAGATCACATTGAGGGCATTCAAGCCAAATGTAACAAATATATAAAATGTTTGTATCCTCTTATAAACAGGAAATCCAAACTTTGCCTGACGAATAAACTTCTAATATTTAAACAAGTTTTTAGACCAGCCATGCTTTACGCTGTGCCAATATGGTCTAGTTGTTGCACTACCAGGAAATAAAGCACTTCAAAGGATTCAGAACAAAGTTCTGAAGATGATTTTGAAGTTGCCTCCCTGGTACAGTTCTACCGAGGTACATAGAATTTCGAATGTTGAGACTTTAGAACAAATGTCCAACAAAATAATTAATAATTTCAGGCAAAAATCGTTGCAACCCTCAATTGCAGCGATTAATTCCCTTTATAAGATTTAGTTTTAGTTTTTAGCTTTAAGTTATCAATTGTTATCCTAATATTCAGGTATAGAAAACCTATTTAAAATATTGAATTTCCAAGGCAGGAACAATGTAAAAACATTTAGATATATAAACTACAATTAAAGCCTGTAAGTTACTGGAGCACCTAAGTTAAAATTATATGTAATTTATTTTGAATTTGGAACAAATACAGAGTTAAAAAAAAAATGGAAAATTGGGGAAATTAGCATGACAGCTTTGTTTTCAAGACTTGTCCCATTTGAATAAAGTTTGCTTCTATCCTTGACAATACAGCAGAAGGACTAGCCGATGTTGGCAGCTTGAACAGTGGATTCCGTGTGTATTGCTTCAAGATAGTTATAGGAAAAATGCTATGACGTTGTAGATACATCCGCGTAGTAATCCGATTGAATAAGTAAATCCGTTTTGAACGAAATAGGGTATACGTCCCTAACCTCGGTCTAATATGCAGCCATCGATTACGTTTTTAATCATAACTCATCAATGAATTTACCTGTAAACGATATTCTACTGCTAAATGGTATGCTTAGATATGCTTATCATGTCGTTTGCTATCAGAAACCACGAAAAGTTGAAAAACTTACTTTTTTTAAGACAATAACTCACGAGGGAAATGTATGTAATATGGGTCTATTGTCCCCAAATTGGGTCTATTTATGGATGCAACTTCGTCCTATCTTGTTTGATCCTCAAAAAAACGCTCTTGGTAACGTTTTCTGATGTATTTTTTTTTATCACTATCACTGTTAACTTAATGCTCTTCATTCCTCAAAACATTTCTTAGAGAAAATTTTACGAAAACTACATTAAATCACTCAATTTAAAAATTAAAAATTAAAAATTTCGCTTATCGTCTTTTGACCGCAGAATATCTAAATCAGACCATTGTGATGTTCATTATACAGGTTTGGCAGAAAAAATCTCCCTTCCTGTTCGTTCCTTATCATCCAAATGCAAAACAACATTGTTGACGTTACTCTTATTGCTATATGCTGTCAAATGAATTTCATGGGCCATAGTTAGGAACATAGAAAAGAAATGTGTCCCTAAAGTTGGGTCCATGTTTTACTTGTGAAAACGTTGTTAAACAATTAAAATAAACATAAAATATTCAAACAGCAACTGTAAGTTTTACGTCTAGTGTGTATTATCAGGTAATTCCAATCAATAAATGCCATAATCAGGCCATTTGATGATCGTCAGTCAACCTTCCCATCTTAACCTTATAAGTCATGGCGGCTAAAAACTCCGAACATTGTGATATTCTCAACCAGTTTTATTACTTACGAGAGCTGAAAATGTATTGAAATGTTGTGATATAAATTGATTTGTGTGTGGTACACATTTATCAACCATCAGTGATCAATATTTTCCTTATTTTTTGTGTAATATTCCTTAATTAATTATTTATTTGCTTGATAGGCCGAATGAAAGGACTAGACCCACATTACATACCGTAACCCTATCTAAATTATGTAAGCTACGAAAACGCGAATTCCGAAAGCCGTGCGAGACAACCGAAGCGAGAAAAAATGCTTATTATCATTTAAAGAGTGCCACCAAAATAAATGTGATAGTCTATGTTGGCAAGTTGATTTAATTTGGTTTCCTCCCTAGATATTCTACTTATTTACTACTGAGCTTTGTATCAAATTAGTTAATTCAACCCGTAAAGTACCAGGACGAACGAATTTTTTTTGCAATAAACTCTTTCTCAACAAAGCCTCATCCGATTTTCATAAACTTGGATTTTTATAAGGGGAATAGTTGAACTAACTTTTGTTTTAGGTACCACCCCCTAAGAACCCTCCTCGTTCTTGACAGATGTAAATATGTCTGTGTTTTTGGTACTTGTTTAACCAGTTTGACCAAATGTTTTAAATTTTCACGCGAATCGGTTGTCTGGTGCAGCAAATGATATAAGATAGATGAAATATGATTAGTAAGAATTAATTTATATATTTCCATAACGTATGTCTACGATATAATCGGTTCCGGGAGCCCCGGAAGTCGGTTCTGTAGGACATAGTAATATATGAGGAAAAAGTATCTTGTGGCATGTCAAATCATGTCAAACAGGTAGAATCAAGTGAATGAAGATGATTTGAAATGATTTTGGCCAGTTTGGCATCGGTTCCGGAACGCGGGTCTGGGATTTCCAGAGAACGGTTTGTTGGAATATAATTACATTGAGGTTATGTTATCATATTATGCCAAAATGACTATGATCAATGAAATCAGGTTGTAGTGTATCTGATGACATATGGGCACATTGGCATCCGTTCCGGGAAATCCGTGGAATCCGGTTTTATATCCTACAGTAACATTCGCAGTATAATAATCATGTTGAATATCACATCATGTTAGGATGATAAGATAAGGTCACTAAAGATTATGGATGATCTTGAAACAAGGAAAAAATGAGGTAGTTAGTCTTCATCTATGTGATTCCTAATCTTCTATTCGTTGTTCTCTTGTTTGAAGTGGTTAAGACTAGGGTTCTGATGCATGGTCATTATCGGTATCATTCGACGGATTTCACGCCAACTCGTCTTCGGAGTTGGCAGCACCCTCTCAGAACCTTATGAAACTTTGTGGGTGTGGAGACTTAGCAATTTTAACCAACTTTGAGTACTTATTTTTTTCAAAATTTATCTCGCCTAACATTTGATAAGGGTCAAAGTTTTTTGTCGATTTTTTTTCAAATCGATATAGCTTAAAAATGACAAGCCCTACAAAATAGTGATGTATCGCGAACTTTTAGCAAATAATCTGAAATTTTATAAAAAAATTTAAATAAATTAAAAAATTGGTTTCTACACTCTAAAAAAATATATTTAAAAATTAAAAGTCATTTTCCCAAAAATGGTACCCCTCAGATTTGCTTGATATTTTTTCTCATGAAAGGCAATATAATTACCTTACTTTTCTTCATACATCGCAAAGTGGGCGCTTTTAAGGAAAAAAAGTTGTTCGAACAACAACTTTTTCATGTTAATTTTTTTTTAGCGTGTTTCACTCAAAGTCGAATAGTAATACGCGCACAACCTTATTAAAATCCGTTGAAACTTAATGAGCATAAAGATTTTGACCTTTTGATAATCTGGGCGTGCTTAAAACAAAAATCTAGCCTAACATTTGAAAGGGCCTAATACAGAGGATTTTCCTGCATTTCGAATGGTGTTTTAATAAATGAAAACTCTAGTGTTTTTGTTTAGTGCATAATTTATTTTCCTATAATTCTCCATACATAATTTGAGTTTTTCATTGATTATTAGTCTATCGGAAACAGAGTGAAATTTTTCGGAGTTTCCTTTGAATGTGAAAATCGCTTAGTAGAAATTATGTTTTGAGAAATAGGTACAAAACAATGAAATTTTTGTGTACCAGGTATAGTTTTTACATGACTGAACAGCTCCTTGAGTTCATCGGACATCTTTGTGTATTGATCATTTGATATGAAGCAGAAGTTCAATTTTGTTATGCTTGTATCTGTTTGTTTAACTGCCCAGTCATACAGTTCTTGTGGAGTTGTGATTGTGTTTCCATAATCTCGAGCAAGACTTGTTCTCTTTGCCATTCGTTTGAGAGTTCCTCCAATTGCGTCACATGGGCCTTTCCCATGAGACGTTGCGAAGAAGTGCCATTCTGCTTCCAATCCATACTTGGACTTGAAGTTGCACAAACTGGCAAAATTCTTTTTATTTTTGTAATGAGCCGCTGCTCCATCTGACATGAAAGTAATTTTTGTGAAACTAATAGATTGTTTAATGAAATCTAACAATTTTGATATAAATAATTGAACTGCTATTGTATCATGGGTCAATACTTCTGAAATAATAATAAAGCTTAAATTTTCCAACTTGTTTTCTTTTATGTAGTAAATTTCGAAAGGATGTATCGTAGCTTGATTATTGTTCCAATGATACCCCTGTGCTGAGTTTTGAATAATAAATGAATAATTAATGAATAATTTTCAGAAAAGTCGCAAATCACTAAAATTTCACCGTTTTGAAGAGAATTTTTTTTATTACTTAGGTAAGATGATTGCTCTTTATGAATAAAATCATGGGTTATGAGCTTTTCAACTTTTTCCGTCAAATATAGAACAAACTCATCTGCAGGTTTAATAATAGTTTCCAAATTACAACGGTCGGTAGTCAACCACTGTTGAAATAAAACTTCTTCCATATCATCTGCTTCTAATACTGATGTAAGTTCCCTCACGATACTATCTGTGGAAATGCATTCTTCACATGTACGATAAAAACAATCTATGGTTCTAATAGGACTACTGCAAAGTATTTTGTCTGCAATTTCTTTATATGAATCAAATTTTACACTATTAATAATCAATTTAACATTTTCATGTATAGTACAGACACATACATTATGTGTACCTGTACTATCCAACAGTATGCAATGCTTTGGTCGGAGCTGAGTGAACGAAGTAAATCCGATTTTAACACTTTTGTATTTCTCTTCAAAAATCATAAAAGCCTCTTTAAGAGACATCATCAATAAACGTTTCTGAACATGCTCTTTATATCCATTTCAATATTCAGAAACATAATCATTACTTCCTGGCATAGGCCTACTAATATCATCACTGTCAAAGAAATTTAAAACAATTTGTTTTTCAGTATCATTAAATCCATGACCACTTCTTGCTTTCTTACTACAAAGAATACCTTGTTCTCTGACTAGCCTTTTCATCTGTTTCACTGTATGATGGGGTGCATTAAACTCATTAACTATTTGATTCACTGACCATGATTTAGGGAGCACTGATAACACTTTTAATTTGTCATTTGTACTCGTAGAAGGCAAATTAAATTTCTCCTTTAACTGCATGATCATTTCGTCAAAATCATTTGATTTGTTGACATCGTCTGAATCCATCCCAAATATATTTTTACGCACTGCCTTTGTGATCTCTGCAGATTTTTGAACACGATAATTCATACTTCTCATACTTCTCGATGAAATTGGTGATAACTGTAAGGTTGAAGCTATACAATTGAATTGTTCCACATTATATGGACCTTGGATCTGATCCGCTGATGGGATTGATTCTAGCGATGGATCTGTATCTGTAAAATTAAAGAAAAGAAAAAAAAAATATTACCACACATTAATATATAACGCTGTTAAGGTGATAGTACCATGAACGGGGGTGGTTTTGATAATAGGGGTAATTTTGGTAATGCAGCTAAGCCAAAAATTTATGACTTAAGGCACATCGTACGCAATATTTTGGATAGGAAACCGATGTTCCCTTCCAAAATAATGAATACGAAGAGCATTAAGTCATAACTTTTTGGATTAGCTGCATTATCAAAGTTACCTCCATTATCAAAGACATCCCCGTTTACGGTACATCGAAGCCGCATCTGAATTTTCCCCATGTTTGTGGAGCACGAGCTGCATAAACCGCATATCGTACAGTCGTGAAAATTTGATAGATTGTTCACCGAGGTTGGCCTACCAATCGATCAAATTTGTACGATAAGCGGTTCATCCAGCTCGTGCTCTAAAAAAATGTTGAAAATGAAGTTGTATCTTCGATGTACAATCCTTAAACCACACAGTTGAAACAGTTAAAGTTATTATTATTTACCTAGTGTATCATCAAATTCCTGATGTTCTGATTGCTGATGACTTGTTGATGGTTGCGGCTCTTCAAACTTCTGAGCATGGCTTGATTCTTTTCCATCCGATCGCCTCTTTTTCGGGAGAGGTGTCCTATTGTGCACTAAAATTCCACGACACGATTCACAAATACGCATTGTTACATCCAATTGATGATCAAAGCCCCATGAATGTATTTTCTCTATGAGACTTGATGATAAATTACGTAAATTATTGCGGCTGCAATTGGGATTGTTTATGTTGGCACTACATTGCACCCTTTTAATAATCAATTCAGCAGATTTTTCCATTGTTGTATATATAAACACTTTTTCGTTTCAACAACTATGCAGCACTACACTTTCAACAACTATGCACTACAGCAACTATGAGCATTGTTGTGATATCACCAAACTTAAATATTAGATTATGTCGGTAGAAACAGACTGCGGTGCTTTAAGTTTATACCTTATATCTCTTATGTGACTACCTGCGTTGTTATATAACTGCTATATAGCAGGTAACTTAACGATTATTTTAGGCATGCCTTAAATAATCGTTAAGTTACCTGCGCTATTATATGTATTCACTTGAGAGATGAGGTATAAACATATATGCATATTGCTTACTAATGGACACACCTAATACATAAAAATAAATGAATGATTATTTTTCTAATTAAATTAATCACAAATACATGAATTGAAATCTTTTCATGAATAAAACATACTAAGTGATTTTTACTTAGTTTACCTGTTGATTTGGAACAATTTGAGGGTGGTTTTATAGAAGTTGGATAGAGTGTATGCATATATTATAATACAATCCATCACAGGAAAGTGCAAACCATGCTGAGATGGCTGTTCCTCATTAGAACGTTTTGTTCTGAACTCTTATTGGACGATTTGCAGGTAACTTCTCTGTACCCTTTTCAAATGTTAGGCTAGATTTCGCCCAGATTATCAAAAAGTATACCCATAAAGTTTAATCGAATTTTAATAAGGTTGTGCGCGTATTACTATTCGACTTTGAGTGAAACACGCTAAAAAAAAATTAACATGAAAAAGTTGTTGTTCGAACAACTTTTTTTCCTTAAAAGCGCCCACTTTGCGATGTATGAAGAAAAGTTAGGTAATTATATTGCCTTTCATGAGAAAAAATATCAAGCAAATCTGAGGGGTACCATTTTTGGGAAAATGACTTTTAATTTTTAAATATATTTTTTTAGAGTGTAGAAACCGATTTTTTATTTTATTTAAAAAATTTTATAAAATTTCAGATTATTTGCTAAAAGTTCGCCATACATCACTTTTTTGTAGGGCTTGTCATTTTTAAGCTATATCGATTTGAAAAAAAAAATCGACAAAAAACTTTGACCCTTATCAAATGTTAGGCGAGATAAATTTTGAAAAAAATAAGTACGCAAAGTTGCTTAAAATTGCTAAGTCTCCACACCCACAAAGTTCCATAAGGTTCTGAGAGGGTGCTGCCAACCACTGGATGAGTTGGCGTGAAATCCGTCATTCCTTAATTTTGTTGCGAATGAATCCAATTTTGACTGACAAAGAGGCGCTTTGAAGGGTGCTTCCACCTTCCGAAGGGTACAAAGCAAAAACATAATTTTGATATCACATCAAAGTGGATGCACGTAAATTGTGTCGAAAATATGGTTTAATATTACTTACCAAAAGGGACACAATTATTATTAATACAGTGCATAAACTGACATTACACTGCTTTTACAGTAGTTGTTAATTTTTTTTTTGTTTATTTTGTGCCATAAAAATAACATGAGATTTTCGACATGATTGAAGTGCATCCTCTTGGATGAAATATTAAAATTTATGTATTGTTTTGAGTGAGATCTTTCAATTATAGTCGGATCCGTGTGATAAATACAAGAATGACAACTGTAAAAAATAAATCGAATTCTTCATCATCTCTCAATAGTGTTGGAGTAATAGGACATGCACTAAACTAAGGACCCGGCATATTTATACTACAATAGATCAAATTACTGGTCGCAGTGGTGTCAGGTCCAAACAGAGGTGATTAGGCACTTCTTATCGTCATTATTTATGCAGGTAGAACTATCACAATCTACATTTCGCGAGATTCAGTTAGCGAATGCCATGGCTAAGAGAAATGGAGAACAGAGCATTGCAACATACTGCCTAGTTTCCATGGAAGAAGTCGACGGTCACTAGATTTGCAATACATAATGATAAATTGGTTTTGAAGAAATTTTAAAATTTGCTCAGTAGTAAGCAGAGCATTGTCATTTACCATGGTGGCAGTCGATGATAACTAGATTTCCAATACATAACGCGAAAATTCGTTTAGAAGAAAATATAAACTTTGTCCAGCAGTAGGCAGTTGCCATGGCATTGTTGGTTCCAGAGGGCTGTCAACAAATTGAGACTGTTGGTCGTCTTTGAAATTGAACCCCCCTCCCCTGAAGCACCTTAGCCCCCCCCCCCCTATCCTACACATCGTTTATGTAGTTTATTGATAGCATCAATATACAGTTCATTTATTTGTAAGGCTCAATCGCGTAGCTTTACGGAGCCGATTGTTCATGGTTTGTAACACAGTTTACTTATTTCTATGTCTAGTAGGAGTTCGACCGAATACTTGCGACTTATCCGAGATTAGAGGTACATTTTTGAAGGATAGGATCAGGGGAGGAGCTTGAGGGTGAGGTTTTAGCTTCGTCGGGAGTTCGATCGGCTATAGTGACCAATGGGTGACGATGAGACTAATCAGGACGGGGGAACAAGACAAACAAAAACTAATAAGAAAGACAAAAGGCAAAGGAATTAAATTCTTATACTAGATAATTGCAGAAACACATGAATCGACTACATATAGCAGAGATCGTGAGCTCCAAACACGTCTCTGATAGGAACATAGGGATGTCTTCTTTGGGCCTCGAGGGTATTCAAAAGTCGTTCTATGGCGGCGTCATTATGCGTACATTGCCAAACTGAAGCTGGTGGAAGCCGCTAGAGTTTTTATTGAAGAGACCGAAGCCAGTTAACTTATTGAGACGAGACCCGTCTCTAAAAATACACAGGATAATAATAAGTCGAAGTTAATCAGGAGCCCCATAAGTTTCTGAATTTGTGATCAAAATTTTACCACCTTCTTTAAGCGCTTGAATAGGCTTTTGAGGTTTATTTTTCAAAAATTTTAAAAGGGTTTGGAACTCGGGTCTAATTATGAAAAAGAATTTTCAAAAGTTTTGTTCCTCAGGGCAGAGAATCGCTTTTAAAATTTGTTTTTGCGAATCCCGCCAGATAACTTTCATGGCAGGATCGCGTGTTCTTTGATATTGTCTCCTACGGACATTTTTAAGACGGATCAAGAGCTGAAGATCGTCGTCTATTATAATTGAATCGAATTTAACCTCGCATTTTGGTACTGAGGCATCTTTTATTTCAACTATCGAAGTAGTCAGAGATTCAAGAGCATAATTATTTTCATCTTTGGTTTGCAAAGTAATGTTTGGATCAAAACTATATTTCATAAATGATCGATATTCCTCCCAATCAGTTCTATGGTAATTGAAAGTAGAGCTGTTGGGATAAGAAATTATTTATTGGAATATTTCAAAAGTTACTGGAAAGTGATCAGAACCAAAATTTCACGAAGTTCAAAAGTTCCGTGAGAAAAGCATGGAAATTGGAAGTGGTTATCACAAAAGGGGGAATATTTTCCTTGTTTAAATTAAGCCGGAAAAGTTTATTAGAATT
Source organism: Ochlerotatus camptorhynchus (assembly GCF_037179485.1). Taxonomy (NCBI): domain Eukaryota; kingdom Metazoa; phylum Arthropoda; class Insecta; order Diptera; family Culicidae; genus Ochlerotatus; species Ochlerotatus camptorhynchus. The sequence goes on from NW_027040594.1 coordinate 279,704, forward strand.
TTTCTTGGATGATGGATTATAGCATCCGATGCATGGCAATCGAACGGTATGCAGAGAAGCCTTGCAAGGTGTTAAAGGTAATCTAAGTTTATTCGAGTTTCCAGCACTAAGGACGAGTTCTGAATGATAATCATGTCCTAAGTTTGTTTTGGGTTCAAGTTATGGGCCTTGGAATATTAAAAAACACATTTTTCTTTAAAAAAAAAAATTTCGATCTTCAAGGCTCCAAGTTACAAGTTTGTGGCGTGAGCTTCCAACACCAGGACTCGCCTGCAGGACTCTAAGGACGAGTTCTGAATGATGGACATGTCCTCAATTTGTTTTGACGGTGAATAATTTCGATATTACTGAGTACAAATTGCTTAGCAATACATTTTAACGGATTTGCTTGGAGGATAACTAATCGTACTAAAAGTCCGGTACAGATTTAAGCTTTATCGGATTCTTATGCTCCTCAATGTAGGGTACCTGTAAAACATTCTTGGAGGATGGAATGGGAGGATAACTAATCGTACTAAACCTTTAGTACAAATTCCTTGGAGGATGGAACTTGGAGGATAACAAAACTGCGCTTACATGAATCCTGGTTTTCCTTTTCTCTCTACGCTAAAATAAATTCGCGATCACCTGCTTCCGCAATCATCTCCAAGGCATTCGAATGAGCCATATCTGAACAAATGTGTCGTCAATGCGAGAAATACATTTTTTTTATGTTTGTCCACCGATCATGAAGTTTTTCCAAAGCCTGATTTTCTTCATTGGAATACGAGCCCTAACCCAAACTTGTTCTGCCAATTGAACCACCTTCCAGCAGCATTATCGTAGCGTGGAGCGAGATTGTGCGCGATGAAAAAAGAAGAGCTGCAGTATTTCTCGGTTACTCGGAAGTTTTCCACCGGTGAACCTGGTAATGGGCTGACCAATCAACCGCTCCTCCGTATCACTTCTCAACTCCATGGCACTATTGTATCCAAAAATGACAGCACAATTTGTTTATAAACATAGAGGTTAAAAAAAATCTAACAAAGCATACCATGAAATATGCCCTATCAGCATACCTGCTTTTCTGCTCAATTCCTCAATTCCTCAATTTCTGTTTTCTGAAGCATCAAATTGACTTGTAGTCTTCAGTTGTTCATTATAGTTTTAAGCATAACATATTTTAATTTCATGCAAATCGGTTCATTAGGAAAAAAAAAAGTTAGAATGATTTTAGTGGGTCATCATTTTTTCCCATACTAATTTGACGAAAATCCCGAACAAAATTGAAATCGTTGGCGCGACCTCTGAACGTTGACCAATTTAGCTGATTCTTTGCACAGATGTTTGTTTTTGTTTTATGAACTGAACTAGGGGGTGGCCTATCAAAAATATCAATCTTTTTCCTTAATGAAACACCCTACTGTGCATCTGTGTGAAAAATAGCCTTAACTTAATGGTTCATTGTGATGTAAACATTCGTTCGCATAAACTTGTACATATTTCATTTCGCAATGTAACTTGTGAGCAATGTTGTTTACAAGGATGGGCTTTTGTATACAATATTTACAGCTTTTCATGAAATATTGCGTAACATTTGAAGAGGGCTTACGGTGTTTTGTAAACAAAACTTGTAAGGCCCTTTTCGCGCGAACCGAAGTACGCCAACGCAAATCAAAAACACTATCGGGAAGGGGAGAATTCCCCGACCCGATCATGTTGTTGGTTTAGCGGGCCGTATTTCGTTCACGGAGTGTAAGGGCTTTTTTATTATGTTTACAAAATTTCGAAGGCCCTTCTCAAATGTTACGCGAGCAATGGCTCAGAATTTTACACGATTGTAAACGTATATGCCAACCAATGCATGAATTTGTATATCTTTTCAGAGAAGTCGAGAAAATGTCCAACCCGAAAGACTTCCTCATCCAGCCGGGAATCGAGAACCCGCCGCCTCCGGCTTGGTAATACCGTGCTTTTACGCACTAGGCTAGCTGAGGTCCCACATACGAAACGGAAATCATCTGCAGACGCACTACCAAGCCATGACTCAGCCATTTCCGAACATCTATCTATGGGTTGAGCAATGCACTGAACATAAATAATCTTATCTTTTATTTTGTATTAAACTGTCGGTTCACGGCGACACTGAACGTATTACACTATGAAATAGTATCATTGATCATTTGGATTCTCATCACTTCATCGCCGACGGATTTGTTCTACCTGGTCAAAGTTCACAAGAAATCTTGCTTTTTTGGGAATAGGATCTGTTGAAGGTGCTTCAGTAGTTGTTGTTTCAGTAGTTGTTGCTTCAGTAGTTGTTGCTTCAGTAGTTGTTGCTCCAGTAGTTGTTATATCGTCAACGATAGTAGTAGTGCCCACTGGATCATCTGTAGTGCTCGCCCCGTCCGGTATGCTTGTGGTCACCGATGGTGGCACTACCGAAGTGGCATGCCAAAGCTGTCCCTGACATTCGGCCAGTGCGTCGGCATTGCTGTTGTTTTCGCTGGCCAGTGCTATCGTGGCGATCACGAATGCAAACAAAGCCACGCTGAGAAAGGTGATCAACTTGTTGTTCAGGATGGCATCTGATGGAGAGAGACAGAGATCCACCAATGTTACTTTCGATGCAACCTTCAAGGCCGTACGATTTTCCAACCTCTCATCCCGCGAAGAACGTCGCTGAAGGCCATTTTGATTTGTTTTTTTTTGTTCTCCTCTTCAAACGCGACCAACTAACGGACGTTTCACAAGAATTGCTCAGTTCGAACTGAACCAATGCCACACATTTGTTTCACCTGATTATCGGTTTTTTTTTTTGTTATCACTAACCATCCGAACAGTCGCCGTCGTCGTTAGATAAGAGAAAACAAGGGTGCAAATGACTGGGGTTTCACAAAAAATGTCGTTCCTCTTCCCATTAGACCGACAGAATTCAACCCTGATTGCTACCGGATTGGTCCCAGAATAGTGGCCCCAAATGCTCAATGAGTTTGGAGAGGAGATAAACGATTTATCAGCACTTTCGTTATCACTTCGTAGCCTCTCAAAAGGGGGACCGATCCGGAATGTGCACCGTTTCTGTTGGATGAAGTTGCCGCTGCTTTCACCCGAAGTTAATGGTTTACGGCCAGATAATCGTTATCACACACCTTTTCAGTCGAACGCAATTGACTGCGGCATTGATTTAACGCTACAGTGTGCCCTACTATCGTTCGTCGCAGCTTGGCTTATAAAACGCTCTCTAACCGAGTGAAGGTGGTTTAGATATTTTTTTCTGTATCTCAAAGTTGGTTTTAATTCCTACCCTCGTGATAACATATGGTGGAAGGATGTGGAAAATTACCATCATCAAATAAGTGATATTTATTGACGATGCGTTGATTCAGCCATGTTGATTCATCGTTAGTAGCTTTGCTATAAGTGAACCCCAAAAGGCCCCATTACACATATCAATATATTGACAATAAATTGATATACTGACCATATTATTGAAAAGGTGATATTGAAGACGATGATTGATGACAAGTATTGACGAAAAGCTGATTTTAATTTCACTTTGTCAATACTCAGAGTGTATTGACAAAAAACCGCCAATTTCGCCATCAATATTATCAATATACGAATATTGATAACATTATTGGCAATACGTTATAAGCCTTTTTACCTCAATGGTTTAAAGTCAATATTACTTGTCTCAATTTCCCCAAGAAACATGGATCAACGAAAGAAAATGTGTTTAGAGTTAATCTAGGTCTGGCGGACTCGTAATGGATTTCGAACCAATTTGAACTGTCAAAATCGAACCATTTTTGACGTAGGACTACGTCTGTGATTTATATATAGGGGTGCACTTTGTGAAAACAGGAAATGGAACATGTAACAAAATTATGAAAGATTTTGAACGTTAATAGCTCAGCTGCCCCTGAACCAATTTCAATAATTTTATCACCATTCGATCAGAAATATGTCTACGCATCTGCCAAATTTAAGACTTTATCATTTTTCAATATGTAACTATTGAAAATTACACGAATGTGCAACTGTTGTTATGATAATTAAAATTATCACCGATTGCCTGCGAAAAGCGGTTTCCCTAACACAGATTTCAAAGTTGAATTCCAGCCGGTGTCACCAAACGGTGTTTATTCAATCACCGCGTGGTGAGTACTGGTGTTCTCCAGTACACAAAGAAAGGTTCCTCGCCAAGCAGCTATCAAGGCTGCCCTCAACCGCTGATCGGATTCAGTTCCAATCACCGTGTGTGGTGGTGTCCGGTCGTCGGCATCATCAACAGCAGCAGCAGCAATGCTTTCGGCGCGTGGTATTGAACAGTTGTTCTCCACTACGCAACGAAAGGCTGCCTGCAAGCAGCGAGCTGCAGCCCACATGAGACATCCTCTCTGGCTAATCCAAAGAACTCTTCCCTCCACGACCAGGTCAATCCTCATGCCGAGAAATGTTCGCAACTCGCCTATGTCCGTCATTTCGAACTCGCTTGCTAGGGACCGCTTCACCACTTCCACAGCCTTCAGTTGACGACCAACCACGAGCAAATCATCTACGTACAACACCAGGATGACTTGGTTGCACCCGGATCCCTTGAAGTAGAGGCACGGGTCGCCCAGGCTTCGCTTGAATCCCAATCCTTCGACGAACTTGTGGAATCTTGAATTCCAGGCTCGGGAAGCCTGTTTCAGGCCACACAACTATCGGTTGAGTCGGCACACCAGGTTCTTGCCTCGCACGAATCCTTCTGGCTGGGACATGTAAATCTCTTCCTCCAAATGCCCGTTCAAGAAGGCAGTTTTCACATCCATTTGGTGGACTGCCGTCCTCTGTTCGTTTGCAAGCGCCAATACAACGCGCACGGTGTCCAACCGCGCGACCGGAGAATAGGTCTCTGCGTAATCGAACCCAGCCTTCTGGCTGAATCCACGGGCCACGAGTCTGGCTTTGCAGCGATCTTCCCCGTCCCCTTCGTTGTGTTTTACCTTGAACAGCCACTTGCACGTGATAGGTACTCTTCCTTCGGGTAGCTTGACTAGCGTCCACGTTTGGTTCCGCTCAAGGGAGTCCATTTCCTCGTGGACGGCTGCTTCCCACTTGTCACAATCCGTCCTCTTCTTCATCTCCGCCAGCGAAGTTGGCAAGTTGTCCACGAAGCTCGTAGCATTCAACGCAAATCCCGTGTAGTTCATTTCGTATTCCTGATGCCATCCCGGCGGCTTCCGTGTCCTTCCGAATTGGCGCCCCGGCAATTCCGCTTCCTCTTGCTGTTGTTCTTCGGTAGGTTCTTCCTGGATCGTTCTGTCGATACAGCTATCAAACTCGTCTTCCTCAGCGCGTCCGTCCGAATCCTCAGCGGACCCGTCCGATTCTGCACCCGATGTATCCGAGTCCCCGTCTGGAACAACGGAAACTTCATCTTCAGCATCACTGTCTTCATCGGAATCGCTCCGACTCGAACGAATTGGAAACACATCAGAACCGCACTTCGGTTTCGCATCCCCTTCCGAGCTCGTTTTCCTTTCGTCCTCCACGAAGACAACGTCGCGCGCAATGACGATCTTCTTCTGCTTGGGATCCCATACTCGGTACCCGCAGGGAGCGCACCCCACGAATACTCCTCTCCAGGACTTCCCATCGAGCTTCTTCCTACGTTCCTTGGGAATGTGGACGTGAACGTCGGAACCGAATGCACGCAGACTACGAACGTTGGGTCGGCGACCCTCCCAAACTTCGTACGGTGTTTTACCTTGACCTATCGCACTAGCAGGGCTGCGATTCACCAGGAACGCCGCTGTCTCGATCGCAAGACCCCAGAACTGCTTCCCGATACCGCAGTCTTCGAGCATGGAACGAACCTTCTCCACGAGCGAACGGTTCATTCGCTCGCTCACGCCGGCTGTAGGGGACGGTGTACTTGATCTTGATCCACTTCTGCTTGTAGAACTGCCGGAACTCGCGACCGATATACTCGCCACCGTTATCGCAGCGCAACCGAGATATACACGTTACGAACTTCGCATTCACTAGTGCTACGTACTCGCGGAAGCTGTCCATCACTTCGTCCTTGGAGTTTATTAGCGAAACGACTCCAGTCATCCACGAAAGTGACGAAATACCATTCGCCATCGATGCTCACCGGCGTCACAGGGCATGCACACACGTCCGAATGGATAAGTTCAAGGACCCGCTTCGATTGCCGCTCCTCGCGCACGGAGAACGGTTTAAGATTTTGATTGCTGACGAGGCACGGTTCGCAAATGAATTCACGACCGGATTTCTTCACTTTCGCACACATCCCGCACATTTACCGCGACGCTCACCAACCATAATCACTTCCGAATCGCGTTCGACGCTCACGACGCCATTCGCGAACACAACTTTCAGTCCGGTAATTTCCATTTTTCGAACGGACAGCAAGTTCACTCGTGCTTCCGGAATGTATAGAACGTTTTTGAACGTAATTGAAATCGACTTACCATCCGCCACAGCAAATACATTCACCTCACCGTACTCTTTGGCGACGATGGACTCGCCTTCCTTTGCCACCTAAATGATCATCGGCTCCTTCATCGGCCGATGCTTTTCGAACAGCCGCCGATCGTTCGTCAGGTTCTCCGACGATCCTGAGTCGACAATCCAGCTCGTTTTTGGAAGACCACTACTGTCACTGCCGAGGAAACAAACATCATTTCCACCTTTTCCGAGGTGCGCACTGCTTTTTCTTCTGCACTTGACGAATTCCAATGACAGTTTTTCCTCCGACATTGTCTCCAGGGCGGTGACGACGGTCGCAAAACCTGGCCCTAACGGTAGCACACCACATCGATGTCCTCCAACTTCGCACCGGTAGACTTGTAGTTCCGGACAATCCGCTCGAACGTCAGGAAATGGTCCTGCAGACAGCCACCGGTGTGGCGAAGCAGCAGCAGCTTCTTTTGCAAGTGGAGGCGACTTGCAACGCTCTTTCGTTGAAAAATTCCTTCCAACGCCAACCACACGGCCCTCGGAGACTCCTTTTCCTGAACATGCTCCAACATGTTGTCGTTTATCCGCGAAATCAGCAGCGACTTGCAACGGCGGTCCTTTTTCGCCCGTTTTTCGGCTGCTTTGGCTTTCGCCTCCCGGACGGCAGCAGAATCCTCTTCCTTCACCTTCAACTCCTCGATCTCATCCACCTCCTGTTCGATACACTCCTGGAGCTCATGCTCCTGTAGGATAACCTGCATCCGAAACTTCCACTGCGGATAATTCGATCCGTCGAACTGAGGGACTCGAGCGTTTTCTACCTCGCGGTCCATTTTTCGCACCTATTTACTTTTTCCCACACTCGCGATCACTGGGCCTATAACCTCATAAGATAAGGCAGTGATATCAAAGATGAATACTAAGATGAATCTGTCGGAAGAAAAACTTTCTATTTTAGTGTCTTCTTTCACGGTCCCTTTCATCCAATGAGAACACACCGTATTCAAGGTAATTTTGTGGTTTTACTGCCCCTCGGAAGAGATGAAATTTGCGCTTATTTTTATCAAAACAATCACACCAAAATCAGAGATGTCCCATTTTGTAATTACTCGATTAACAACTAATCGATTATTTTTTGTTCGCTGTGCTGCAATTTTTCCACCAGAGAGAGTGCAGCACATGTTTGAAACGATCGGTGATGATCCTGTGGAGATGTTAATGCTTATATCGGCATGATCTAACCGATTATAAATAGTTTACTATTCGGTTCGTTAATCGATTAAACGATTGAAAATCGGACATCACTAGATGAATGTGAAACGTCATTTCAAATATAAGGCCGTTCATAAATAATGATACAATATGAAAGAGACCGGGTCTAATCACAAATTACGTCTCCATGGTAACTGAAATAAACACGAGTGTTCACCGGTTGGTGATATCGGAATAAAGACGCGAAACACGCGGAATTATGATAATGCAAAGGAAATAACTTCAAATAACTTTTGTTTTAATACAGAAGCAGATGAGACCTGTTCCTCTGCATATTTTGTCAAGGCGTTTGTGATTTGAATTGGAATATTCCATCGGATGCAACAATGTTAGTGAGGAGCGATCCTTTTTTGATGACCCCTCGAAAATAGTTTTAAAAATATTGGCATGAACATATTGATGGAAATATTGACGAAACTTCTGTCGTGTGGGGTGCACTTTACCATAATATAAATGAATTATTCCTAGGACTGACATTAGAACGACTACTGTTTTTATGCTCTATTTAAGCGGCTATGATTTAATAAAAAAAAAACTTGTATTTATCCCCAATGGTGAAATGTTACCCTTATTATTTATGTAAAATCCGACAAGATTGCTCAAGTCCACATTTAGGAAAGAGCTGCCAGTTCTGCTGTGATCGGTCAAAAGTTGTTGGTAAACAAAAAGTTGGAAGGGTTGTATACTAGATACGACCGCAGGGTTGGCGTTGGATAACGTCTGTTATGTGTTGTATTTAATTGTTTATATTATATTTTAGGAATATTCCTTAATAACTCTTTTGCGAAAGTTTGGTGGCCCTGAAAAGGGCCGTTTTGTTGGGCTGATGTTGTTGGGTTTGCTCTACTCTGTCGCCCTGGAAGAGATTTGGAATGATGTTGGTAGTTCGAAGACAGACAGTATCTCCCCTTCCAGCGTTCCCACACCCCAGTATAGCTCCCAAATTTAAGTGTAACTGTGATATTCTGGATAGAAATTGTCTTCAAAACTAACTCTTTGTCGAATTATTGGTGGCCCTGAAAAGGGCCGTTTTGGTTGTGGTTTTGGAATGATAGGCTGAATAAATGATTGTTTGAAAAATTTCAGTCGACAGTCAACGAACTGTTTGTGTCGTTCGTTGCATTATGTCTGGACGTGGAAAAGGAGGCAAAGTCAAGGGAAAGGCAAAGTCCCGTCCCGCGCTGGATTGCAGTTTCCAGTCGGTCGTATTCACCGTCTACTCCGAAAGGGCAACTATGCCGAGCGTGTTGGAGCCGGTGTTCCCGTCTACCTGGCTGCCGTGATGGAGTATCTGGCCGCTGAAGTTCTCGAGTTGGCAGGAAATGCCACTCGTGACAACAAGAAAACCCGAATTATCCCACGTCACCTGCAGTTGGCCATCCGCAACGATGAAGAGCTGAACAAACTTCTTTCCGGAGTGACCATCGCTCAGGGTGGTGTCCTGCCAAACATCCAGGCCGTCCTGTTGCCCAAGAAGACCGAAAAGAAGGCCTAAATTCGATCGAAGTTCCCACCCTTTAACAAAATCCGTCCTTTTCAGGACGACCAATTTGATGGTAAAGAGTTTCGTTTTCAAAACAGTTTCCTTCGTGGTGCGCAAGGAGTGATAAAATGAATCCATTAAAAACATGGTTGAATCTTTCTGTCATGCTCTCCCTAGTTAATTGATATCCTCATCGAGTAGGTTCGATGATGGTTGATTAGTGTAGGCGTGTCTTGAATTCCAAGAAATTAACCAGTGCAGCGTTATCATTCCATCCATATCTAAAATTAAACTATCGACTAAATTTTCAATAGCGCCCTAAAATATCCATCAGTACCGTTCCAACGACGCGTTCATATAGATAAGATTGGTAAATAGCAGATTTTTAGCGATGGGCCCAATCTTAGATCCATTTCCCCTACCTTGCAGAGCTGCGGTGGCCCTGGACTTATGGCCTACATTGATGCAGCGGAATGAAATCCATTAGCAAATTACGGTTGAGATTTCAGAAATGATCGTGGTGTGCGTCCAATTTGAAGTGTGGTGTGATTTCTGATAAGGTATTAGTACCTCTGGAAGTGAATTAACTACCTACGTGACATCGGTTTACTGGATCCCGGTAAATGTACCTTGCTCTTCGCTTTGGACGTGAACTGCTTGCCTTCAATAAATTGAGTGATTTGACTAGTAACTTCAAAAGAGGTTTTCCTCGGACCGCTGATTCTGAACTGTATTGTTCCTTCATTGCGCAACATTTACCGTTACCGTTGGGACTTCCGGTCTTCTTTGCTAAGCCAACCGGTTAATCGTATTGAAGCGATACTTCTAGATTATTATTACGCCTATACTGTGGCCCACAGTCTGTGGGCTCATAGAACAATAAAACCGAGCCTGGTTAGTAGGTGAACACAAAATACTAAAGTAGAACATTCTACCAACATATAGAGTCCAAGAGATTCCTTGAAAAAGGCACAATATATGCGACCGAAACTTCGGATGAAATCCAAACAGATATTTTGAGAGGAACCAGTCGATCACAATCCTCTTATTGAGTTTAACCGGTATTAACAGAGAAATGAGACGCGTTAACCACGAATCCTTGGGAATGATCCTGACACGCTTCATATGGATGACGAATCGTCCTCATCTCATCCTCAGAAAATGGTACCCATTATTTTAATCGGCATTCTTTTGAAAAATTCCCCTCACAAAAAGGCTTTTCATGTACTGCCAGAGGATAGGGGGAGAGGGGCAATTTAATTATTACTAAAATGGACGAAATTTACGATGTGCGCTTCCATCGTGCAAACTTTATTTTGATTGCCGAAGCATACACTCAAAAAATTTACCACATAGGTATCTAATGGATGAAAACCATGTGAATTTCACATAGCTAAAAATCCCACCACAAAATCACATGAATGTCAGGAGGCGGATGAAAGTCATGAAAAAAGTGTCGGAAAGGCATTAGAAAATTAATCGTTAAACTCTTTCTTGATAATGTTGTGGCCCTGAAAAGGGCCATTTTTCCAACGCGCTCGGCGTAGTTGCCCTTGCGGAGCATACGGTGAATACGACCGACTGAGAACTGCAGCAACTGGACATTCCATGACGGCGGCCCAGTATACCGGAGCACTGGCACCAACGCACTCGGCGTAGTTGCCCTTTCGCCCCCAGGCTCTGCTGCCGTTGCTCTGCTTCCGCTGCTCTGGTACTGCTGCTCTGCTGCTCTGCTGCTGGGTCGACGATCGGATAGACAATGATGGAACGGGCGACCTTGTTGGACGCTTATATAGTAGAACAGAAAATATCAGAGGTGTCAGATACTCGCATCTGATGTCTCGGTTGGAGAAAGTATAAGAATATAAAAAAATCAATCGATTTTCACCAGCTTTAGACAATGGTTTACTTTTAACCATTTTTCAATAGTTTACAGAATGAAATCAATAGTTTTGAAACATTCAGCAAATTGCTAGAAATATTTCCAATCGATTGATGCCATTATCTCGTAAATCTATCGAGAGACGGTTGAGTTATTATCGTTCAAAATCTTTTAATTTTTCGTAACGCATCCAAAATGACTGTTTTCAATTTTGTACCCCCGTATGTTGCCGAAAGACGTTACCCAACGTCAAAAAGTCAGCTGATCGCAACTGTCTCCTGGACAACCTTATTGCTTCGCAAGTGTGTTTCTACTTTTCACTTTTCTTTGGCAGCGTGATCTGCCATTTCCAGCGTTATGGTTGCCGGAAAGTGAATTTTTCACTCTAATTTTTGGCATTCATTTATTTTCAATTGATACGTACAGAATCGATGTTATAATAAGAGTCCCTCCAAGAGAAAATATTGCGAACAAGCAGCACCGAATGTGATTTATTTTTGATTTAAATTTCATGTCGATAACGGAGCTTCTGGGAGACAAAAACAATTTGAGAACCTGAAAAATGTTCAAACAAGTGCTTGGTATAACTTATAAATACCACAATGTACTAAATAATGCGAAGAAATGTTTTTCATCGAAAATTATTAAAATATTGTCAGTAATGAATGCAATACTTGTTAATGTTTATTTACTTTGCTTGTTTGGTACCCCGCTGGACAGTTCGATTGTTACTTCTGGCGGGACTCTTATTATAACAATGACTCAGGATACGTAAAGAAACATCTTCTGGCACCCAAAAACATCCAAGAAACACAATCATAGGATGGCAGAGTGACATTGTGCGAACGTAATACAAAGAGCAACGGAAATTTTGCAAACATCTATAAACTGTATTTCTGGTTATCGTTGCATCTACGATCTACATTTGTTGTTCGAAACATATGCAGAGGATGTAATGAATTCAACCTTACATTGGATGTAAATTTATTGAGCTTGCACGAGCGGCAGATCAGTTTGTCGCAGTCACTTTCAGTAGAACAATATTTCGATTTTGCCGATAAAAAGATCTCCCTCGCATTACGCTACTATCGATAATAATTGTTCCTCTCCGAAGAGTACAGATGACCAGCTGTTGAGCGTAGATCAACGAGTGCACAATCATATTGGTCAGGATGTTTATCATTTGGCTGTGCTTCCGCTAGCAAACAGAAACAATTTCTCGACCAATTTATGGCATTCCTTGCTGCTGGATAAATACTGCGAACATATGACTGTTATTACTTTTTCGTGAACTGAACAACAAAACAACAGCAACGCCGCCACCGACCTCGAGCGGGAAGCAATCAATACCCTCAAATGCTCCCGTTTTGCTTTTTGCACTCTTTACCAGAATTGAAACAAACGTGCGGCCGCCATTAGTGCTCATTTGAGCTGTTTGCTTCCGGCTGCTAGTCGCCGATTTTAGCTTCATCAGCAAAAAAAATCAATGAACCACATGTTTCAAAACCGGCTCAGCACAGTGTGCAATTAATGTTCGCCATTCCTGAGCGTATCGATGATTAATAATTTTATAACACCACCCACCGCTGGTGCTCGTGACAGTCAACACTTTACACTGATTCAACACCTCGTCGCCATCAACTCACGCAATTATTGATTAAAGTCAACGGAACACAGCCCACCGAATCGTGACCCTTGCCGTCAACCTTCTCAGAATTTTCAGACTTTTTTGATGGTCATCACTTCCTGGCTCCCTGCCACCACCCTCCGACCGGTGAAGGATCATAACCTAGAACAATGGCCGTCCGCTGGCAATGTTAAAAATAAAATCCCAACCGCACTGTTGCGTCTTTGTTCGCAATCTTTACCGATGGTTGGCCAAATTGTAGGGTTCTTTGTTCTCAGCCAATGCTGGATACGAACCAATTGTCATCATCGCCATTCGAGAACATTTTTTCCAAACAGATCGATTTCAATTCTCTTACAAATTCGTTACGGATCGATCCGGATGAGAAACAGATTGACCGCAGCACCAGTAACCTGGCCTACGGCGCCTCTGATGCAGATCTGGAACGGGACTTGGTTAAACATTGTACTCGAAAAAAATGCAACAGACAAAAATTCATTGTAAGTCATATATTTTTAAAACTCTCAGGGAATAAATAAACACTTATTAGCTACGTTTTTGAAAATTTGGTTTATTCAACCTCCTCTCCTAGGCTAAATGCCCGCACCTTGGACTTAACGCTACCCATCAAATCCTGTACAACACTTGCGCCATCTGTTGGAGAGTAGCCCACCCCAAATTGGAAGAAAAGCGACCGAAGAATATTTCATCCCATATGGTACAGTAGGTTGAAATATTGACTGACACTATTTTCTTCGAACCATTTTTTTCCGTTGAATTTAATTATTTGTTGGCGGTTAGTTAAATATGATTCAAGCCATTTTAGAAGCCCTGACTCAATTCCATTTTTTGCAATTTAAAAAGTAGCATTGGTATGTCTATGCCTTGCTAAAGTCTGTATAGAGAGCTTCTACGTGGTTTCCGTCATCCATTGCATTCAAAGAATAGTCTATAAGTTCAAGTAAATTTGTCGAGGTCGAGCGACCCTCGAAAAAGCCGTGTTGCATGTCAGTAATTCTATTTTTAATTTGGAGAAATAATTTTTCGTTGACAATTGCCAATGCAACACAAATATCGAGATTACAGAATAAAATAATGCGTTTGATTTTGAGATGTAATAGATTCACTTCCTCATCTTTGATGCTAGATGCCTTACAATGGTTGTCGGTGAAGCAAAGAGTTGTATATTTGACTATGGTGTTCATTTTTAAAGTAGTTAACGGTTTGCTGCCTCGATATTTGTGTTTTCAATTGGATCAAGGGGGGAAGTGACTTTCATAGATAAAATACAAGAAACGCGGTTGAAGTAAGAACACCACATTTCTTGACTTGTTCTTTATTATATTATAAAGGAATAAATGTTTTCAATTCGATGCCTAGACATATCAAACGTTCAGCAACACTTACAGAATTTAAAAGACACTGCATTTCACCCGTCAAAACTGTCTTATGAACAGTTATGCAGTGATTTTTTTTTTTATGATTTGACAAATTATGCATCTTGACGAAGTTATCTCTAACGGATTATTTGGTATAGATAGCTGTCATAACGACTTTTTTTTAATTATTATTGTAGCACTGCAAAAACTATTTCTGTTCGCCACGATGGTGATGATAAATATTTGATTTAATAGTAGATTAATTAAAAAAAAAAGAAGTCTTAAAAGGTTTGAGCCTCGCGTGCGTATTACGGATATAGAGGACTGAATTATTAAAAAATGCAATTTTGAAACTTGTTTGGAAGATACCTTGAGTTAACAGTAAGTTTTCTGGCATATGTCGGGGGTTCGTGATCCTTCCTGACATTGCTGAAAATTATGATAGCATCAGATTGGCTATTGGACTATTGGAAGACATTACTGCTGATTGTGAGTGGATCCCCCGATGTGTGTGGATTGATCGTCAAGCAGTACAGTTCGACTTTTGCTCGCTCTGACGAGTTGTTCGAAAGTTTCTAGTTTGTTCCAAACGTTCGCAGTTTAATCAACAATCAATACGAAACTAACGATTTTAAATTGGCTCACTACTTGACTAGCCCATCTCAAGCAATCGATTAACGTATACCGGTTTAGTCGAAATTCTAGTACTACGCAATGTTTGTTTTGATTCGCTATGAAAGTTTGACAGATAAAATGAGAGTGATCGCGCACGGATATTACCCAATTTGTACGTTGTGTGATAGTTGAAAATAATGATTTACGATCGATTTACTAACCGTCCTGCCATGGTGGAGGTAAAAGTTCTACAGACGTTTATTTACTGTAACATAATAAGAACAGACATAATAAGCTATAACAATGATACGGGGACAAGTGGTGACATCTATGGGTAGGCACAGTACCTATTTTATGTTAAAGGTAGAGGCAGTAATAGTCGCCTGCACGAACAGAGGGTTTATTGGTTTTTCCTATGTATCGAGGGGTGAATCGATTAGCTTGGGACCGAAGAGAGTACCAGAGCTGAGCCAAAAAGTTGAGCATATTATTTCGGAACCTTCTAGTCTTAGAGTTACCTCTATGGTTTAATCGCGTCGTCAGTAGTGTCGGTCGCTTCGTGTGATGGGAAGACAGCGCTCCCGGAGCAGGCTCCGAGATAAAGCGGAGAAGAAGAACAGCGGTGAGGGTAGCTTGAGTGTACCAATTTCGAATAGGTACGCTAATCTTCCCACCGATGTAGGGAGGGAATCCCACCTCAGCCACGGTGAAGCGGTCTAAGAAGAGGAAGAAAAATCAAGGCCAGTCCGATGGTGCGAGTGGACGGGACGATGCCACGGCGACGAACGTCAGCGTCATTGGTGATTTCGGCGACGCCGTCGACAACGAAACTGCTTCCAGTCCGAGTGCAGCAAAAATGAAGCTTCCTCCACTGGTGGTGAAGCAAGTCCCACTCAACACGCTGATTGGCGATCTCTCATCGCCGGGTGTTGCAGCTGAGTTTAAGCTCGGCAGGATCGGCACCAAGGTGATGCTCCGAACGAAAGCGTAGTACGAGGTGGCCGTGAAATATCTGAAGGATTCCAAGGCGGAATTCTTCACGCACGACATCCCCGGTGAAAAGCTCTTCAAGGTAGTCATCAGGGGTCTACCAAACTTCAACCCCAAGATGGTCGATGCTGAAATCAACCGGTACAAGCTAGCCCCAATCGTTGTCTTCCAAATGACAAGGAGAGACGAAACCGTGAAGACGTACCCGGATTGTCTTTTTCTGGTGCACTTCCAGAAAGGGACGGTAACGTTCAATGCGCTGCAAGCCATCCGATCGATCTACTCCATTATCGTACGGTGGGAGCCATACCGTGGCGGCCATCGTGACGTAACGCAGTGCCAGCGGTGCCTCAATTTTGAACACGGTACCCGCAACTGCAACATCAAGCCACGCTGCAGCAACTGCGCTCACGAACACGCTACTTCTGATTGCCCTGCGGATGGAGCCGTGGCGTTGAAATACGCCAATTGTGGTGGTGCACATCAAGGTTCCCAAAGACAGTGCTCCAAACGCGAGGACTTCAAATGCAACCGAAAACAGGCGTCAAGCAACAATCAACCAAGATGCAAGAAGGACAAAACCCCAGCATTTAGGACGGAGGATTTCCCGCCTCTTCGTGCTCCCTAGCAAAGACTAGAAAATGCGCTAGTGCAACCCGCTCCCCCTCAAGAAGCTTCCGGTGATTCTGCTGGCCAAAGCTCTCCCCCTGGATTCTGGAAACAACCAACAGCGCAAAACAACAACCCCGATCTGTTCTCAGCAGACGAACTGATGGAAATTTTCGTCAACATGTCCGGTGCTCTTCGTAAGTGCCGCAATAAGCCCGAACAGATCCAAGTGCTCGGTAAGTTCATCATCCAGTATGGTGTCTAAACCGCTAAGTACCGTCACCTGGAATGCTTGCTCTGTAAGAGCAAAGAGATTGAGCTTGCCGACTTCCTCCACAAGCACAGCACCGACGTGGGCCTTCTAACCGAGACCCATCTAAAGTCCGGCGACAGCTTCTGATTGCCTGACCACAACATTATCCGGCTTGATCGCACCAGCTCCAGGGGTGGTGGTGTTGCGGCCGTCGTCAAGAAAGGAATAAAATACCACACTCTGTCCCATATCCGCACCTCTATCATCGAGGCCCTTGGTGTGGAGGTGGAGTCGTCGACTGGATACGTCCAGTTCATCGCCGTCTACTGCTCTTGTCAGTGTGCCGCCAGCAGTGGACTAGCGGCTAAATTCAAGAAGGACCTGTCCACCATCACCCGTAACGGTTCCCGCTTCGTAGTAGGAGGAGATCTAAACACTAGCCATGAGGCCTGGTGGAACTACAGGCAGAACCAGAACGGTTGTCTGCTGTTCGACCACTCACAGCATGGGCTGTACTCCGTTTGGTTTTCGGATGAGCCAACATTTTTTTTTTAGTTCTTAATTAAGGAGATTTTTAGCCTATGGCTAGTTCATATCCGAAAACGAGCCAACATTTATCTCACCGGTGGGCAACCCATCGACGCTAGACATGTTCCTGACAAATATCGGCTTGTCCAAGCCGGTGGCCTTGAACGAACTCAGCTCCGACCACCAACCGGTGGTGGCTGAACTGGACTGCAACGTGGCCCCTGCTTCAAGCATGCGCTAGGACATTCATCGCGTAAACTGGGCCCAGTTTGGACGCGTGGTAGACAGGCACATCATCGACAACCCGCCGCTTGACTCCGTGGAGGACATCGACCGAGCGTTGGAGGGACTCCACCAAGCCATAACCGTGGCTGACGAGGCGTGCGTCCGACGAGTTCCTGTGAGGGGTAAGTTTATTGCCATTGATTCCCACACCTAACTCTTGATTCGCCTGAGAAATGTTCGTAGACGCCAGTTTCAGAGGACTGGAGATCAAGCGAGGAAACGTTAAATGGCCGATCTGAACAAGGAGATTGCTTCCGGAATGGTCTCACTCTGGAACGAAAGTTTCGGGCGGCTTGTTCAGAATATGGACGACCGCTCCAGACCATTCTGAAAAGTTACCAAGGTCTTAAAGACGCACCCTAAACCCATTCCACCACTCAAAGATAAAAATGATGACTCATCGGCTCATTATCATCCCTCAGGAGTATGCAAATGCGATTGGTGAGCGTATTGCCAAATCGCACTTGCTTGGCTCCAACATCCAAAGTCCGCTCGAAGTTCAGGTTGAGCAATGCGTACTCAACCTTGATTCCTCCCCTTGTGCCATCCCTCCGGAGGATAGAATCACAGTGCAACAGATTTGCTCAACGCTGAAATGCACCAAAAACATGAAGGCATGAAGGGTTTGACGGAATATTCAATCTAGTGTTGAAAAATCTCAGCAATAAGGTTCACTCTCTGCTGGCTGCTGTCTTCAACAGATGGAACTGCACTACTTTCCAAGTATCTGGAAGACAGCGAAAATCATACCTATCCGCAAACCCGGGAAGGACCCAACGCTAGCTTCAAGCTACAGACCAATCAGCCTCCTTTCAGCGCTGAGCAAATTGTTCGAGAAACTTATTCGACAGTGAGCATGCATAAGGGCCTATACGCGATGATCGATTATCTTCGTCGATTTTCTCTTTTGTTAATAACTCGCTAGATTTAACGTTTCTCGGTGCGTTTGCTGTTGCTTTTGATAGCCAATACAAACTGTTACTACTCTGCATTGAACACATTCTAGAAAATTGTTTCGCTTAGCTGTAGCAATGCAAAGAGAAAATCGATGAAGAGAATCGATCATCGCGTATTCGCCCTTATGATTGCTCACTGTCGTATTCTCAGTCGTTTGCTCAAGTTTGTCGAGGAGCAAAACATTCTCCTACCGGAACAGTTCGGGTTCAGGAAGGGGCACTCCACAAATCATCAGCTAGTACGGGTGATGAATAACATCCGAAGTAACAAGGCTGTATCCAAGTCCACAGCCATGGCATTGTTAGACGTTGAGAAAGCGTTTGACAATGTCTGGCACAATGATCATTCGTTGCTAGACCGTCTAGCAGTATAGTTCGTTCGTTCGTTCGCTTCGCTATCGAGTTTTTTCTAGTTCGTTTTATTGCTACGTTCGCGTCGTGGAAGTGCCGTCATCCACAGGCGCATTGACAAGTCTAATTGCACTTGCTAATAAACAAAGCATGGTACGCAAGCGTACTACAGCTCCTGCATCGGAGGGCCCTAGCAAGAAGGCCCAAACGGATCCCAGCGCTGCTTCGGATGACGCAGCAAATCGGCTGCTACAGAGCAACCAATTCTCGATGCTTGGAGTAGAAAATGGCGGTGGTGACGCCGCTGAAATTGCGAAAAAGGAGCGGATTCCCCCGCTGTTTACCCCGATGAAGGACGTCGCCCAGCTTAGGGATGAGCTGGAAAAAGGCAAACTGTTCCCGCGTTTCAAAATCTGTAGCGTTGGAACAAAGATCATGTGCTCCAGCCTACAGCAGTACAAGTCGGTCGGTGACCTGCTGAAGAACAGCACAGTGGAGTTTTACACTCACGATTTGCTTTCGATGTAGCAATTGAAGGTTGTTTTAAGAGGTCTGCCGTCGTACGAAGCGGCTACCGTTAAAGATGAGCTGGTGAGGCTCGGATTGAAACCAGAGGCAGTCCACTCAATGAATCGACGGCCTATGCCCAATACCAACTATCGTGACCAACTGTTTCTGGTCCACCTCACGAAGGGCTCCACCACCCTTGCTGCGCTCAAGAGCAACATACGTGACCTGTTTCAGGTCATTATCGACTGGGAATACTACAAACCGCAACACCGTGACGTGACCCAATGCACAAGTTGCCTCTCCTTCGGCCATGGCACGAATAACTGTCATATGAAACCACGCTGCGACAAGTGTGCTATGGCCCACTCGACGGCGACCTGTGCTCAAGCTGATGACACCAACCCGAAGTGCGTGAATTGCGGCGGAACTCACCGTGCCACTACTCGGGACTGTCCCAAGCGAACGGAATTCATCACCATGAGGAAGAAGGTGGCTACTAGCAACCAGCCAGGCCGGCATCGAAATAAACGTGCACCACCAGCCATCACGGACGAACAATACCCGGCAATCCATCCTCGTCATCTGGTCCCAAATCTTCCACCGCTACCTCTCAACAACAGTCAACGAGCCGCCCCCTCAGCTCAGTATCGCCTCACTGCTGCTGCAGCTCTGCCAAATCAAGCTTCTGCCTCGGCGCCTGGACTATCGTATGCCCGTGTTGCCTCAGGTGACTCAGTTGACGAATCTCCGTTAACATCAGAGGAACTAGTAACGCTGGTTGCAGAGGTGATCGTCATTCTGCGCACCTGCAAGACTCGATCTGAACAGCTTCATGCTGGCTTGTCACTCGTCACCAAGTATGGACCGTGAAGCTATAAAAATTGCAAATTGGAACGCTTGCTCACTGACGAACAAGCATAGAGAGCTACTCGATTTCCTCAACACCAAGGAGGTCGACATTGCTATCATCACCGAGACGCATCTGAAGCCCGAACTGAACGTATTCCTTCCCGACTTTCGGCTCGTCAGACTTGATCGCACCTGCTCTGGAGGTGGAGGAGTGGCCATCGCTGCAAGACGGAACATCAGTTGCCGGCTGCTACCAAACTTCCAGCTGAAAACGATGGAAGCCATCGGAGTGGAGGTGAGCACATCACTTGGCTTAATCACCATCATCGCGGCCTACTGCCCCAAGCAAACCAACATCAGGGACGGGTCGTCAGTGGCCCTCCGCAAAGACATCATCAAACTCACCCGGAGGAGCGGGAACTTTATCATCGCTGGCGATCTGAACGCAAAACACCAAGCTTGGGGCAACGGTCGGAGCAATAGAAACGGCATCATCCTCAATAAAGACCTGGAGGTGATTTCCCGGGCCAGGGAACAACACGTGCCAGTATCCAGAAAGGTGAGTAACACTCTGAACCTTGACAGCCCTACCAAAGATCTCATTAGACTCCGTAACACCATTCGTAGACAGTAACAGCGTACTGGCCTGCCTAACTTGAAGACCAATTGTAATCGATTAACAAAGATCATTCAGGCCAGGATGGTGAATCTCAGAAATAACGATTTTGCTAGTAAGATCCGCTCTCTCCCAGATTGTGCTAAGCCCTTCTGGAAACTTACAAAAATTCTTAAAAACAAGCCTAGGCCCATTCCCCCACTGACCCCACTGGATCGTCCCGGCGACCCAGTGGTTCTTCTGATAACTCCTGAAGAGAAGGCTGCCGCAATAGGTCAACACTTCGTCAGCTCCCATAATCTCGGACAAAACATCGTCAGCCCTCACGAGCTGAGGTTGCTGAAAATGAAACGAATCTTCATCCGATTCCCAAAATTTTTTCCCGAGGAATACGAGATTTCTGCTGACGAACTGTTGGCCTATATCAAATCATCTAAAATTAAGAATGCCTAAAGTTTCGACAACATCCTGAATCTGGAACTCAAACACTTTAGTTCCAGATTCTACAACGATCTGGCACTGATTTTTAATCTGTGTCTCAGACTTGGCTACTTTTCCTCGTGTTGGAAGTCAGCTAAAGTTATACCCATCCGGAAACCTGGGAAGGATCCGTCCTCTCCTTCAAGTTATCGACCAATCAGCTTGAAAATAAGCTTGCTGTCTACAAACAAATCATCCTTCCTGTAATCGAGTACGGTATGCCAATCTGGGAGAGTTGTGCAAAATGCCATCACCTTAAACTCAAAAGGATCCAGAACAAGATCCTTAGGATGGTCCTAAACAGTCCCCCGTGGACTAGAAATTCTGAGATCCACTTCCTGGCTGGAATTCAGACATTAGAAGAACGGAGAGTATTCATCCTGGAAAGGTTCAGAGACACCTGTCTGAGATCAAATCATCAGATCATACGTGATCTAGCACGTTAGGTTAAGTTATACTCGTAGTTAGGTAGGTTATCACTTTTTTCAATTCAAATAAAACAAATCCCCAAAGGGGTATTCTGTAAACTAGTTGAAAAACGCAAATATTAAATTAGAATGTCAAATTAAATAAAGATGAAGAGCCAGATAGGCTAATCAATTAATATGATAAATCAATGTACTACCATAATCAACAGGAATAAACATAATTTTACTACTACTACTACTCGTTAAAGTCATTCTTGTAACGAATTTCAGAGGTGACGGACCACCAGCAGCAGCAAAAACAGCAGCAGCAGCAATAGAAGCAGCCGCACCCGTGGGAGCTGCATCGCTAATTCGTGTTGCCGTAGCTGAGGCTGGAAACCTCGGTCCGGTCACGACAACTATGTTTTGACTTGGTATCCCATGAATCTGAAATAAACATAAGTTTTGATGTGTCCAGTTTATTGTGGGTACAGACCTTAGTTACGTTGCACTTTGTTTGAGGATGGTTACTGGAAATAGTGGTTCCGCTCATCTCTTGGAGTACGCTAATCAAATCATCACTTTGTGCAATATTTCAGAGGTAATAGCACCCCTGGTTGAAAGTTTTAGCATTTTTTTAAAGTTTTTCTACTGTATCTTATCCTTTACGGATGATTCATCCTGTATGTTATTTCCATATCAAATGCGGCTACAAAGTAGAAAATTTTGCCTCAGAATCAATATCTGCTGTGAAATCGTTGCCACTACAAAGAAGCGTATACTTTCCCAGGTACTGAATTTTTGGAATAAGCTGGCACGTTTATCTCAGAGGCACGATCATACTGCATGAGTAAATTTCCTCCAATAAGTTCACTTTTATGTAAAAAATCACACAAATGGAAATTGATTTGTTCTGTAAGACGACGTGCCATCCCAGCGAATGACGATTTCCTCAGAACTTTGTTATTGGTTTACCTTCTTCGATTTATCTTGCAGAGTGCAAAGCCTACATGTTTCATATTTCAGTCTCCGTCTCACAAATAAGACTTTTCCGCATATACCGTTGATTCAGTTACACCTGGAAGCCCTTTTCTTCTTAGTACAGCAAAACGGAATCCTCTGTCAGCTTTTTATTCTCATGCCAAACAAACATCCCGTTGGTAGGTTCAACCTTCTCTGGCGCCATTTTTTTTTCCCTCAAGCAACAGCAACCAACACGGGAGGGAGTAAATGAAGCTGTTCAAATCGTCGATTTGTCTTTCACGACCATAATTTTTCGAGTGGGGTTTTTCGCTAAGGATCTAGCGTACACGAGGAAAATTTAATTAGGAAGGGTCGATGCCGCATGTCGGATGGAAGCGTGGCTTGGTGGAGCACAAATTGCACGAATAGGAAAGAAGCTCGGGTAATACTTTGCATCAGAGATATTCCCCGCGCCTACCGTGCGATGAGTGTTCTATGAAAAACCTGAAAAACGGCTTTGTATCAGGCCAAGGTTGTATTTTTGGGAAAGCAGAAAAGCACGTCTCGGTTATCATTTTAAGGCGGCTTTCACTCGGGGGTTGGTACGTCTGATTGCAGGATGGGAGTTAATTTCATTTTACAACAAAGTTAACACTTCATCAGTAACATAAGAGAGAGGACTCTGGATTTTATTAGAAATAAAATGCCTCTGTTACGGCAGCAGCTCTTGAACACTAAAGAAACAATCGGCTTTAAACTGTTTCACCATCTCGTATTTTTCAGTCTATGCTATTCTTGAGTTGAATTTAAAACGAAAAGCAAACTCCGCTTTCCCCATGTGGTGTACATTATCCTTATGATGTGCAGTTTTAGAATGCTTTGAGGCACAGGGCGACCGTAAGCTCCTGATCTGAAAAAGGCTCACCTTCCACAGGCATCGAGGTGCTAAACCAGTGTGATGTTTCGCGCTCAGCGCTGCTTTACTGCGGTTTACAATGTTGGTTTGGGATTTTCTAGAAGGTCATAAAAGTACAGCTAATAACGAGTAACATGTTTCCATATGACTTGCATTAACAGGATGTCGACGAAGGAATTTCAAGGGTGTTAATCGATTTTCAGGGAAATTTCCTCGGTGTTGTACGAATTGGAATTATTTTTCAGCGCTCTGGATGTGTCATGCGAGATTGAGGATAACATTTGACGAAAGTCGATCAAAAGATTTTGAAGGGTTTGCAGGAATTTGCTCCTCACCCGAGAGGAAAAACGGTTCAGGAAAGTATTGGAACAACGATGATTTGCAAATTTATGATGTGAAATTGCTTTATGTGAAATCCAACCATCTCATGGGCCTTCGAAGCGAAGCTTATACCAATAGTTTTTTTTTTAATCTTTGTCGGTTCATCACTGTGACCTTTATCAAGATGCCGTATTACTATTATTAGGAGTGATCGCCATTGTTTGACCAGAGATTTTTATGCCTCAGAAAAATCCCACCGACCTCGGCTGGGATTGAACCCAGACCCATTGGGGTGAGAAAGCAGTCACGCTTACCACTACACCTCCGGCGCCGGCTATTTTAACAGTCAACTAGGTTTATTTTTAGACCTGTGCAGTTTTACAGCGTTTACTCTGTTTCTTTACAAAGCTGAATAAACTAGTCGAGAAAAGTCATGTGCACTATTATAAAGCCAAAACGGCGCCGGTGGTGTAGTGGTAAGCGTGATTACCTCTCACCCCAGCAGGCCTGGGTTCAATCCCAGTCGGCGCCGCCGGGATGTTCTGAGGCATAACATCTCTGATCACGCCTTCCTTCGGATGGGAAGTAAAGCCGTTGGTCCCCGGTTCATGAGTTGATGGGTCGATAGGTAGGGTCCAGGTGTGGGAGCTGCCTTCATGGCACGTCGGTAGCATTGGTGCTCAGCACGGAAAACAAGATCGACGGAAAAAACAAACCAAAAAAAAAAAAAAAAAAGTATCTGGAAGGTAGCAACAAATCATACCCGCATCATCCGCAAACCCGGTAAGGATCCATCACTATCTTTCAGCTACAGACCAGCCAACCTTTCAGCACTGAGCAAATTGTTCGAGAAACTAATTCTCAATCGTTTACTTAAGTTTGTCAAGGAGAACAAAATTCTCGTACCTGAACAGTTTGGGTTTAGGAAGGGACATTCCACAAATCACCAGCTAGCTCGGGTGATGAATAACATCCGAAGTAACAAGGCTGTATCCAAGTCCACAGTCATGGCATTGTTAGACGTTGAAAAAGCGTTTGACAATGTCTGGCACAACGGACTTGTGTACAAGCTTTGTAACCTCAACAAAGCAAGGTCGTTGAGGATATCGTTGAATGGTTGTAATTCAAACACATTTTCCATCCCAGCAGGTGTTCCGCAAGGAAGTCTGTTGGGTCCTTTGCTATACAGCATCTACACTTCCGACATTCCTCCCTTGGGCAACGGTTGCGTGTTCTTCCTGTTCGCAGATGATACCGCTATAACCGTCAAGGGAAGGATGCCTCGTGAAATAGCAAACAAGCTTCAACGGATAGTTACGCCACCAGAGAGCGACTGTTGAATACCCTCGAAGCCCAAGGGAGACAACCCTATGTTCCTATCAAAGACGTGTTGGGAACTCGCGATATATGCTATATGCAGACGGTTTATGAATTTCTTCAATTGTCTAGTATAAGAATGTAATTCCTTTGTCTTTTGTCTCTCGTTAATAGTTTTTGTTTGTCTTGTCCCCCCGTCTGGATGAGTCTCATCGTTGCCCACTGGTCACCATAACCGGTCGGACTCCAGCCGAAACTAGAACCGCACTACTGTTCATACTTTAGTAAAAAGTAGTAAAATTATGTTTATTTCTGTTGATTATGGTAGTATTTATCATTTTTATTGATTAGCCTAGTTGGCTCTTCATCTTTGTTTAATTTGATATTTAATTTAATATTTGCGTTTTTCAACTAGTTTACAGAATATCCCTTTGGGGATTTGTTTAATTTGAATTGAAAAAAGTGATAACCTACCTAACTACGAGTATAACTTAACCTAACGTGCTAGATCACGTATGATCTGATGATTTGATCTCAGACAGGTGTCTCTGAACCTTTCCAGGATGAATACTCTCCGTTCTTCTAATGTCTGAATTCCAGCCAGGAAGTGGATCTCAGAATTTCTAGTCCACGGGGGACTGTTTAGGACCATCCTAAGGATCTTGTTCTGGATCCTTTTGAGTTTAAGGTGATGGCATTTTGCGCAACTCTCCCAGATTGGCATACCGTACTCGATTACAGGAAGCATGATTTGTTTGTAGACAGCAAGCTTATTTTTCAGGGACAGGGTTGACTTCCTGGATACAACGATGGATTTTTGTTTTGTCAACGTGCTCCCTAAAAAGAAGCTTGCTGTCTAGTGTTGCGCCAAGGTAGACTACCTCTTTCGACCATTCCACCACTGTGCCGTTCAGGCAGATCTTATTATTCTCCGACGGAACAAGTCTGGGAGATTCAGAATGTGGAAAGATGATGACCTGGGTCTTTGCCGCGTTGATACGGATCTTCCAGCTGTTGAAATATTCAGACAGGATGTCCAGGCCTCTCTGAAGTTTGGCAGTCAGTGCTCCAATCACCCTACCCTTGTAGACGATGGATGTGTCATCTGCGAACAGATACAACGATCCACCATCAAGGAGAGCCGGCATATCGGAGATGAACAGATTGAATAGAATATGGCCAAGGATACTTCCTTGTGGAACCCCGGCACCGATGTTGAAAGCATCCGATGAGATGCCATTCAGAGAGACTCGGAACGTCCTGTCTGATAGATAGTTGTTTATTATCTTCACTAGGAAGATTGGAAGACCGTACTGCTGCAATTTGAACACCAGGCCATCATGCCAGACATTGTCGAACGCTTTTTCAACGTCCAACAACGCCATGGCAGATGTTTTCGAAACAGACTTGTTCCGTCTGAGAATGTTTGTTACTCGAGTCAGCTGGTGGATGGTCGAACGACCTTTCCGAAAACCAAACTGTTCCTCGAGTAAGATGTTGTTTTGTTCGGCAGATGTTAGGAGCCGGTGGTAGACTGCTCTTTTGAACAGTTTTGATAACCCTGAGAGAAGGCTGATTGGTCAATAACTTGAAGGAGAGGACGGATCCTTCCCAGGTTTCCAGCGATTAAAAATCAGTGCCAGATGGTTGTAGAATCTGGAACTCAAGTGTTTGAGTTCCAGATTCAGGATGTTGTCGAAACCTGGGGCCTTCATGTTTTTAGATGATTTGATATAGGCCAACAGTTCGTCAGCCGTAATCTCGGATTCCTCTGGAAAAATGTTAAGAATCTGAAGAAGATTGGTTGCATTTTCAGCAACCTCAGATTCATGAGGGCTGACGATGTTTTGTCCGAGATTATGGGAGCTGGCGAAGTGTTGACCTACCGGGGCAGCCTTCTCTTCAGGAGTTATCAGATGAACCACTGGGTCACCGGGACGATCCAGTGGGGTCAGTGGTGGAATGGGCCTAGGCTTGTTTTTAAGAATTTTTGTAAGTTTCCAGAAGGGCTTATCACAATCTGGGAGAGAGCAGATCTTACTAGCAAAATCGTTATTTCTGAGATCCACCATCCTGGCCTGAATGATCTTTGTTAATCGATTGCAATTGGTCTTCAAGTAAGGCAGGCCAGTACGCTGGTACTGCCTACGAATGGTGTTACGGAGTCTAATGAGATCTTTGATAGGGCTGTCAAGGTTCAGAGTGTTACTCACCTGTCTGGATACTGGCACGTGTTGTTCCCTGGCCCGGATAATCGCCTCCTCGATGGTTTGTAGACACCGGACAACATCTTCCGACGCCCCCGGTTGGACATCGTAGTCGATGGTTGTGTCGACGCAGTGTTGATATTGCACCCAGTTGACTCGATGGTAGTTGCGTCGGGAAGCTTTGAATCGGTTTACCGAGGATCCAACTTCGGCCAACACCGGGTAGTGGTCCGAGCTCAGCTCCTGGAATGCCACAGGTTGCGAGATGTTGTGTCCCATGTTGCTTACGAAGATGTCGATGGTCACATGGACCCCAGGCCGACTCAACCGGGTGGGAGAGTCCGGGGCCAAGATGGTATAGTGGCCCTCTTGCAGGTCTTCATTGAGGATGATGCCGTTTCTATTGCTCCGACCGTTGCCCCAAGCTAGGTGTTTTGCGTTTAGATCGCCAGCGATGATAAAGTTCCCGCTCCTCCGGGTGATGTTGTCTTTGCGGAGGGCCACTGACGACCCGTCCCTGATGTTGGTTTGCTTGAGGCAGTAGGCCGCGATGATGGTGATTGGGCCAAGTGATGTGCTCACCTCCACTCCGATGGCTTCAATTGTTTTCAGCTGGAAGTTTGGTAGCAGCCGGCAACTGATGTTCCGTCTTGCAGCGATGGCCACTCCTCCACCTCCAGAGCAGGTGCGATCAAGTCTGACGAGCCGGAAGTCGGGAAGGAATACGTTCAGTTCGGGCTTCAGATGCGTCTCGGTGATGATAGCAATGTCGACCTCCTTGTTGTTGAGGAAATCGAGTAGCTCTCTATGCTTGTTCGTCAGTGAGCAAGCGTTCCAATTTGCAATTTTTATAGCTTCACGGTCCATACTTGGTGACGAGTGACAAGGCAGCATGAAGCTGTTCAGATCGAGTCTTGCAGGTGCGCAGAATGACGTTCACCTCTGCAACCAGCGTTACTAGTTCCTCTGATGTTAACGGAGATTCGTCAACTGAGTCACCTGAGGCAACACGGGCCGTCGATTCATTGGGTGGACTGCCTCTGGTTTCAATCCGAGCCTCACCAGCTCATCTTTAACGGTAGCCGCTTCGTACGACGGCAGACCTCGTAAAACAACCTTCAATGGTTTCATCGAAGGCAAATCGTGAGTGTAAAACTCCACTGTGCTGTTCTTTAGCAGGTCACCGACCGACTTGTATTGCTGTAGGCTGGAGCACATGATCTTTGTTCCAACGCTACAGATTTTGAATCGCGGGAACAATTTTCGTTTTGCCAGCTCATCCCTAATCTGGGCGACGTCCTTCATCGGGGTAAACAGCGGGGGAATCCGCTCCTTTTTCGCAATTTCAGCGGTGTCACCACCGCCATTTTCTACTCCGAGCACCGAGAATTGGTTGCTCTGTAGCAGCCGATTTGCTCCGTCATCCGAAGCAGCGCTGGGATCCGTTTGGGCCTTCTTGCTAGGGCACTCCTATGCAGGAGCAGTAGTACGCTTGCGTACCATGCTTTGTTTATTGGCAAGTGGAATTAGACTTGCCAATGCGCGTTCCTTTGATTACTGAATAATCCAGTTCCCGTAGCTTGACGTAATCAGGACTAGGAATCGGTGGTAGATCTTACATCCCGTAACGTACCACGAAAAGGTGATCTACCCACGTTACGGGGCAAGTAACATATCTTGGTATGTTATTTGACGAGAAGCTCCTTTTCCGCTCACACATATGTAGATAGGACAGTACCCAACAAACAATTGAGAGCTCTTATAAAACACCTGAGTTGATCAAACGTTGAATAATAGCTTCCAGAGTTGAACAAGAATGTAGTTGTATTGCCATTTGGTTAAAAGCTTCAAAAGCTGCTTGGAGCACTCTTAAATGATTGTTTACATTCGGTTAAACTGTTTGACAGGAGCCATATAGGATGTGGAATAAACGCATCAAAACAAACCATTGGGAGCTCTTATACAACACCTGAGTTGATCAAACGTTGAATAATAGCTTCCACAGTTGTACAAGAATGTAGTTGTATTGCCTTTTTGGTTAGAAGCTTCAAAAGCTGCTTGGAGCACTCTTAAACGATTGTTTACGTTCGGTTAAACTGATTGACAGGAGCCATATAGGATGTGGAATAAACGCATCAAAACAAAGCATTGGGAGCTCTTATACAACACCTGAGTTGATCAAACGTTGAATAATAGCTTCCACAGTTGTACAAGAATGTAGTTGTATTGCCATTTGGTTAAAAGCTTCAAAAACTGCTTGGAGCACTCTTAAATGATTGTTTACGTTCGGTTAAACTGTTTGACAGGAGCCATATAGGATGTGGAATAAACGCATCAAAACAAACCATTGGGAGTTCTTATAAAACACCTGAGTTGATCAAACGTTGAATAATAGCTTCCAGAGTTGAACAAGAATGTAGTTGTATTGTCTTTTTGGTTAGAAGCTTCAAAAGCTGCTTGGAGCACTCTTAAATGATTGTTTACGTTCGACCAACCACAATTTTGTTGCTAAAAATAGCACAAGTGATAGGCATGTTTATATAACCATAAGGCAATGATTATTCGACTGCAAGAGAAGTCACTCAAGATAAGCTTGATATACTTCTCTCATATGATCAAAATATGTATTCAAGAACAGAGCAGATGGAAACAGAAGTGGCTGGCAATCCGGGATCATGAGTTCAAATCTTGCTTCGAGAAACCCTCGGTGGAGTAGAGGTAAATTATATATAGGTGTTATTAATAAATGCAAACATTAATTTAAGACATATATCATATAATCAAAGATAACATTTCTAGATAAATTCTCTCAATTAATGATTAGAGAGATTAATTGAAAGAATATCAATCAAAGATTAAACAGATGCTTGTTACTACTTCCTCCATGAACACAGAATGTGAATTATGGCATAATTACATATTTTTTCAATGTGCACAGATAAATTAAATTAATAAAAACTGTACAAGCAATTATTTTGGCGTACCACGACAATTGTTAAACTAATTTTAATCTGTGAATATTGTGAGTACCTACACAACGGTTTTTAAGGAGTCATTAAAAAGTGCTATAAACGCTTTTCACCGCTTGCTGTATAGTGATTATTTAGGAGTCATAAAAGAGTGTAACAAACGCCTCTCAGGTTCAATCTCTAAAACATTTCGAAGCAGCTGTTAGGAGGTGTCTACAAACGTTGTATTAGAGCTTTCACCAAAACAATAAAGCTTGAGTTTAAATATGTATCTATAAACGTTGTATAAAAGTCGCTTCTATCCGGTTGTTAAGGAGTCATTGAAAAGTGCTATAAACGCTTTTCACCGCTAGCTGTACAATGATTATTTAGGAGTCATAAAAGAGTGCAACAAACGCCTCTCAGGTTTACTCTCTACTAAATTTCAAAGCAGCTGTCAAGAAGTGTCTACAAACGTTGTATAAGAGCTTTCACCAAAATAATAAAGCTTGAGTTTAATATGTATCTATAAACGTTGTATAAAAGTTGCTTCTACTCCTATACCGCGTATACATATAATGCTGTAGTTGAACAGGTTCTCCAAACCAGTGTAAACAAGAGTTTTACAGAAGTTGTAATAAACAAATTGTACAGTTATTATTCAGCATGCAGTTGAATAAAATCACAATGGAAGCGTTTCTTCAACAAGAAATTGATTTTGGATAAACGTTTTACTGAATACGTTAGACAACACCTTTGTGTTGCAGTTGTATAGGTTCTCCAAACCAGTGTAAACAAGGGTTTTATAAAAGTTGTGGTGAACACATTGTGCAATTATTATTCAACATGCAGCTGAACAAAATCAAAACGAAAGCGTTTCTTCAACTGGAAATTGTTACTTGGGTAGTTACGTGTTCCAATTTAGTAAGTTGCTTGTATCCGCTAATTTGCCGCAGATCTCGCCTCTGGTGAACAAACTGGCTGTCTACAAACAAATCATTGCACCTGCGATCTTCTACGCAGCTCCGGTGTGGGAATTATGTGCACAAACTCACAGGAACAAAATACAGGTAGCGCAGAACAGGGTATTGAGGATGATCCTTGATCGTCCTTTCGATACCCACCCTCCATCAAGAGTCTAATATATTCCAAAAGTAGATTTTCAAATTAACGAAACTAGAAACAAATTTGTGCAGAAATGCATTTCTTCTCAACATGCCTTGGTAAGCAGATTTGGTTGTATATAGTAGTTGCAGGTTAGTTGTAGTTGTAAACAGTAGTTTTAAGTAGTCTCCTTTTTCCAGTTGCAAACAAACTAACCCCACCAAGGTAAGAATTCTCTAGACTAGAAACTTAAACAATAATTAAACATTCCAAATAAACTTAAGTTGAAAAGACGCATCTGTGTCACTTGAAAATTCATACATGTAAACAACACAAATTCAAGAAATAAAGATTATTTAAAGTCAACGAAGACGAAATATGCGCATCTGTCAAGGATAAGCAAATAAGGTAGTAGAATAAAATGGAAATTACTAATCCTTCTCTCTCTCTCTCTCTCTCTCTTTATACAGGTATTCCACTAATCGCTCACATTCATCAAGATTCGGTTAGCGTTCTATTTTTACGCATTGAATCCAGTTCTCTCCATGTAGAGAAAATTATTCGGCTGCCTTTGAAGGATGATGAAGGATAAACTTATTCCTTCTACTGCTGTCTACCTGTGACTCTGCAGAGCCAGGACAGGAGATTAGCATTTGTGTTTATTCCGTGATATGTAATCGTATATTGAGAATCTTGATATTTTTAGAATGCTGGGTAGTAATCTCCTATCCTGGCTCTGTTTCTCAAATAAATTCAATCACCAATACTAATGATGCGTGGACTTCCATTGATGGCATTAACATTGAACCGAAAGGAGAAAGGAGAAATTGGATATCATCCACCCAAGTGAACGGCCAAGGTTCACATCCAACCGGTCAGAGTGGCAGAATAATGCTTAAATTTTACAACCCTGACTTGTCCCTTTTCAGCAGAAGAAAAATATCCCTCATAGAGCTCCAAGAAGTCCATATATACTTAGCATTTATTATTTTTAATCAAAGCTCGATCATTCTCCCCATTCCTCACTATATTTATTTAGCAGAATGATTTTTATCCAGTTGGAAACTTCGAACGAACATCCAGCGAATTTACTGCATCGTGGCGCGGCCATTCATTTAATTTGCTCTGTGGAAAATGGGTTGAAAATGAAGAACGAATAGAAATTGCTCTGTACAGATGGAATAGCGAGCATCTTTTGCTGCGCTGCATCGATTCAATTGTTTTATGCGAGAAAGAAGAAAAAAAAATTGGCTTCCAATCATCACTGAGTCCAATTGCTTGGGGCATCGTTAATATTGATTTTTTTTTTAATAAACCGAGTGTTAAAATATAAATAAGCTACGTGGAAAAGAATGGTAGCTCAGTGTCTCCACTGGGTTAAGCTCGTCGGTGCATCGATTGCAAGAAATTCAACCATTTTGCTTTGAAATTATTTCGGCCAATAAAATCCACCATCTGCCTGCTGCAAATAATAATAATCGGTTAAATTGGATGCTTTAATTGTTTCGCTGCCCCCTTTGTGTTCGGTATTTGATTCACATTCGGTTGAGATTGACTAAGAACCATAACATTTCAGTTCCTGCGCATTTTTCCCACGCGATCGTACATTAGTTCAATTTTTGATCATACTATCATTGGATCATTTTGCGGTATTTCTCGATACAGGATATTTTTGCCGATGTACCCAACTTTTAGATCCATATATACATACATTAGAGCCATTTCCCCAATATGATTTATTGTATTTTATTTTCTTTTGACTTTAGTTTGATTTGCTGCATGTTTATTAGAAACTAACCGTACTCCTTTCGATTTTGCTGAAGGAAAATCTTAATAAGTTATTGAGTTTAATTTATTGTTTATTGATTTATTTGATAAGGCTCAAACGAATTAACTTTACAAAGCCGAGGATTCTTGGTCACTATACAATACATCTTAAAACTATAGTCAAAAGGTACAACACAATAAACACTTTATGTTCCGCTATCCAAAAAGCCTCCTCGATCAGAACTGGAGCCGCTTCTAGTGGTTTCATTGTATGGCAGTTACGCCATCGTAGGGCAAAGCGCTTCCATTGCAGCTATAGACGCAAAACGTGGTCAACACTCACACACTCATCACTAAACGGTTGCTTTCCAAAGTCGACGACGCATCGACCGAAAGAACTGCTGATGAAGAATAATGAGGAGGACCACACAATGGTTGCTGCCGAGAAAACAGACGATCGCGTGGCACACATCGAGAGTGGTCTGCTTTTGTTGACAGCCGAGTGAACACTGATCTGAGTTTAATGTAGAACATAGTTTCCCAATCTATGAGTCGCGACCCATGCAAGTTTTAACGTTTCATGACTATTATTTTTTTTTATAATTACTTTATTTGTACAGGCTCAATCGAATAAACTTTACAGAGCCGAGTTATCCTTTGCGTTATACATTATTACTGTCTTAAATTTAAAGTTAAAGGAACTGGACCGAGTACTCGTGGTTGTCTCGAGGTTAGTGGAGATTTACAATTTTTTGGATGGGAAAAAGGGAAGAAGGAGGTTTGAAATGTGGTTTTACGATACAACTATTTAATTAATCCTAAAGCATGAAATTATTTCTATTCATCTTGGAAACAAACATTGAAAAAAAAACCCCACACGTACAAAATACAAACTAAACACAAGGTTAATCAAACTTACAATCTAAGGTTAATATCCTTAAAGTAAACATATATGAGTTTCATAAACTCCAGATCGCGTCTAGCCAAAATATCCCGAACTGGAACATTAGGTTGTCTACCTCGAGCCCGAAGGGAATCATAAAAATGTGATCTGACTCCACGATACTCCGCACAAGACCAAAGGATGTGATCAGCGTCCTGGTAACCTTGTCCACATTCACAGAGATTGCTGTCTCCCAACCCCACACGGAACAAGTGAGCGTTTAGACAATAGTGATTGGACATGAGAGACGAGACATCACGCGTATGAAGTCTCGACTCAAGTCCAACCCTTTGAACCATGCAAACTTCGACACCTTAGGGATAATTGAATGTAGCCATCGTCCCAAGCTCCCTTCACTCCATTGATGTTGCCAGCTAACGAGCGACTGCTGACGATAAATAGAGAAAAATTCACTATAGGCGATCTGTCGATCATAAATGTCGCCTTCCATAGCGCCCACCCTCGCAAGTGAATCCGCCTTCTCATTGCCCAAAATTGAGCAATGCGAAGGGACCCACGCGAAGGTGATGATGAAAGAGCGCACGGATAAAGTACTAAGCAGTTCTCGTATTTTCAAGAGAAAATACGAGAAGTGCTTTACCGGCCTAATGGAACGGATAGCCTCGACAGAACTGAGACTATCCGTAAAAATAAAGTAGTGGTCTGGAAGAAGTGAAGCAATAGTTTCCAAAGTGTAGTGAATTGCTGCCAGTTCAGCCACATACACAGAACAAGGAGCTTCAAGTTTTCGAGAGGCGCTATGAACTTCATTAAATACACCAAAACCAGCGGACTCTTCTATTAGAGATCCATCTGTGAAAAACGTTCTTGCAGAATCAACATGGCCAAACTTTGCAGAGTATAATGACGGAGCAATCATAGGACGATGATGCTCTGGAATTCCGCGGATTTCCTGCGTCATAGATAAATCAAAATTCACTGAATTGCCGAAATCGGAGAAGACTACACGATTGGGAATATTTCTTGAAGGGCTGACATCCTGTGTTAAATAAAGGTAGTACAAAGTCATAAAACATGTTTGAGGATTTAGGTCCAGATGCTTCTCAAAATTTTCGATCACCAGTGGGTTCATTACTTCGCAACGGGTGAGGAGCCTAAGAGATAACTCTGAAAAACGGACGGATAGTGGCAACATGCCCGCCAGCACTTCGAGACTCATCGTATGAGTCGAATGCATGCATCCTAACGCGATACGAAGACAACGATACTGGATCCGTTCCAGCTTGATGATGTGAGTTTTAGCTGCCGACTGAAAACAAAAACTACCATATTCTAGAACCGATAAAATCGTTGTCCGGTACAACGTCAGAAGATCTTGTGGATGGGCTCCCCACCACGTTCCGGTAATTGATCGAAGGAAATTGATCCTTGGTTGGCATTTTCGTCTCAGATACTCAATGTGGGATCTCCAGGTGCATTTGGAATCGAACCAGACCCCAAGATATTTGAAAGACATGGAATGAGTGATCGGTTTACCCAAAAGTTGAAGCTTCGGTTGTGCTGGGCTATGCTTCCTAGAAAAAACGACCAACTCAGTTTTCTCCGTGGAGAATTCGATACCCAGCTGAATAGCCCAAGTAGACAAATTTTCCAAGGTATCCTGTAAGGGTCCTTGCAGGTCAACCTCTTTTGGCCCTGTGATGGACACTACGCCGTCATCTGCAAGTTGTCTCAACGTGCAATTGTCATTAAAACAATTGTCAATTTCTCTAACGTAGAAATTGTACAAAAGGGGGCTTAAACATGAGCCTTGGGGGAGACCCATGTAGCTAAATCGAAAAGCTGTAGAGTTTCCATGAGAAAAGCTCATATGTTTTTCTGACAGCAAATTGTACAAAAAATTATTCATTAATGGAGACAATCCACAAGCGTGGAGTTTCTCTGAAAGAACTTCAACGGATACTGAATCAAAAGCCCCCTTGATATCCAAGAACACAGAAGCCATTTGCTCTTTCTTAGCAAAAGCTAACTGAATTTCCGAGGAAAGCAACGCGAGACAGTCGTTCGTTCCCTTACCCCTACGGAAACCAAATTGAGTATCTGAAAGAAGGTGGTTCGTCTCAACCCATTTGTCGAGGCGAAAAAGGATCATTTTCTCCATCAATTTCCGAATACACGACAGCATCGCGATGGGCCGATACGAATTGTGATCCGACGCGGGTTTATCAGGCTTTTTAATGGCTATCACCCTTACTCGTCTCCAATCGTCGGGAACAATATTGAGCTCCAAGAACTGATTGTACAACTTCAACATGCGCCTCTTAGCGACGTCTGGGAGGTTTTTCAGCAAGTTGAGCTTGATTCTATCAGATCCCGGGGCAGAATTGCCACACGAAAGGAGAGCGAGTGAAAGTTCGACCATTGAAAAAGGGTGACTGATTTCGTCTACCGAATTCGCGGTTTCGCGAGGAATCAACTGCAACGGCACGGAATCCGGACACACTTTTCGCGCGAATTTAAGAATCCATTGATCCGAGCATTCCTCGCTTTCGTTGTTAGTAGACCGGTTACGCATTCTTCGCGCCGTACTCCAAAGCGTATTCATAGACGTTTCGCGCGACAATCCGTCTACAAACTGCTGCCAGTAACCCCGTTTTTTGGCCTTGATGAGGCTCTTGAGTTCGCGTTCAAGAGATGTGTATGCGTCGAAATGCTCGCGTGTTCCGCGTTTCCGAAAAAGTTTAAACGCGTCGGACTTTTTACGGTAAACCTCCGTGCATTGTTGATCCCACCAGAGCGATGGTGTTTTCTTACGGATTGACGATCGCGGCACCGGTCGTGTTTGAGCTTGAAGTGCGCTGTCGACGATGAGATTAGAGAGGAAATTATATTCCTCCAACGGCGGAAGCTCTTCCACTGACGATACTGTATCGCCTATCGCGGATTGGAACTTAGTCCAATCGATGTTACGGGTTAGATCATACGCGACGTTAACGGATTCTGACGAGTTGAACCCACTGGCAATCGAAATTTTGATCGGCAGATGATCACTACCGTGCGGATCCTGGATTACATGCCAAGTGCAATCCAACGATAGTGAATTAGAGCAAAAGGTGAGGTCTAATCTGCTACCATTCGAGGATGGACCAGCCAAACGTGTTATTTCTCCATTGTTAAGTATTGTCATGTTGAAGTTGTCGCAGAGATCATAAATCAAAGTAGAACGGTTATCATCGTACAGCTCCCCCCAGCCTGTACCGTGGGAGTTAAAATCTCCCATGATCAACCATGGAGCGGGAAGTACCGCACATATGTCGAAAAGTTGTTTGCGATTAACAGAGACTCTAGGAGCAATATATACAGAAGCAATACAAAGGCTCTTACCTTTAATGGTAGCCTGACATGCGACAACTTCAATACCGGGGAATTCGGGAAGATTCACTCTATAGAAGGTCATGACTATTATGATAGTTGTCATTTTTAGGCAGTTTGGCGTTTTTAATCCAATCTAAGGCCGTTTTAATCTTGCTTGAGGCCTTTTTGGAGCTATTGTCTTCATTGCCCGTTTCCTCTCCTTCTGGCCTCTGCTTGCTGATTGAATTTCATCTCTTGTTTTCACTACTTCTTCTCTATTCATTTCACTTTTACTTTTTTTATCTTTTCATCATCTGCTCATCGCCATGTTTCGGTTTGCTCCACCGTTTCCAATTGCGGTTCCACCTCACTTCGTCTGCATCCTCATCAACATCTTCTCGCCTTCTTTCGTACTGCATCTTTCTTCGTTTGTTTGCTTTTCTTCAATTCCGTCTCTCTTCTTTACACCTTCTTCGTAATCCGGATAATGCGTACCATCGATACTTCGCGTATCTGCAGGTATAGAATAGACCCCAACACCTCTGTGGGCGTGGTCACTTAGCCTCTTGTCCAGTTACTCATATCCCTACCTCCCAGCGGTCGTGTGCTGACAGAGAGTGCAGTCTCCGAGCGTCTGTTCACCATGGAGGTGCGGCTCAAAACGGCGTCCGTTCTCCATGTTGGAAACGGCTCATTAACGTCCTGGTGGCAGTGTGGGACTCTAAACAGTGCTGTGCAGGCCCTACAGTCCAGCCTTTAAAAAAAAACTAAAGTACAGCAAGCAAGCTACGTAAATAAGAGCCGGAACAATCGGCATAGACACAGGCAATGAAAACGGACTAACGATTGGACATTCGGAGCATGGAACTGTAAGTCTCTCAATTTCTTGGGAAGTACCCGCATTCTTTCCGATTTATTGAAGGTCCGCAAGTTCGACATTTTAGCGCTGCAGGAGATTTGTTGGAAGGGATCGTCGGTACATACGTATAGGGATGGTTATACCATCTACCAGAGCTGCGACAATACACATGAGCTGGGTACAGCTTTCATCGTGATGGGCGAAATGCAGAAGCGCGTGATTGGGTAATGGCCAATCGATAGCAGAATGTGCAAGTTAAGGATCTAAGGCCATTTCTTCAATGCACAGTGGTACAGAATGCAGATTTAGCTGGAATGATATGTTTTGAGCTTGAAATTGAAACTTTAGACTAAAAGTCTCTTCTACAAAGTTGTTCCTTATAGTTAGGCCCTCATTTTTATGACATTGAATTCTAGGGTGGTTCCTATTATCATTAAAATCAAAAATCTAACTTTTTTGTTTGAATAAATTAAGGTATACACTCTTCGGCAAAGTTATAGCTGAGCTAATTTCAAGCAACTGTGGTGAAAATAACTTTTTTGTATCTCTTGAATTGGCCAATTTAGAGCTATTTTCTTGAATTGAGTTCGGGTGGCTCTCAAAAAAACAGTTTTTTTGCTCTATTTTTCTTATTTCGAATTTCTCAGCAAAGGTGTCTTCAGATAACTTTTAGATCTTAATAAGGCGCAAATTTTTGCTGTACAAAGCTTGTCAATACCTTTCGCCGATCAAGAGTTATTGACGTTTGTATACTAAAAATATGCATTTTTCAAATGGTAATATCTCTGGTTGGGGCAAACAAAAAAAAAAGTTTTTTTGCAGCATTTGAAAGGGCGTATGTTATTCTCAATAATATGAAAAAATTGGAGGTATGTTATTTTTTAAACTCGTATAAAATCAATTTGAATTTATTCATATTTTTTACTATATTTGACTATATCTTTTTTATTAGAAGAGATACAGGCAACAAATTCAGCTATAAAACATTCGTCTTAAAGAGTTTCAAAAGTCTCTAGAAGATAACTTTCATGAGAATTTTCAAATAAAAAAGTTATTGCTAAAAAACTATTTTTTCCAGGAACACCCTAAGTCAACTCCGAAAAATTACTCTAAAATGAGAACGTTAAGAGATAGAAAAAAATTTTCTTCGACAAAGTTGCTTGCAAGTAACTTAACTACAACTTTTTCGAACAACACATGTTCATATTTTGTAAAACAAAAAAGTTAGTTTTAAAAATTCCCTAATTTGAGGACCACCCTGACGTCTG
This sequence comes from Ochlerotatus camptorhynchus, assembly GCF_037179485.1. Taxonomy (NCBI): domain Eukaryota; kingdom Metazoa; phylum Arthropoda; class Insecta; order Diptera; family Culicidae; genus Ochlerotatus; species Ochlerotatus camptorhynchus. The sequence continues at coordinate 319,180 of NW_027040594.1, forward strand.
CAAACACCAAAAGAAGGGAATTTTTAAGAACAAAAACTTCTTCGAAGACACTAAATGTCCAAATATTGAAACAAATGTACTAGCACATTTTATATAAATTTGTCATTAGAGTGGTCCTATGAAATCCATCTTTTGGCAATAACTTTTTTATTTGAAATTTATCATGAAAGTCATCTTCTAGAGACTTTTAAAACTCTTTAAGACAAATGTTTTATAGCTGAATTTGTTGCCTGTATCTCTTCTAATAAAAAAGATATAGTCAAATATAGTAAAAAATATGAATAAATTCAAATTGATTTTATACGAGTTTAAAAAATAACATACCTCCAACTTTTTCATATTATTGAGAATAACATACGCCCTTTCAAATGCTGCAAAAAAACTTTTGTTTTGTTTGCCCCAACCAGAGATATTAACATTTGAAAAGTGCATAATTTTAGTATAAAAAAATCAATAACTCTTGATCGGCGAAAGATATTGACAAGCTTTGTGCAGCAAAAATTTGCGCCTTATTAAGATCTAAAAGTTATCTCAAGACACCTTTGCTGAGAAATTCGAAATAAGAAAAATAGAGCAAAAAAACTGTTTTTTTGAGAGCCACCCTAACTCAATTCAAGAAAATTGCTCTAAATTGGCCAATTTAAGAGATACAAAAAAGTTATTTTCACCACAGTTGCTTGAAATTAGCTCAGCTATAACTTTGCCGAAGAATGTATACCTTAATTTATTCAAACAAAAAAGTTAGATTTTTGATTTTAATGATAATAGGAACCACCCTAGAATTCAATGTCATAAAAATGAGGGCCTAACTATAAGGAACAACTTTGTAGAGGAGACTTTTAGTCTAAAGTTTCAATTTCAGGCTCAAAACATATCATTCCAGCTAAATCTGCATTCTGGACCACTGTGCAATGTCAGCATAATCAATGTGCCCTCACTTAGCAAGTGACGATGACGATAAAGACGCTTTTTACGCGCAGTTGGAACGGGACGTCAAAATCGTTACCGGAGATCTTAACGCTCAGGTAGGATGGTTCAGTGCTCACCGGCTAACGAACGCCAACGGTCTCAGACTCACCGATTTCGCCGCCTCTAAGAACATGGCCAGTAGTACCTACTTCCAGCATAGCCTCCCATATCGGTACGCCTGGAGATCACCGCAGCAGACAGAATCGCAAATCGACCACATTTTGATCGACGGAAGGCACTTCTCGGACATTATCGACGTCAGGACCTATCGCGGCGCAAACATCGATTCGGACCACTACCTTTTAATGGTTAAGGTGTGCCAAAAATTTTCCGTTGCCAACAACATTCGGTACCGACGCCCGCCACGGTACAATCTGGAGCGACTTAAGCTGCCCGAAGTCGCAACTGATTATGCGCAATGCCTCGACGCAGCGTTGCCGGATGAAGGAGAGCTCACCGTAGCCCCTCTTGAAGGCCTGCTATAACAACGTGAAAGCAGCCATTAACGGCGCTGCTGAAGGCGCCATTGGGTTTGTGGTGTGGAATCGACGGAACGATTGGTTCGACGAGGAGTGTCAGACATCCGTCAAAATGTGGAGCGATACCAACAGAAGCGAAGACAACAAAAACAGCTTTTCTGGGATAAGAAGTGCCGCCTGGAAGACCTGAAGTGCGAAGAAATGCAGCAACTTAACGCATCCCGCAAAGGCTTTGTGCCGCGAGCCGAAATGTGTCGAGATAATGAAGGGGGTATCTTGACGGACGAACATGAGGTGATTGCAAGGTGGAAGCAACACTACGATGCACATCTGAACGGCGCAGAGGCGGAGGACCAATTCGGCAGGAGGAATGGCTTCGTTGGTACAGCGGTTAAGGTGAAAGGTGATAGGTGAAGTTAAGGATGATATCCGACAGCTTAAGAACAACAAAGCATCTGGTAAAGATGGTATCGGAGTGGAACTTATTAAATGGGCCCGGATAAGTTGGCCACTGTCTGCACCGAATGATAGTCAGGATCCGGGATACAGAACAGCTACCGGAGGAGTGGAAAGAGGGAGTAATATGTCCAGTATATAAAAAGGCAACAAGCTAAAATGTGCGAACTACCGAGCGATAACTATTCTCAACGCGGCCTACAAAGTGCTTTCCCAGATTATCTTTCGCCGTCTACCGCCGCTAGCAAGCAGATTTGTGGGAAGTTATCAAGCCGGTTTTGTGAACGGGCGATCGACAACGTACCAAATCTTTACGTTGCGGCAGATCCTCCAAAAGTGTCGTGAATATCAAGTCCCTACGCACCACCTATTCATCGATTTCAAAGCCGCTGAAGAGCTATGGAAGATTATGGACAAGAACGGATTTCCCGGGAAGCTGACCAGACCGATCAGGGCTACGATGGATGGTGTACAGTGCTGCGTGAAGATATCGGGTCCTGTTCAACATTGCACTAGAAGGTGTTATGAAACGTGCGGGCTTAAACGTGCGGGGCATCATCTTCAATAAGTCCAGACAGTTCATCTGCTTCGCTGACGACGTGGACATTGTCGGAAGAACGTTTCAGGTCGTGGCGAATAGGTCGAAGACACAGTATCTGTTAGCTGGAGGAACCGGGTGCGATAGGGCTCGCATAGGCAGAAGCGTGACAATCGATGGAGGTGAGTTCGAGGTGGTGGATCAATTTGTGTACCGCGGATCATTGGTAACGTCGGATAACAACTGCAGCAAAGAAATTCGTAGACGCATAATTGCCGGAAGTCGTGCTTTCTACGGACTCTACAAGACCCTGTGGTCGGGTAAACTTCACCTCCGTACTAAATGTGCCATGTGCAAGACGCTGATAAGACCGGTAGTTCTCTACGGGCACGAGACGTGGACGATGCTCGAGGAGGATCTGCAAGCACTTGGTGTTTTCGAACGACGAGTGCTTAGGTCCATATTTGGCGGGGTATGTGAGAACGGTGTATGGAGGAGAAGGATGAACCACGAGCTGGCGCAACTCTATGACGAACCCAGTATCTAGAAAGTCGCGAAAGCTGGACGGGTACGATGAGCGGGACACGTTGTAAGAATGACGGACAACAATCCCGCAAAAATGGTGTTTACCTCCGGGCGGTACAAGACGCAGAGGAGCACAGCGAGGTGGTTAGACCAAGTGAAGCAAGATCTAGGAAGTGTGGGACGGTCAAACAATTGGAGATAAGCAGCAACGAACCGAGTTAGTTGGCGTAACATTGTGACGCAGGTGCAATCTTGAGGGACGTCGGACCAGGAAAAGTAAAAGTAAAAAACTAAGTAAGTCATAATCCGTATCTTCTTCGCCTTGCTATTTACTCCTTATTTTTTTCTCCGATACTACTTCTGCTTCGGCTTCTTCATCCGCATCTTTGCTGTTTTTTACTTTCTTCATTCATTTGCTTTCCATTAGTTTTCTTCTGGTCCGTCTTCTTCTATTTCCACTCCGTATTTTTCTGTTTCCTCTCCATCGTCTTCTTAGTTTCTGCATTTTCTTTTGCCATATTCTTCGTTAGTTTCCGTTCCGTTATCCTCTTCACATTCATCCGTCTTCTTCATCCCGTTTTATCCATTACATCTTATTCAGTTTCCTCTTAACCATCTTCTCGCTTCCTGTTTTCAGCAACTGCTTTTCAGTGTCATCGTCGTTGCATACCGTCGCACGTAGGTTGGTTGAATCGATATCATATTTCACTCTGGCCGTTTCAATCTTCCTGCAATGCAAAATCACGTAATGGACATCCACGACAGTCCCTTAGCATCCGCAAACCGGCGGTGATGATTTTGACGTAGGACTACGTCTGTGATTTCTATATGGAGGTACACTTTGTGAAAACCGAAAATGGAACATGTAACAAAATTATGAAAGAATTTGAACGTTAATAACTCAGCTGTCCCTGGACCAATTTCAATAATTTAATCACCAATCGATTAGAAATATTTCTACGCAGCTTAAGACTTGATCATTTTTCAAAATGTCACTGTTGAAAATTGCACGAATGTGCAACTGTTGCTATGATAATTAAAATTATTACCGATTGCCTGCGAAAAGCGATTTCCCTAACACAGATTATTGACCCCACTCCTTGTCCTGCGTATACAACAGTCCATACAAAAAATTTAAAATTTGTATGGGCCGTGGATATTGTCAAACCCCCACCCCATAAACTGTCTACGTAGTTTATGGACAGCCCCTGGTGTGTAAGTCTCGCTGGCTGGCGGAACTTTGCTGGACGGTCCACTTTTTGGTTTCGCGTTTAACCGCCTTCAACATGATTTCCGTTAATTACGCCCAGCATTCTTCCCACAACAGGCGAATATCATGGTTCATTGGCTGTTGCGTGCTTCGCCGGCGAGTCGATCTGCTTCTTCGTTGTCACGGATGCCGGTTGCGTGGCCGGGAATCCAACAAAGTTTCGTAACAGCCCTTCGATCTCTTGGATCCAGGGATGCTGTGATTTTCCACTTTCTATAGCCAAAAGGTAGCTTTCAGAGAGCCAATTTGATCGCAAAGGCCTCCGCCAAAAAAATGCTACATTGTGGCGGAAGGCCTACTACATGGTCACACTTTGACCCGTCCATTTTGAAGCGGTTTGAGAGTAATTCATGCACAATGGGTCGTACTGTGATCTGGGGATCTCTAGCTTTCACCTGTCGTCTCACGTCCCACACAATACGTGGTTTGGGTTAATGCCACCTTCGGTTGGTGAAACGCGTCCACACAGCGATGTTCGGAAGTCGTAGATCGACCATCATAAGGAAGGTCGATATTTCTGTGGCTCTTCTCCAGCATGGGGATGGCAGTGCGAACTAAAGCCTGAAGAACCAGGATGTCAAACGGTAAGGTATCCGCTTCAGCCACAATCGCTGGAATCGGGCTGGTGACGTACGCTCCAGAGGCGAACCGGATCATCCGGTTGAAGACGGGTGCAATATTGTCGATGACTTCGCTCGCAATGCCGTAGTCGGAGCCGATACATAACAAAGAGTCGCGTTGCCCCGAGTATTTTTATGATTCGCAGCCTTGATTCGCATGTAGTTTTAACTGTCTTGCTATGCTGCTTAACAGTCAGTGTCCGGTCGAGGGTAACGCCGATGAGCTTCACCCAAGTAACAATTTGGGTTTTATGAGAGTACTGTAGACCATGATTTGAACTTGTAGAGTGCTTTAAAACCTCAATAAAACTTACAGTGTTACTTGGGCAACCTCATCGTCTTCGGCAAAACAAATATAGTTGCATTGTATCGGGCGTGTGGACTGCCGTAGAAGTTGCTGGATTTTGTTGCGGAGATTTTGAAACCGAACCTTCTAGCCCACTTGTCGACAGCTTTGCAAATCGCGATATAGAGGTTGCTCCTTATTCTTTCATACTACGAGCAAGATATCGTTTGCATACTGGAGTAAGGTAACTGTATGCGGCACCACTCTGAAGATCGGCTGCCAGGAACAGTGTAACAGATAGTACTGACCCCTGAGGAACGCTGTTCTCCAATGGCATTTCACTCGAGGAATGTCTTTCCACGTTCACCCGGAATGTTCTTTAGGCGAGGAAACTGTTCAATACATTGAACATCCGCCCCCGATCTGCCATTTTCATAGAGTACGCAATATGCCAAATATCCAAGTAGTGTCGAGAGATCGAGCGATGCTATCCAGCAATGTTTATCTCTGTTGAGTAGCGACCTATCCAACTTCGCGAAATATGTATCGACGTCCCGGTCGGCACTGAAAGCGTGTTGCGTTTGGTCGAGTTCAACTCTGGCTCAGTAGTTAGTCTCCGGTTCACGATACGTTCGAACACTTTCGCAATACAGTTGCTCAATGTAATGGGTCGGAGAGCGGCAGGGCCAGACTCTGTGGAATTCGGTTTCGGGATTAGCACTATTATTTCAGTTCGCCAGCTGGTCGGAAAAACACCACGGATAGAGGAAGTCGTCGAAGCATCGGATGCCCTATGGAGTCGGGACCTGTAGAAACACTACGTCCTTTGTCGAGTGCCCACATAAGCTCGTTCAGGGTGAAGTCCGAGCTATAAACATCGTTGGTGTCAGGTAGGAAATCAACGCGATCCCTTCCGCTTTTTCCTTCGATAGCTATAGGTCGCCGATCTCAGTAGTGCTTAGCCAGTTCTTCTGCAACTTCTTCCGCATTATCCGTGTACCCGTCGGATCGTTAGATGACAACCCTGCTGTGCTTCCACTTGCCCCATCAGAGTGTTGACTATCTGCCACATTTCTGCCGAAGTGCTGCTTGAAGATACCGACGAATTCTTCCCATAATCGCCGCTTGGCTTCCTTCACTTCCATCTTGGCCGCTGCCTTCGCTTGATGGAACCTTTTTAGGACATCCGTTGTATCTGCACCCGCTGCTCTGGTACGCATCAGTGCTCTCAGCCATTTTCGACAATCTTGGTGGGACAGCTTGAAGTAACAGTTACAACCATATTTTATCAACATAACAATAAACAATTACTTGCCGTGACAATTTTCTTCCGCAGCTATAGTACCCAGCGTCTTGTGACACTGTTTATTGCCAATTAACCAAACCGAATGACCCACTAAACATCGTTCTCAAGTTACCATAATCTACCATCATCAACAACGTTGCTACAAAACCTCGGTTCGACCTTCGTCACGCCCTATTTTAGCCACACGGTCCTTAGACTCCCCTCCTCCCCCCCCCCCTCCATCAATTTACAACACGCGTAAATCTCTATAATGACGATAAAGCTATCCAAAAGATAGACAAGCAAAACAGCATAAAATAAGAAGGAAACTAATCCACGCCGCATAAGGGTAAGATTCTTGTCCCTTGTTTTTTTTTTTTGGTAGATGGAGATACAGAGCAAAAAAAAAATCGATATCATCAGTAGATTCAAATCCTTCCGGTTGAGAGACCCTTAATGGGCCGATGCTGGATGGTCACGACTTTCAGCACGTCGTGAGACAGATATAGTACGCTTACGAATTAAAACGAACCGAACAATATCATTAGCTTAATCGCCTACATGAATGACTCATTTTTGACGATAGCATTAAGCGCTGATGACTATAATAATCAATTAAGCGTTCCGCTAGGCAGAACTTGATTGAAGGTTTACCTTTCGTGAATTCCGTTGGAGCTTTTTGTTCTGGTCGGAATATAGTCGCTCGATGAGGTTGTAGTTTTTCTGCTGCAAAGATTGTCCGATCCCAGCCCGGTTCCTTTCAACGTCATCCTCTGGCGTCCACGGCTGGAACATCATTTCCAACAACGAACGAATCGCCAAATGGTACGTTAATTGTTTTTAACAAGCAAACAATGAACAGATTATATGAATCTTGCAAGCATCTGAAAGATACGGAGTCAATTTAAGTGCCAATCGATTGCAGCTCCACTTAGGTATCGGCAATATCATCGAATGGAATGTAATTAGTAGCCAATAGCAGCATGAAATCATGCTGCTGCGTTATCAAACACGGCTGACTGCCATGGCATAAACAACAGCATCCTTCGCTTCTATCTGGAAAGGGACATTTTTTCATTCGCTCTTACAAGATCATCCTTTCACAGCTTGACTACCACCTTCGGAGCTTCCAAGGACGGCAGGAAAGATGTTCACTTTATGACAATATTCAATGGAAATTACGGAAGTAAGAAACACGTTGCCATCGCGACTGAAGGAACAAAAGAGCTGAAGTATCATACCTTGCTGAAGAATCCTCTGATGAAACCTCTTTTTGTCATGCAGGTAGTTTTCTCTTATCTGACATTGTAACATATTTGTTAAGTTGTTTGTACTTGTCTTTAATATCAAATTAAAATCGATATTAATTAATTTTAAGCCTACTGTGCTATCTGACTCATAACGAATAACCGTTGTATCCACGGGGTCGGGTACCTCGTCTAATTGAACATAGCATAATGAACGTAAGGACTGCAAAATGGTGCGTTCACAACCATGAAGGATCGTGATACCTACTAGCTCCGGTCCCTTCAAGTTCTTATCTCACACTTCTTCTTCTTCTTATTCTTCTTGATTCCTTTATGTTTCTCAATCTAGTACCAATCAATCACCGACGGACATCGATTGCCATTCCATTATTGACGGCAATCGAATGGCCAACCAGGGAGGTGGCTTCCACGCCTGGGTACAGTATATATCGCACCATGAAAAACGCATGGGGTCGGCACCAGCGGCTTTACTACACTGGGGTGAGAAAGCAGTCTCGCTTACCACTACACCATCGGCGCCGTCAAACCTCATGCTTCCACGAGTCATATTCTTAAAAACGACTACCAACTGAAACATGGACACAGCTGTGGATGGCGTAGCCTGGGAAATACGACAAAAGCAAAGTGAGGAGGTGCAACGCAAACACCGACGCGGTAACCATAGCACGGCTGCAGAGGAAATGCTTCGACAACCCGAGCGTAGGTCCACCATGGATGTGCGGCTCAAACAGCGTCTGACTGGCATCCGGGGGCTGAATAAAAAAATGCTATTCCTCGGAAGTTTACACCTAAGATTGCAGCCCCATCACGAGCCAACCCAGGAATGCCAGATTTTTTGACGTAGGATAACGTCTTTCATTGCTATATGGGGGTACACTTTGTGAAAACCGGAAACCGAAAATGGAACATGAAACAAAATTATGAAAGATTTTGAACATTAATAACTCAGCTGCCCCTGGACCAATTTCAATAATTTAATCACTAATCGATCAGAAATATTTCTACGCATCTATAGCAACTGATGATTTTTAACAAGAGGCTATTGAAGAAGGTAATGTCAAACATCGTGCAATGTACACATAAAAAGTGATAATTTTATCATTGTTAAACGTTCTTCCCAACCCACCCAACAAACATTGAATGTTGAATAAGAGCTTATTCAGGCAAACGTAAGCTTATTCAGCTAAAAACTAGCTTATTCAGCTTTTGATCAACTCAAATTGTTTGTTGGGCAGTTCTCATAGTCGAGTACCATTTGGTTGCACATCATTCTGCTTTAACCTGAAAAGATATAAAACAGCGCTGCTGTCTGGCATCAGCTGATCATTCAAGCGATTCGTTGCTAGACCGTCTAGCAGTATAGTTTGTTCGTTCGTTCGCTTCGCTATCGAGTTTTTTCTAGTTCGTTTTATTGCTACGTTCGCGTCGTGGAAGTGCCGTCACCCACAGGCGCATTGACAAGTCTAATTGCACTTGCCAATAAACAAAGCGTACTACTGCTCCTGCATCGGAGGGGCCTAGCAAGAAGGCCCAAAACGGATCCCAGCGCTGCTTTGGATGACGTAGCAAATTGGCTGCTACAGAGCAACCAATTTTCGGTGCTCGGAGTAGAAAATGGCGGTGGTGACGCCGCTGAAATTGCGATAAAAAAGCGGATTCCCCCGCTGTTTACCCCGATGAAGGACGTCGCCCAGCTTAGGGATGAGCTGGCAAAACGCAAATTGTTCCCACGATTCAAAATCTGTAGCGTTGGAACAAAGATCATGTGCTCCAGCCTACAGCAGTACAAGTCGGTCGGTGACTTGCTGAAGAACAGCACAGTGGAGTTTTACACTCACGATTTGCCTTCGATGAAACCATTGAAGGTTGTTTTAAGAGGTCTGCCGTCGTACGAAGCGGCTACCGTAAAAGATGAACTGGTGAGGCTCGGATTGAAATCAGAGGCCTGCCACCCAATGAATCGACGGCCTATGCCCAATACCAACTATCGTGACCAACTGTTTCTGGTCCACCTCACGAAGGGCTCCACCACCCTTGTTGCGCTCAAGAGCAACATACGTGACCTGTTTCAGGTCATTATCGACTGGGAATACTACAAGCCGCAACACCGTGACGTGACCCAATGCACAAGTTGCCTCACCTTCGGCCATGGCACAAATAACTGTCATATGAAACCACGCTGCGACAAGTGTGCTATGGCCCACTCGACGGCGACCTGTGCTCAAGCTGATGACACCGACCCGAAGTGCGTGAATTGCGGCGGAACTCACCGTGCCACTACTCGGGACTGTCCCAAGCGAACGGAATTCATCACCATGAAGAAGAAGGTGGTTACTAGCAACCAGCCAGGCCGGCATCGAAATAAACGTGCACCACCAGCCATCACTGACGAACAGTACCCGGCAATCCATCCTCGTCGTCTGGTCCCAAATCTTCCACCGCTACCTCTCAACAACAGTCAACGAGCCGCCCCCTCAGCTCAGCATCGCCTCACTGCTGCTGCAGCTTTGCCAAATCAAGCTTCTGCCTCGGCGCCTGGACTATCGTATGCCCGTGTTGCCTCAGGTGACTCAGTTGACGAATCTCCGGTGATTGTCATTCTGCGCACCTGCAAGACTCGATCTGAACAGCTTCATGCTGCCTTGTCACTCGTCACCAAGTATGGCCCGTGAAGCTATAAAAATTGCAAATTGGAACGCTTGCTCACTGACGAACAAGCATAGAGAGCTACTCGATTTCCTCAACACCAAGGAGGTCGATATTGCTATCATCACCGAGACGCATCAGAAGCCCGAACTGAACGTATTCCTTCCCGACTTCCGGCTCGTCTGACTTGATCGCACCTGCTCTGGAGGTGGAGGAGTGGCCATCGCTGCAAGACGGAACATCAGTTGCCGGCTGCTACCAAACTTCCAGCTGAAAACAATCGAAGCCATCGGAGTGGAGGTGAGCACATCACTTGGCCCAATCACCATCATCGCGGCCTACTGCCCCAAGCAAACCAACATCAGGGACGGGTCGTCAATGGCCCTCCGCAAAGACATCATCAAACTCACCCGGAGGAGCGGGAACTTTATCATCGCTGGCGATCTGAACGCAAAACATCAAGCTTGGGGCAACGGTCAGAGCAATAGAAACGGCATCATCCTCAATGAAGACCTGCAAGAGGGCCACTATACCATCTTGGCCCCGGACTCTCCCACCCGGTTGAGTCGGTCTGGGGTCCATGCGACCATCGACATCTTCGTAAGCAACATGGGACACAACATCTCGCAACCTGTGGCATTCCAGGAGCTGAGCTCGGACCACTACCCGGTGGTGGCCGAAGTTGGATCCTCGGTAAACCGATTCGAAGCTTCCCAGCGCAACTACCATCGAGTCAACTGGGCGTAATATCAACACTGCGTCGACACAAGCATCGACTACGATGTCCAACCGGGGACGTCCGAAGATGTTGACCGGTGTCTACAAACCATCGAGGAGGCGATTTCCCGGGCCAGGGAACAACACGTGCCAGTATCCAGACAGGTGAGTAACACTCTGAACCTTGACAGTCCTACCAAAGATCTCATTAGACTCCGTAACACCATTCGTAGGCAGTACCAGCGTACTGGCCTGCCTTACTTGAAGACCAATTGTAATCGATTAACAAAGATCATTCAGGCCAGGATGGTGGATCTCATAAATAACGATTTTGCTTGTAAGATCCGCAACTGGAAACTCTGGAATCTTGGAAAAAACATCGTCAGCCCTCATGAATTTGAGGTTGCTGAAAATGCAACCAATCTTCTTCAGATTCCTAACATTTTTCCAGAGGAATCCGAGATTACGGCTGACGAACTGTTGGCCTATATCAAATCATCTAAAAACACGAAGGCCCCAGGTTTCGACAACTGCTGAATCTGGAACTCAAACACTTGAGTTTCAGATTCTACAACCATTTGGCACTGCTTTTTAATCTGTGCCTCCAACTTGGCTACTTTTCCTCGTGTTGGAAGTCAGCTAAAGTCATACCCATCCGGAAACCTGGGAAGGATCCGTCCTCTCCTTCGACCAATCAGTCTTCTCTCAAGGTTATCAAAACTGTTCGAAAGAGCACTGTACCACCGGTTCCTAACATCTGCCGATGAAAACAACTTGTTACTTGAAGAACAGTTTGGTTTCCGGAAAGGTCGTTCGACCGTCCACCAGCTGACTCGAGTAACAAACATTCTCAGACGGAACAATTCTGTTTCGAAAACATCTGCCATGGCGTTGTTGGACGTTGAAAAAGCGTTCGACAATGTCTGGCATGATGGCCTGGTGTTCAAATTGCAGTAGTACGGTCTTCCAATCTTCCTAGTGAAGATAATAAACAACTATCTATCAGACAGGACGTTCCGAGTCTCTCTGAATGGCATCACATCGGATGCTTTCAACATCGGTGCCGGGGTTCCACAAGGAAGCATCCTTGGCCCCATCCTATTCAACCTGTTCACCTCCGATATGCCGGCTCTCCCTGATGGTGGATCGTTGTCTCTGTTTGCAGATGACACATCCATCGTCCACAAGGGTAGGGTCATCGGAGCTCTGACTGCCAAACTTCAGAGAGGCCTGGACGTCCTGTCTGAATATTTCAACAGCTGGAAGCTCCGTATCAACGCGGCAAAGACCCAGGTCATTATCTTTCGACACTCTAAATCTCCTAGACTTGTTCCGTCGGAGAATAACAAGATCTGCTGAGATCCCTCTAGTTGGAGCAACTAGAGTGTGTTTTGTGGTTGTTAAGGGTTGACGCTGCTGTGCGGGGAAGGAAAGGCGAGAGTGCTGTTTTTAACAATTGAAGAAGTAGCGGCAGTATATCTATGGGAGCTCTTCGAAATCATCGTGATGTCATGGATTTCTTTGCAACGTATGGGGTGAGATCTTTCCATTATTTTGCTCTTATCTTCCATTGTATTATTATATGAAACAATGTATGGTGTTTACGGGACGGTCCTTCAGAGCACCCGATTGAAGCGATATGGATGGGGAGAGTGGAAAAGCCAACTCACTGTTTTTAACATTTCGTGGAAAGAGAGTGGGCTCTTCTCCCCACTCATTGGGGCATCCTCCTGTTGGATGGCTTGTTTTTCGACCGGTTGTATGATCCTGTTGTTCGAATGAGATTCTCATTTATCCCGTAGCCCACGGATTCACAAAAAAAATCCGTTTTTGGTCCTTAATACAATGGCAGGATGAGTACAATGAGAGGTTATTAAGCTTAATCAAGTCGAACAGCGAGGATAGTCCACAGTCTTCGGGCAGTTGTCTTGTTACAGTGAGTGGTAGTTCCATATCCTCATCATCATCATCTAGCGGTGCCTTGTGGAATGATTCAAGGGCCTCATTGTGGAACTGCAAACGACGCATTTTTTGTATGAATAAGTTTGTCGTTTCGAATTTCAAAATGAGGCCCCTGATCTTCACTTAGCGAATAAGGCATGAACCATGAATACTCACCAGTTCTGCTTCCTCTTCTGAATGTGTAAGATTGATCAACGTCATGATTTTACGGGGAGAATGCTACCAATGTTTGAGTAGTTTTGACATAGCGTGGAATAGATTTTTCAAAATCTCGGTTCGATATCGCCAAGCAAATTATTTGAAAGATGCAAAACTCTTAACGATATGTCGGGAATATACATATATAAAGTCTGTTCCATTTTGAATTTGGCCGCGCAAAATAGGTCATTTCTCCAAGGGGAAATAAAGTACAGAAACGCTAAAGGTATCATTTTGTAAGGATTTTTTGTAGCTTTAAGGGAGAAATACAACAAAAAATATTCGTCAGCTTTTCGGATGAATTTCAAACTTTTAGCGGAATACCTCTCATTATGTTTCGCACAGTAGTACTGTCAACCTCATCTACCATCCTTTTCCACCACTTCTCCAAATCAGATGGTGTTTTGATTGCTTTGCCACATTTCTTCAATTTTCGCTTGATAATTGCCCAAAAATGTTCAATGGAACGAAAATCTGGACAATTTGATGGATTGATACTTTTCTCAATAAAATCGACATTATTCTGCTTATACCATTCTATGACATCGTAGCTGTAATGGCAGCTGACTAAGTCAGGCCAATACTTTACGGGACCTTCGCATGATTGAATGAACGGCAACATTATGTTCTGGAGACACTCCTCCTTGTAAAGTTGTCCATTCATAGTCGCTCCAGTGATGAAAACCGTTGTTTTCTTTCCGCAACTGCAGATGCCTTGCCAAATCATCAACTTGCGAGTGAATTTATCTGCAAAGACAAATAAGTGCCAACATTTCAAAGGGGCGTAATTATTTTTGTAAACAATGGCTTAAGCCATCGATTTCCCGCAAATAAAAGCTCACTCCTCTAAATTAACAATGCTAGCTGGTAGAAGAAACATTCCTCTACCTGTTGGTGTAATTATTTTTCATGAGTGAGCTTTTATTTGCGAGAAATCTACGGCTAAAGCCATTGTTTACAAATGCAATTACGCCCCTTTGAAATGTTGGCACTGAAATTTAAGTTTATCCGGAGCATTCATTTTTACGTAAGTTTCATAGTCCATCAAAATGTGAGTGGGCAGAATTTTTTCACGTCTGTCACGATTCATCTTTGATAACTTTTGAACAAGTATGATAAAAATTTAACTACTAAATAAACAATCCTTCCGGATCAAAACGCTGTCAATAGTTTCTTGCTACGACAGGCGCTACAGTAATTTAAAAAAGTTAAAGGGTGGTGTACAAGACATGACCGCATTGTTGACGTAGGCCAACGAAATTTTTGTTCGATTTTCTAGTTTGTTGTTTTGGATATTGTTTTGGAATCAAGTGAATTTCATAACTCAACTCTTTACAGGAGTGTTTGTTGTACACTGAAAACGAATCTTACTCAGAGAGTGAGTTACTTTTACTCATTTGTATGAAGAAATTTTTAAAAGCGTAGGTTACTCATGCGCTGAGTAACCTGCGCTTTAAGAAAATTTTCCATACGAAGGAGTAAAAGTAACTCACAAATGAGTAAAAGCTAATCACTGAGCTAGTTTAAGTTTTCAGTGTACACCGCAACGAAGACCCCTGTTTATCACTCGGCAGTCAAACGATAACTGCAGTCAAAATTTCTACGTTTCCCTTACTTAAGCATTTAGATTAGTATGTTATGCCCCTCCTTTTTTGTATCTTGCTGATGTAGGTGTGGTTGTGTCCAAAGCACGACCGCATTTTGACGTAGAACTACGAGATTGTTTTTGATGCTACATTCACTAATATATTAATAACAAAATTAATGGTTTAGAAACTTAATTCCAAAAGGAACAATTCAATTTTTTTTTAAATTGGGCGGTTATTGAAAAAATCCTAAAATTAGAATTACATTTGGCCGCCTTCTTGTTGGCTCGACACATTCAAACGCGTTCAGCATCGGCCCGCGTCTGTTTCGCAGATTTCCCTGCTGCCTCCTGGTCTTTCACGCGCTTCCGATAATCGCGGAGATATTTAGCAGCCATGTGCACATTTTGAAGATTTTTACATAATTTCTCTATAAACACTTGTTTCACTTCGAATATTGACTCTATCCAACGCGGAGTGTAAACACTGAAGCACTTATTGTACCAATTGGAATTTACAGAAAATGCTACAATGCATAATGACGATGGTGTTTCAATATGATGTCTGTGTTTGGGAAACAATCACCATATGAAATTTTGATTGCCTTTTTTTTTGCACACGCCGGTTACACAGACGCCTCCCATCATGAGTAGTTTGCTATCAAGTAGCGACACTTTCCTTTTGGGTAGTTTGCCAATGTCAATACCTTGAAAGCAAAGCGCAATTAACGAGTTATTAACGAAAGATGAAGAGAATCGATCAAAATCAATAGCACCTCTTCTTCCAAGTTTGGTTACAAGATTATAACTCTGGAGAGCATTTTGTGTGGTCGTTGGGGGAATGTGGTTCTGAATATGGACAAATATGCAGATAAATTATATTCCTACTCTTTACTGTAACAAGTTTTTTAACCCTGAAAAGGGCCGTTTTGTTGCCAAGTTGGTGATGATTTAACCTCCGAAACCATACAGAGTGCGTCTCTGTCGCTTCAAAGCGTAGATGACATCCATGGCCGCTTACACTTGGCGTGTTCAGAGAAGGTTACAACATCAAGGATCACATTTTCCAGGAACACCTTCAGCACACCTCGTAGATCAGACCGGAGATACGTTTGACACCGCCACGGCGAACCAGACTACTGATTGCGGTTATTACGAAGAACTTTTCGATGACGCTTGGCGCCATCTTTGCCACGACCAGTCTTTGTTCCTTTTTAGGTAGAAGAGTGGATTACCTAACCTGGCACCACCTTCCTACCGCTGCTATTGCTGCTTCTGCTGCCTGCTCACCACGCCGTCCGAAGCGAAAATGAGTTGAGACTTTTTTATTGAAGAGAAACTACTTAATACTACTATTTACAGCTTAAAACTAACTTACTCTACTATATACACTTAACCTACTATGTACAAATTGCTTATTAAAGCATGTTCAGAAAGATTGCATTTTTGAATAAATTTAGTTGTCATATCATCAATTTTGGAATCTACTTTGGGAATTTCTGCCTCTTGATGGAGGTCTGCTATTCTTGTGTCGAATGGACGATCTAGGATCATCCTCAACACTCTATTCTGTGCAACCTGGATTTTGTTCCTGTGGGTCTGAGCGCACGATTCCCACACCGGGGCGGCATAGAAGATCGCGGGGGCTATGATCTGTTTGTAAACAGCCAGTTTGTTTTGCCTTGAGAGGCGGGATCTGCGGCAAATGAGCGGATACAAACACCTAACCAAGGCGGAGCACTTAACTAGGGTTTTCTCTATGTGCGAGCGGAACAGGAGCTTCTCATCGAACAACATCCCGAGATAAGTAACATCAGTGGACCACTCGACCCTTGTACCATCCATTATTACGGTACAGGAGGGAGACGGTTTAAGTTTTGGTGATTGTCTGTGAAGGAACATGATCGCTTGGGTTTTCGAGGCGTTGATTTTGATTTTCCACGAGGTGGCATAATCAGTAAAGGTGTCAAGGCATCGTTGCAGCTTGTTCGTAATTTCACGAGGCATCCTACCCTTGACGGCTATCGCGGTGTCATCTGCGAACAGAAAGAACACGCAACCGTCTCCTAGAGGAGGGATGTCCGACGTGTAGATGCTGTAAAGCAGTGGTCCAAGCAGACTCCCTTGCGGAACACCTGCTGGGATCGGAAATTGTCCCGAAAGGGAACTATTCAACGACACCCTGAACGACCTTTGCTGGAGATAGTTACGGGTGATTTTCACAAGGTATGGTGGAAAGTTGGAGTTACAAAGCTTGTATATAAGTCCGTCGTGCCAGACATTGTCAAACGCCTTTTCGACGTCTAACAAGGCCATCCATGAGTTGAGACTAGACAGCAGCGCTCTTTTATATCTTTTCAGGTTAAAGCAGAATGATGTGCAACCAAGTGATACTCGATTATGACGGCTGGGTTTGGGAAGAATGTTTAACATTGATAAAATTATCACTTTTTATTTGTACACTGGACAATTCTTGACATTACCAGTTTTTGAATAGTTTCTTGTTGAAAATCACCATTCAAAAGCATTATTATTGATGCGTAAAAATATTTCTGATAGATTGGTGATAAAATTATTGAAATTGGTCCAGGGACAGCTGAGTTGGTAATGTTCAAAATCTTTCATAATTTTGTTACATGTTCCATTTTCGGTTTTCACAAAGTGTACCCCCATATATAAATCACAGACGTAGTCCTACGTCAAAAAGCGGCCAAATACTAACTGGAACAGACTTTATGACGAAGTTGGGACCAATAGGGCTGTCAATAATTCAAGTGATAAGTCATTCCAAAATTGTTAGTTAGCGGACGTTGCTTAGATCGGCGGGAATAAGTATGTGAATTCTCTTTGGGGCTGTTCATAAACTAATAAACTACGTAGACAGTTTTTTTGGGATTCTTGACCCCCCTCCCCCCCTGCGTAGACAATTGTCCATACAAAAATTTTAAAATTTGTATGGGCCGCGGATAATTGTCAACCCCCCCCCCCCCCAAACTGTCTACGTAGTTTATTAACAGCCCCTTTTATATCCAGGGATAGGTCAGTTGAATATTTTAGACCAAATAAATTAGGTTAACCATTACTTCTGAAAACAGACCATAGCAGTAAGGCGATGACAATTATTTCACTTTGGGAACATCCTCGTTCAGCAGATGCGACTGAAGAAAGGTTAAACTCATTATCCATTATCATTGTCGGTAGACATTCCAACACCCCAGCTCCCAACGATGATGAAATTACAACATTTGGAAACACGTGGCACGCTCACACTTCCTCCGTCGCACCTGTCATGATGATTTTTCTCGGAAGGAAAAAGTAGGGTAAATTTGCTTTTAATGGACCCCTTCCTTAAGTGGACCACTTACGGATAAATGCCATATTGAAATATTGATTAGAAAGAATGCTATTCTGAAATATTGATCAAATACTACTTATGTAAGCAGCTGATCTAAAGGTTGAACAAGACTTATTTAAGCTTTACAGTTACTCCACAAAACAGTAATGCGCAACCAATATTTTTATAACCTGATAGAAAAAATAGGAATCTATTGCACAATTTGGTTAAATGTCATCTGTGCCGACTTTTTAGTTCTTCTAAATTCACTGCCTACCTTTCTAACCCCAAGCAGTGCCAGCAGTAGAGACAAGGAAGAGGAGCTTTTTAGGAATATCTTCAGGTAGAAGTGGACTGCGACGACGTCGGAAGTATTATCATTTGAATTCCTGTGTTTTGACTGTTCACCAGTAGGTATGGTTGACGCCTCTGAATCAACGACTACCGATTCAAATCCCGGAATGCAAAGGTAATTATAAGACTTATAATAATAATATAAATATGGGTGCGCTTTGAGTATCATTTGCTCCGCTGCGTGCTTTCATTTTGTTTTTTTTAGTCCGTCCTGTCTGTGGGCGCGTTGATTTGATTCAGCGTTACCAGATTGTTTTAAAGCTTATCGGTATCAAAGGTATTAAAAATCGGTATTTACTATTTAATTAATTTTATATTTTTGCCATTATTGACGACTGGGACTTGAGGGGAATTGCTTTGTTTAACGGTTTTCTCAATCGTAAAACAGTCTTTTTTTTTAATTTAATTCTTAAAATTATCGTTGTCCTCAAGTGGTGATCAAAATTGTGAGAAAGTAGTTTTTTCAATTAAATATCATTGAATGAAACCAAAATAAGGAAAATCAGCCACATCAACGACTTAACTATTGAAAATAATGACAAAACATATTTTCACTTGCAAAAGGCCACAACCCATGGCCGTAGTGTCAAGCAGATTACATCGCAGTCGTTGCAGTTTTTTAACACTGAGAAAGCCGTTAATCAAAGCAAAATTTTAGGTTTTGTACAATGATCGGAAAATTCCGGAAGAAAACTCCGGGAATGTTTGAATAAGCTTCTAGATGAAGCTGAAACAACACCCAGAGAAAGACGAAAGAAGCTCTCCTGGATGAAGTTTGAGGAAAGTTCTAAGAGAAGTTGGAAAAACATCCGGGAAACTTCCAAGACACGAATTGATAAACTTATGGCGAAAATTGAAATAAACTATCGAAAAAAATCGGATGTCACATCTAAACGAAGCCAGAAAAGTTTCGGAAACCGGAAGTAAATTTTCAGAAGTAGCCATTTCCAGGGAAAGCCAGAAGAAGCTCGGAAAAACCTTCCAATAGAAGTCGAACAAAAAAACCTTTGGCTTATGGTCAAACTTCCAGAGATAGACGAATTAATTTCTGGGATAATCAATTGAACCTCCTGGAGAAGACGAAAGAAACTTCCTGGAGACGCTGGCAGAAACTTCCTAAGGTAGATTGAAAGAAACATCTGAAGAAAGTCGGAAGCCAGAGCGCTCACGGAACAGTCGAAAGAAACAAGGACATAATTCCGGAAGAAAGAGATTCCTGGGGGTGTTCTTATGATCCAGAAAATTTTCCTAATATTCATAAAACATCCCTGAAGACTCCACAATTTCCCTCAATTTCCCTCCTGAGGAATATTCCATAATTCTTCGAAATTCCTTAAAAGTTCTTGGCCAGGAGTTCTCTGGCCATCTTCGAAGTGCTCGGAACTTTCTCTAATCATCTTTGAAGGTCTCTGGACTTTCTTGAAGATTATGAAATCTGTTAAGTGCTCTCACAATTTTCTTAAATTTATTTTAACATCAGCATTGAAGTTCTCTGACCTTCCCGATTTGCTTAGTTTTGAAAAGGCATTAAAAAGCATAGAACTTCCCATAATTTGTTCTCACAATGTTCTAATGTTCATGTAACTTCCCTTACGTTTCCTAAATTTGCATGAGCCCCTCAGGACATTGCTGAAGTTTTCAGAAATTTCCTGAGTTTATCGGAACTCCTTCAGAATTTCAGCAAGTTCATTGAAATTAATTGATCTGTCCTAATGTTCTCTGAGCTTCACTAATGTTTCTGAAAACCATTAAATTTCCTTGAAATTCTTTGGACTTGTGAAGTTTCCAAAATATTTATGATGTTTCCTTAAGTTCACTGGAGTTCACTGGACTTTTCTGAATTTCCCAGGTTATCGAATTTTAACAGAAGTTAATGAAACTGTGTTTAATTTATCGAAACTCACACAAGAGTCTGGACTTTTCTGAAGTTGCAAAACTTCCTAAATGTGCCTGCAGCTAGTAAGGATCCGTAATAAAAATCTGATAGCATCCTTGAAGTTCCGGAAAAGTTAAAAAACTGGCAGGAGAAGGTGAAAGAATCATTCGAGCGAAGACTGAAGAAGCTTGCAAGGTAAGGTGGAAGAAAATTGCAGGGAAAGTTGGATGAAACTTCAGGAAATTTTTAAATGAATAAAAACTTCCAGAAGTTAAATAATTTTTAAAAAAATATTTAAGCCATGGACTATTTCTCGATTGATGGATAGCCAAAAAACGGTGAGGAAATGCAAACATTAATCGAAAGAGTATCAAACATTAGGCATCTTTAGAGATGATTGAATAGAATTTTGAAGGCTAAAAATATATGAGGTATTCAAAAAGATACAAGACTCACAAAAAATTTCTCCGAAATTCGAGCGCGGGCAGGCAATAAAAATTTTGATTATTAAAAAAAACGGTATAAATCGGTATAAAATCTTAAAAATCGGTATTCTGAGGAACCTTATCTGTATATCGGTATCTTGTTTGGAAATCGGTATAAATACCGATAAATCGGTACTGGCAACGCTGATTTGATTTGCAAAGGTTTGTTCAGCTGTTTTCCCCCTGTTGCTTGGGTGCTTGGTGTGCTCTCGCTTCCCTTTGTTGCCGGTGTGACTCGACCGCGCTGATCTATTATTGCGTTTTTGCGATGAGCATTGCTTTTGTGCACGGAGTGGTTTGAAGGAGAAATGGAATAAAATGCTTTTGTTTGAGCTTGGTCTGTGGCTGATCGGGAGAAATGAACTAATATGTATGAGAAGTTTATCATATGTGATTGTACGGCTGGAGTCGAACGAAAAATATATGGTTTTCATGTCGCTCTGTGAGAATGGGGTTATACAACAAGCGGAGTGAGGTGAAGATTTGTCTGTGCAGTGTGGGGGGAGCCGATCTTATTGATCGGTGGTGTGGTGTGTGCTGGCTCCCCGGACAGTATGTGGTTGGGATACATACATGTATTGATTTGGTGAGTGTGTTCCAGTTGAGGTTTGTATCATGATTTTCGTTTGCTTCCCGGCGCGTTTGATCGGTTTGTAAGGTCTGATGTGTGTGATGTCATGATCGTCGCCATCGAACATGCAGGTTTTACACTCGGTCGATTAGATTTCGATGCGTTGTAGGTGTGTCTTAGTGTCTTAGTGTCAAACATGTTTTGCTTACTGAGCAGAAGACCGTGGGTTCAATCTCAAGCTCCTTTGCGTTATATGATCGTTGGGACATTTATTAAGCTTATCATTTACCAAAACGAACCCTGCTGCAAACCAAACTCTCTTATTCAACATCCCAGAAGATTCCTCGTGGAAATGCAGAGGTGTTTTCGACTTCCATCAAAGCGAGTGTCATGTCAACACATTCCTATCCATTCCTTTCTTGACCTGTGTTCGTGCGCGGCCGGCACTGGTATTGCCTAGTTTGAGATCACCAGTTTTTACATATTGAGGACGATTGCTAGGCCCAGGCATCGTCTATTGACAACAGAGTAGCAACCTTGAATCCAGGTAACAATTTGACGTTCAACTTCAGCCTTAGTTTGTATAATTGTTGTACATACATAAATACGCTGTAAACAATCTTGTAAAGGACCTTGGGTGGTTCATAAGAGATTAATGATGCAAAGCAAAGAACAAACGTGTTGCTTCTTGAACAACATTGCTAAAACATCAATTAAAACTCCTTGAATTAATTCAGCGTAAAATGCTAAAACAGTTACAAGGGGGTCCATAGTAGTCCAATTCACCCTAACATACACAATAACAAGAAATTCATAACGAATCCGCCATCTCCACCACCAACTCCCATTGCGCCGTTATCATGCCGTTAGCTCTGTCATATGGATAACGATGCCACTAAACTTGCAGAAAATATTATCACCGGTGTTCGTTATTGGTACGCTACTTACACCCGACGTGTTTTTGTGCCTTCCAGCTGAAAAGATATGTGACAGGAATTCACTTAATCGCACTACAGAAAAGGGAGAAGAAGTTGGTGAACCACTAGTCCAAAATTTGCTCGTATGCATTCATGGTAATCGTCGCAAAGTGGCGCCTTTTTGGTGGTGCTATAAGAATGAGCATTAAAATTAAGATGCTTGCGAGAAAATTAAGCCCACAATAGATTTGTTGTGTAATTTCTAATCTGGTAATTTGATCGCGAGATTACAGTTCTTCTTTATTGTGCCCGAACAACCAAGAGGGAATGCAATTTATGGCTGTGGTTGTTCACCAAAAGGGAGAGAAAGTGCGAATAACTTTGTGACAATTTACGTCCGAAGCTTTAAATAGATGCAACTAAATGGGGAAAAGTTTCCCCGGGACCCTACTGCTCTGCCAACATAATCCGTGTTGTGAAGGGAATGATCTGCACGCTCTTACACCTATACCCGAAGGGAACGGATGCAGTGACGCAGCCAGGATTTCTGCCTGAGGGGGTTTTGTAGGAATAACGTGATTGAAGAAGGCCTTTAACATTTTGGAAATTGGCTTCCGGAAGTATCACCACGAAAGCTGGTTGGATTTCCTGGAAAAGATTCAAAAAAAGGAATGCTAATTACAAGTTTTTCCGTGATAATTGCTAAACATACATTTCCTGGGAAATTTGCTCTCTGCGGACCTATCAACAATTCGGTGAGGTTGGAAAAACTTCCAGAGAAGTCAGAACAAAACTTAGAAGAAAGTTGACAGATACTTCCAGAGAAAGTTTAGAGAAACTTCCAGATGAAAATGGTAAACACTTTTGGAGAAAGTTGGAATGAGCTTCCAGGAGCAATCAGAAGGTTTCTGATGTTAAGGCCTGTACTCGAAAAAAATGCACCAGACAAAAGTGTTCGCCAAAAATTTATTTTAAGTCGGATTTTCTTGAAACTTATACATATGGATTATGTTTTGGCATGATTACTTTATTCAATTTCCTTTCCATCGCTGAAAGCCCGTACCTTTCCCTTAAGACCCCTCATTACATTTTGTGCAATGGGGGAGCCGACCTTTTTGGTCAATTTGATCCATTCTTTCTTCAACTCCAGCTCGTTCTTAAACACCTTGGACGATTTTCAAACTTTGGCCTTCATTATGGCCCAACATTTTTCCACCGGACGAATCTCTGGTGAATTTGGTGGGTTGGCGATTTTTGGTACAAAAACAACGTTATTGTCTCTGTACCAATCCAACGTCGATCGCGCGTAATGGCATGATGCCAGGTCCGGCCAAAATAATGTCTCACCTCACTGTTGATGGTACTGCTGTTTCGCTGTTGATGGTACCCATTGTGATGTACGGTTTACTCAGTTTACCGCATTGGCATATGACCTGCCAGAGCAAGTATTTTTTGGCGAATTTGTTCACTTTCTTCTTTCTTATGTCTTCCGCAACATCAAACCGTGATTTGGCAACGTAGAACTCCAGCCCCGGTATCTGCTTAGCGTCTGCCTTGATGTAGGTTTCGTCATCCATAACCACACACATCGGTTTCGTTAACCACTCTCGATACAGCTTCCTTGCGCGCGATTTGGCCGCCGTGTTTTGTTGATCACACTGGTTCGGTGCCTTCCGGACCTTGAATATACGAAGCTCAGCTCGTTTCATGGTTTGCTGAACGAACCAGGCGGAACACTTTGCCTTCAGAGCCGCGTTGCGAATCGAAAGGTTCGGATTACGCTTGCAATAATCCAACACCTTCCGGGCCTTCACAGGGTCAGCTGTCTTCGATTTTCTTCCACTTCCAGCCCGCCGCTCGGTCGTCACTCCAAACTAGTTATACCCAGATTTTCCCACGGATAAAAAAGTTACACTCGGATAGAAATGGTGCATTTTTATCGAGTACAAACCTTAGTTTGAAGAAATTTTCAGAGCAAGTCCGGAAGAAAAACAGGAATAAACTTTAAGCAGAACTTGCAGGAATCTTCCAGAGGAAGCCAGAAGAACCTTTCAGATGAAGTTGTAAAACCCATCATGATAAAAATGGAACAAGCTTTCACGGATAGATGGAACAAAGTTGCGGAGAAAATTCCAAGAAAATTCAGAGTAAATTCAGAGAAGACATTCAGGAAACGTTGAATGAATCTTATGGAGGAAGTAAGACATATTTCCAGTTGATGTCTAAAAAATCTTTAAAAGGAAATTAGATGAAACTTTACAAGGTAGTTTTAAGAAATTCCTAAAGTCAAGTCAAGTGAAATCTGGAAAAAAAATCAGGAGAAGTCGGATGATACTACTTGGAGTAGTTAGATGGAACTTTTTGAACAAGTTAAGAAAAAAACTTCCAGAGTAGCATTAAGACACATTCAGGATATTACATTTTTCTGTGATCTCTGGACTGGACTACTCTGGAAGTTTTTTCACTTCAACTTGTTGAAGAAGTTTCATCCAACTTCTCCAGGAAGTGTCATCGGACTTCTCCAGAATTTTCCCCGATTTCGACTGACTTCCTTCACGATTTTTTCTAGCTACTTGGAAAATGCTCTTCTGATTTCCTTTGAAAGATTCTTCAAACATCCTGTGGATGTTTTGTTTCACTTCCTCCACAAGATTCTTCCAACTTATCCTGAAAGTTTTTCTGTAATATCCTGAATGTGTCTTAATGCTACTGTGGAAGTTTTTTTTTCTTAACTTTTTATAGAAGTTTCATCTAACTACTTCAAGTAGTATCATCCGACTTCTCCTGAATTTTTCCCGATTTCATTTGACTTGACTTTAGGAATTTCTTTAAGCTACCTTGTAAAGTTTCATCTAATTTTCATTTAAAGATTTTTTAGACATCTACTGGAAATATGTTGAACTTCCTCCAGAAGATTCTTCCAACGTTTCCTGAAAGTCTTCTTTGAATTTACTCTGCATTTTCTCGGAATTTTCCCCACCGCTTTGTTCCATCTATCCTAGAATTAGTTGGAAGATTTTTTCAAAGGAACTCAGAAGAAACATTACGAGGTAGTTAGAAAAAAAAAACGGCTGAAGGAAGTCAGATGAAATTGGGGAAAATTCAGGAGTAGTTGGATGACACTTTCTGGTGGAATTCGATGAAACATTTTTAACAAGTTGAAAAAAAAACTTCCAGAATAGTTTTAAGGTAATTTCAGGATATTAAAGAAAAAACTTTCTGGATGTCTGAACAATCTTTCAAAGGAAATCACTTTCCGACGAAGGCAGAATCTTCTGGAGAAAAAAAACAAAAATTCCGGGAGATATCTGAAGAAATCAAAAGAAATTTTCCGGGGTAGTTGAAAAAAATCCTGAAGGAAGTTAGAAATTACAAGAGAAGTCTTTATTTATTTACCCACCATCTTTGACATTTTAGCCATACAGACTGTTTAAAGTGACTTAATCCTATTCTTAAAAACTGGTCTACTTATATTAAAATCAAAACCATCACACACATCATTAAACAGTCTGCAACATCTAACGAGAGGATTGTTATAACCGTAAGCAGTACGATGTCGGCGGAGACGCCGAGCTGGAGTGTGGAAGTTGATGTTTCCGAGCAAACAACTGCAGTCAATATGATTACTAATCATGTCAAATATGAACATCCTCTGGAGAAAGACTCGGTGATTTGTTAGTGTTTGCAGTCCAATAAGCGCACATCTATGCTCGTACGGAGATAAGCTATCTGGATTTATCCATGGCAGACGTCGTAATGCAAACTTTATAAACTGTTTCTGGATTCTCTCGATGCGCAGTACATGAACAGGATGATATGGAGCCCAAATTTGTACTCCATATTCAAGAACACTGCAGACCATAGAGCAGTACAGCGCTTTCAGGGCGTACACGTCGTCGAATTGTGCAGTATTGCGGCGCAAAAATCCTCGCATGAAGTTGGCCTTTGCAACTGTCATGGATATGTACTCGTTAAACCGTAGTTTGCTGTCCAAGATGAGCCCAAGATCCTTAATGGCATTAACCCTTTTTAGTGGCGATTGATTCATAGAGTAATCAATAATGATCGGAGAGTGAGGGCGGGTAAGGGTAATCACTTTGCATTTGGCAGCATTGGCTTGCATTCCATTCATCTGACACCAGGATGATAATCGCTCTATATCAGCTTGTAGTGCGCAACAATCCACGATCGATTTGATCACACGGTACAGCTTAAGATCATCTGCATATAGCAACTTACAGGAACTTAGCAAATCACACAAGTCGTTAATAAACAGAACGAAAATGAGAGGTCCTAGATGACTCCCTTGTGGAACCCCCGGTGGTGTATGGAATACCTCGGATCTGGAATCACGTACCTAAACGAAAGCCTTCCTGGATGATAAGTATGATTTCAACCAACAAAAGATCCACGGTGGAAGACCAAGGCGGTTTAGCTTCATAATGGCTAGGTCGTGATGGACTTTGTCAAAAGCCTTAGAGAAGTCGATGTAAACGGAGTCCACTTGCTGACGCTTCTCGATGCTGATGAAGCATTGAGAAGCAGAAATCCTCTGACGTCCTCATCGAAGTCCCAAGCTAGATTTGGCAGATTGTAATCGCCCACAACTATGGTTGTATCGTGAGGGTTCGCCATACCAAGGAGCTGTTGTACGGACTCAGCGTGTTTGGTGTAAATGTCGGGCTGACTGTTTGGTCGAATATAGATGCAACACAGGAAGATCGATTGATGTTGTAAATCGACTTGAACAGCAATTTGTTCAAGGCTCTCAACGCCCACAAGATGCACAGCCTTACATTTCAGCTCGGATTTCACGACAATTAAGACGCCACCGCCACGTCGCAGTGCGCTGGTGCGAGAATTCCGTTCACAGCGGTAGATTGTGTAGTTGCTTGCTAGTTCAGCATTTGTAATGTCGGTATGAAGCCAGGTTTCAGTGAATACCACCATGTCGAAATCACAAGAAAGCAGCGAATGGAGTAGAGCGTTAGTTTTTGTCCTCAAACCTCGGACGTTTTGATAATATACGGTTCAATCAGTGCGAATGTTGGCAGGGTGACAAGACGCTAGGTTAAGCGAGGTGCTTGGTTCAGCTGACTCTAGGCGTTGCTCATTGGACCAGAATCTATGTGCAGTACCGGTTTCCAAAAATGCTGCGCTCTCCTTTCATCTTCAACGAACTCCCGAAATTCGATACCTTGTGGCCAAGACGAAGGATCCATCGCTTTTGTCTTCATTTCGAGATTGACTCCAACCTTGAATGAAACGAAGGACAGTGCTGAAAGTCGGATGGTACTTCCTGGAGTAGTTGGATGAAACTTCTCAAACCAGTTTAAAGGGAAAACTTCCAGAGTAGTCTTAAGACACTTTCAGGAGAATACATAAAAACATTTCAGAATAAGTTGGGAAAATCTTCTGGTGGAAATTGAAAATATTTCCAGGAGATGTCTGAAGAATTATTCTAAGGAAACCAGAAGAAACGTTTCGAGGTAGTTAGAAGAAACTTCTGAAGGAAGTCAGTCGCAATTGGGGGAATATCTCTATAAACCGGATGACACTTCTTGGAGTATTTGAATAAAGTTTCTTGAACAAGTTGAAAAGAAAAAAACTTCAAGAGTAGTCTTAAGATACTTTCAAGAGGTTACAGATAAAACTATTTTTTGAGGATAATCTTTTAAAGGAAATCCGAAAAAAAAAACTCTCCTAGGTAGCTAGAATAAACTCCTGAAAGAAGTCCGTTGAGTCCGCTACCAGATCAGTCTTAAGACCCTTTCAGGCGGATACAGAAAATACTTTCAGGATATGTTGGAAGAGTCGTCTGGAGGAAGTTAAACCAATATATCCGAGGATGTCTGAAGAATCTTTCCAAAATCAAATCAGAAGGCTTTTTTAAGGTAGTTAGAAGAAGCTCGTGAAGAAAGTTAGTCCAAATCGGGGGAAATTCTTTAGAAGTCGGATGACACTTGCTGCAGCGCTTGAAACATTTTCAACAAGTTGAAATGAAAAACTTCCATAGTAGTTCAGTCCAGAGATACTATCAGGAGATTACAGCACAGAGAACAGACGTTCAAGTTCGGTCAGAATCTTGTGTAAAATAAGTGGGAACGTCGCCGTTACGTGGTGTTAGCATCTCCTGATTTTCTCTATAAATTTTCCACTTTCGACCAATTTATCGATCGATAAATTTTCTGTTGAAAATTGACACTTGGCGCTACTAGCACTTAGTGTCTAGTGTAATTTGTGCAACGCCAGCGCCATCATGTTGTCAAAGAGGGTTTTTAAGTGGGGAATTCGCCGTTAATGGCGCTTAAGTCAAATAGGAATCTTTACACAAGTTTTTAGAGAAATTTTGTTCCAGCCTCCATGTCTGTTCTCTGTGATTACAGACGAATAAAATAGGATAAGTTGGAAGAATCTTCTGGAGGAAGTTAAACAAAAAATCCGGAGAATGTCTGAAGAACCTTTCAAAGGAAATCAGAAGAAACTTGTAGCCTTTGCTCCATGCTGTAAATATTAAATAAGTCATAAATAAAATTTGCACGAAATAGATCTAATCCATACGCCAAAAACTATGCCAGTAGCGAAACGACACTAGCTGATTTACGTTGAAATTGGAATGCCTCGCGAGTAACGCCACTCGACTTTACGTAGTTTCTCCCAAGGCCGAGTCCAGGGAAACCTTCGGGAAAGTTGGGGAAAGAGAGAGTGTGGCTACCAGTGCTGCAAAATCTCGACAGTACACGGTGATATTGACAATTCTGCTTTGGTCACTCATTTGAGCTAACGGTCATAGTCAAGGCAAACCATGTCAATTGTCAATGACAATGGTGTCAGTGACGAACATGTGCAGATTTGTTTATCAGCTAAATTTGTAACGAAATTAAATAACTTGAGCAAAACAATTACATGGATCCATTTTAATGAACAAGTTTCTACGTCCTGAGCTACTTGGATAACAATAATGTGACACAGAATGTACTAAATTACACTTTTTGTTACCAGGTGAATCTTTGTCATTGACGAAAAAATAAATGAGATTTTGACGAAGGGTTTTTTGAGGATCAAGTCTGTCAGTGACTATGTGACGAACAATTTTGTCAATATCGTGTGAAAGTCTGTCAATGACATTGACAAATCTCAGCACTGGTGGCAACACCCGACTTTGAACGAAGGGCCAACGATCAGAATAATCTCTCGCATTACCGATCTCATTCGAAGAAGTTCGCGGGAAAATCGAACTTCCGTTAAGTTCGGCCGAGGTCACCTTCTCTAATCTAAGGGTCACGGTTTTGCTTCACTTTCGTCCGAACCGCAGTTTACAGTGGAAGTGTGTCGTTTTGTTCGCGTTAATGTATAGTTTTGTATAGTGAGTGAAAACAACGTGGTTTTACTTATACTTAAAATTCTAATTTATCGTTGATTGTTTAGTTATAGCAAATCATAAGCTAAATGTAGTGCGCGGCATAGGTTAGATTTTGTGTGCATAGTAAAACAATCTAGGCCAGGTAATGTGCTCGTCGAACAACATTTGTGCTTTGTGCTTAATATTAATTTCAACAGCCGACGACTACATCCAACTTCCGACAACATCACCTGCTTTCCCAACTGGATACCAACTGCCATTGTTGGAGAGATCACCGTCCACCCACGTGGAAATCGTTGGCCGTCCAACGGTCGAACATCATTGTCGCTGCCGATAACAGCAGCAAACAACAGCAGCGAAAACCAACTGGTGAGTCCGTTCCAATTTCTTTGTTGAGTGTGGCGTCCGGCGAGGGCGCCACGGAGGACCTTTTTTGCCGACCATAAGGTCGAAGAGCATAATTTTGCTAATATGTGGACAAGTCCAATGATTTAATGGTTGGGTGTAGGCAAATAAATCGTGCGCACGTATCGTCAGATATGGACGCCCACCCAACCCATTAATAATAGACACCCGGGTGCCAAGCTTCGTCGTTTCCCGCTTGCTGCATCGTCGTGGGATTAACCGAGGAGACAGAGAAGAGCACAGCACAGATAGGAGGTAGTTGTACCGAACGCACACAAGTACACTGAAGTCTTTTTTTACACGGTTTTTTTTACACGGTTTTTTTTTACACGGTTTTTTTACGACGATTTTCGAAATAACACGGTTTTTTTTTACATGGTTTTTTTAAACAACGCGGTTTTTTTTACACGCTGTTTTTGAAATAACGCGGTTAAAGAGCCAAAACATTCTAAGTGTTTTCTGAGGAATGGACTTAGAAAAAAAAAAACAAACTTGGAAGTGTACTTCGAGTGGATTCACCGGACAACATGGGTGCATACATATTTTCGGAACGGGAACGACGTGTAGAGGCCGGAAATCGATGATTCATGCCATTTTGGAATTCAAGATGGCGGCTTCCGGTTTTGTGAAAAACTGTCAAATAGCCAACGATATGGATATTTTCGGAACCGAGACGACATGCAGAGGACGGAAATCCATGATTCATGCCATTTTGGAATCCAAGATGGCGGCTTCCGGTATTATGAAAAACTGTCAAATAGCCAACAATATGGATATTTTCGGAACCGAGACGACATGCAGAGGCCGGAAATCGATAATTCATGCCATTTTGGAATCCAAGATGGCGGCTTCCAGTTTTGTGAAAAACTGTCAAATAGCCAACGATATGGATATTTTCGGAACGGGAACGACGTGTAGAGGCCAGAAATCGATGATGCACGCAATTTTGGAATCCAAAATGGTGGCTTCCGGTTTGTGAATGTTTCAAAAAAAATGTTATGCAACAAATTTTAATTAACTTTTTTTTCGATAATCTGTAATTAATCTTCTTACATTTACAAGAACTTCATAAATTAAATGTTGAACAACATGTGATACCAGTGACTTGGTTGTGGAATGCATGTAGCACTAGAGGTTATACAGGTACAAGTGGTAATGGCCTGCCAAGACTTGCTCAGCCGAGCTCGGTAGAAAAAAAAACTAAGTGTGTGGATAGTACTTAACATAACAGGAACTGGGGTTGAAGTTGTCGCTGACCGAATAGTCAAAGTCATGAAACACAGTGAACGAAGAATTCTTGTCACTGAAATCGATGTTTAGCCAATAAGACATCATGGACACTGCCACTGCCAAAGTAACTCTAGTTGGAAACCTGGCAGACTTAGATCCTATTTACATAACTAAGACTTATCGATACTTAATACAAGCAAATGATGAAATTAAAGCATACCCCGTCAGTCAATGCTAACCAGCATGTTATTGCGGTAATGCTCTTCGACAGAGGAACCATGCCATTAGTGCGAAGCATTTTTAGTCCACTGATACCAGCGCTCATTTCTGGAAAAAAAAAACTTATAATTTTTTCATTGCTTGCAAAAAGAATAGATGAATCAGGGCACATGTATCAGAATAAATCAAAATATAAAACTCTATAGTGTGAAAAAAATCAACAAATTGAAAAATTTACTCGGAGCCGTATGTTTGCGAAAAGAATTACTTCGCGAAGTTCTCTTTGGCGCAATTCCGATTTGCAGAATCCTATTTTGCGGAATAAGGATAAAATTTCTGAAAGGTGGGACATTACGCGAAATGGGATATTCTGCCCCCAAGCAACACGGCTTGTCATAAAGAAGTTGAAAATACTTTGTAATGACTAACGCAAAGAATCACTAATACTTTAATATACATCATTTAATACATTTATACAACCTAAAAAAGTGCAAGACGTGGAGCTTATACAACTAAATACTGGTCTTATAACATGTTTTGAAAACATCATAAAAACCAACGACAAAAAAAAAACAATAAAAAAAAACTTGAGCATGGTATTCGATCACTGTTCCTTGGCGTGGTAGACTTGTTACTACCAAACTAGACCAACACCGCTTGATGAAAGGTATGTTATAAGTATCTATCATTTTCCTGCCAATGGCATGAAAATTATTTTCTCGTTCAACACGCCTTCGATCCGTCATGAAGACGTTTGTTAGTAGCAAAGCGTACATTTAATTGCCAGAATGTTATTTAAACGTATTTTCAACTCCTTATAAGACAACCTGCACATTTTCAGTTGTATTAATTTATGAGATGTCACGTCACTCTGGATTGATTTTGTATACGACAAGTTTTATAGTGGTATTAAAACAGTAAGATGCACGTTCAAATAACATTTATAGATAAAAGCAAAAGAAAACTATTTTGGAAAATGTTGAATCAAAGAAGTATGAAGAAAACATCTTTAAACCTTATATATAACGTGGGATGTTTTCTGCATCTCTTATAATACATTTATACAACAAGCCATTCTAATTCTTTTTCACAAAGATGTTTTATGTGTTACTTGGGAAATAATATTCCGCTTAATGAAACAGGTTACCCCGTAAATCGCTATTGAAATGCCACTGCCGTCAAACTATAGGGCGCCTTGATTATGTTGAGCCGACTCTTTCAATTCATGGATGAAATGGTTTTGCAGAACATACATGTATACCACATTTTTTTGACCATGTCAAACAGTGGAATTTAAATTGAAGTTTAATTTAAATGGTCTACTTCAGTACATACCGTGCACTGGTAGTGGCAGTTTCCATGATGTCTTATTGGTTAAACATCGATTTCAGTGACAAGGATTCTTCGTTCACTGTGTTTCATGACTTTGACTATTCGGTCAGCGACAACTTCAACCCCAGTTCCTGTTATGTTAAGTACTATCCACACACTTAGTTTTTTTCTACCGAGCTCGGCTGAGCAAATCTCGGCAGGCCATTACCACTTGTACCTGTATAACCTCTAGTGCTAAATGCATTCCACAACCAAGTCACTGGCATCACATGTTGTTCAACATTTAATTTATGAAGTTCTTGTAAATGTAAGAAGATTAATTACAGATTATCGAAAAAAAAATTAATTAAAATTAGTTGCATAACATTTTTTTTAAACATTCACAAACCGGAAGACACCATTTTGGATTCCAAAATTGCGTGAATCATCGATTTCTGGCCTCTACACGTCGTTCCCGTTCCGAAAATATCCATATCGTTGGCTATTTGACAGTTTTTCACAAAACTGGAAGCCGCCATCTTGGATTCCAAAATGGCATGAATTATCGATTTCCGGCCTCTGCATGTCGTCTCGGTTCCGAAAATATACATATCGTTGGCTATTTGACAGTTTTTCATAATACCGGAAGCCGCCATCTTGGATTCCAAAATGGCATGAATCATGGATTTCCGGCCTCTGCATGTCATCTCGGTTCCGAAAATATCCATATCGTTGGCTATTTGACAGTTTTTCATAAAACCGGAAGCCGCCATCTTGGATTCCAAAATGGCATGAATTATCGATTTCTGGCCGCTGCATGTCGTCTCGGTTCTGAAAATATCCATATTGTTGGCTATTTGACAGTTTTTCATAATACCGGAAGCCGCCATCTTGGATTCCAAAATGGCATGAATTATCGATTTCCGGCCTCTGCATGTCGTCTCGGTTCCGAAAATATCCATATTGTTGGCTATTTGACAGTTTTTCATAATACCGGAAGCGGCCATCTTGGATTCCAAAATGGCATGAATTATCGATTTCCGGCCTCTGCATGTCGTCTCGGTTCTGAAAATATCCATATCGTTGGCTATTTGACAGTTTTTCACTAAACCGGAAGCCGCCATCTTGGATTCCAAAATGGCATGAATTATCGATTTCCAGCCTCTGCATGTCGTCTCGGTTCCGAAAATATCCATATTGTTGGCTATTTGACAGTTTTTCATAATACCGGAAGCCGCCATCTTGGATTCCAAAATGGCATGAATCATCGATTTCTGGCCTCTGCATGTCGTCTCGGTTCCGAAAATATCCATATTGTTGACTATTTGACAGTTTTTCACTAAACCGGAAGCCGCCATCTTGGATTCCAAAATGGCATGAATTATCGATTTCCGGCCTCTGCATGTCGTCTCGGTTCCGAAAATATCCATATTGTTGGCTATTTGACAGTTTTTCATAATACCGGAAGCCGCCATCTTGGATTCCAAAATGGCATGAATCATCGATTTCCGGCCTCTGCATGTCGTCTCGGTTCTGAAAATATCCATATTGTTGGCTATTTGACAGTTTTTCATAAAACCGGAAGCCGCCATCTTGGATTCCAAAATGACATGAATTATCGATTTGCGGCCGCTGCATGTCGTCTCGGTTCCGAAAATATACATATCGTTGGCTATTTGACAGTTTTTCACAAAACCGGAAGCCGCCATCTTGGATTCCAAAATGGCGTGAATCATCGATTTCCGGCCTCTGCATGTCGTCTCGGTTCCGAAAATATCCATATTGTTGACTATTTGACAGTTTTTCATAATACCGGAAGCCACCATCTTGGATTCCAAAATGGCATGAATTATCGATTTCCGGTCTCTGCATGTCGTCTCGGTTCCGAAAATATCCATATTGTTGGCTATTTGACAGTTTTTCACAAAACCGGAAGCCACCATCTTGGATTCCAAAATGGCATGAATTATCGATTTCCGGCCGCTGCATGTCGTCTCGGTTCCGAAAATATACATATCGTTGGCTATTTGACAGTTTTTCACAAAACCGGAAGCCGCCATCTTGGATTCCAAAATGGCGTGAATCATCGATTTCCGGCCTCTGCATGTCGTCTCGGTTCCGAAAATATCCATATTGTTGACTATTTGACAGTTTTTCATAATACCGGAAGCCGCCATCTTGGATTCCAAAATGGCATGAATCATCGATTTCCGGCCTCTGCATGTCGTCTCGGTTCTGAAAATATCCATATTGTTGGCTATTTGACA
Organism: Ochlerotatus camptorhynchus; assembly: GCF_037179485.1. Classification (NCBI taxonomy): domain Eukaryota; kingdom Metazoa; phylum Arthropoda; class Insecta; order Diptera; family Culicidae; genus Ochlerotatus; species Ochlerotatus camptorhynchus. The sequence goes on from NW_027040594.1 coordinate 354,316, forward strand.
GTTTTTCATAAAACCGGAAGCCGCCATCTTGGATTCCAAAATTGCATGAATTATCGATTTCCGGCCGCTGCATGTCGTCTCGGTTCCGAAAATATACATATCGTTGGCTATTTGACAGTTTTTCACTAAACCGGAAGCCGCCATCTTGGATTCCAAAATGGCGTGAATCATCGATTTCCGGCCTCTGCATGTCGTCTCGGTTCCGAAAATATCCATATTGTTGACTATTTGACAGTTTTTCATAAAACCGGAAGCCGCCATCTTGGATTCCAAAATGGCATGAATTATCGATTTCCGGCCGCTGCATGTCGTCTCGGTTCCGAAAATATACATATCGTTGGCTATTTGACAGTTTTTCACAAAACCGGAAGCCACCATCTTGGATTCCAAAATGGCGTGAATCATCGATTTCCGGCCTCTGCATGTCGTCTCGGTTCCGAAAATATCCATATTGTTGGCTATTTGACAGTTTTTCATAAAACCGGAAGCCGCCATCTTGGATTCCAAAATGGCATGAATTATCGATTTCCGGCCGCTGCATGTTGTCTCGGTTCCGAAAATATACATATCGTTGGCTATTTGACAGTTTTTCACAAAACCGGAAGCCGCCATCTTGGATTCCAAAATGGCGTGAATCATCGATTTCCGGCCTCTGCATGTCGTCTCGGTTCCGAAAATATCCATATTGTTGGCTATTTGACAGTTTTTCATAATACCGGAAGCCGCCATCTTGGATTCCAAAATGGCATGAATTATCGATTTCCGGCCTCTGCATGTCGTCTCGGTTCCGAAAATATCCATATTGTTGGCTATTTGACAGTTTTTCATAATACCGGAAGCCGCCATCTTGGATTCCAAAATGGCATGAATTATCGATTTCCGGCCTCTGCATGTCGTCTCGGTTCCGAAAATATCCATATCGTTGACTATTTGACAGCAAGTTTATGTGTACCGTAATGTACCCTAATTCAAGAGCAAACTTCCATTACAAAGCAATTAGTTTTTATATTCAAAAGTCTGTTTGTCCTCGTCGTTTTGCTTTCTTATTATTGAAGTGAATAAATCGAACTGTTTGTTGCTAAGATGATTTCGGTGGTCCTAAAATGCACATAAGGAGACGTGATTGATAATTCTCCCGAATATCCTGGTAAAAAAACTTTGACTTAAGTAACCTTAGGGGGCCACCAAATGATGTATAATTACTTTTGACTCGAAAACCAGTACTTTTTAGTATTAAAGCTAGTGATCTGCTTTGTATGATTAAAACCCTGCTTAATATGTTAAACATTGCTATCACTATGAATTGAAATTAGGATGCACCACGGTATGCACATTTGCACCACGTAGATATTTAATTCATACACATATGTATGTACCTACAACTTTTTACTGTTCATTACTCAGCTACGGGAGCAGCTTTGTGGAAGCCAGCTGCTTTCAAGATGGTTAGGATTTAAAAATGAGAGAAAATTCCGAAATGGTGTGATCAAAGCATTCGGAAGGTCTTTACCTCCAGAAGAACTTTATCATGAACGAATATGTTCTAGGTGATCATGACTTACAAGTACCGAATAAAATTCCATGCACACTGCTCAGTTTTTTGTTATGATGAATTTTGAAATAACACGGGTTTATCACACTGTTTTGTGAAACACATGGTTTTTTTTTTAATATCGCGGTTTTTTTTTACACGGTTTTTTGAAACAACGCGGTTTTTTTTACACAGTTTTTTTTTACGCGGTACGTATCCCCCGTGTAAAAAAAGACTTGAGTGTATAGGACTAGAAGTATAGAGAAGTAGAATCAAGGGGAGTAGAAATACAAACAATCACTACAAATCTTAAGGTTCAATTTACTTTGATGCTTTTTGGAAAATTTCAAAAGCAGTTTTTTTCCGACGCATTATTTCAGATTGCAAAAAGCTCGCACTATTCGATTCCTTTTGATATTTTACACAAAATGACGCGAGCTTTTTGCAATCTAAAAGAATGCGTAGAAAAAAACTGCTTTTAATTTTTTTAAAAATGTATCAAAGTAAATTGAACCTTAAATACAATAAAAATCAACTTACCGTTTTCCGTTCGTAAATAAATGTTTTGATTTGAAATCGATGTTATGTTGTTGATCAGTCCTATCAAATATTAGAATGAGAGGAAGAAGTATTTTTACGTTGTTTCGGGTCCGTGTAATTATGTTGTTGTCTTCCGCGTAGTCGGAATTTGACTGTTATGTTGCGTACCTCTTTTGCTGCGGCTGCGCCTCTGGCGGAATTTAAGTGAAGCTACCGATGAGGAGAACTTAACGTGGAACGTCGTTTTTCTACTCGATCAAATTCGGTAGTAGTCAAGCTGGCTCGATCTCTTCTTTCTATGAAGATTTTCACTTGGACTCGCCCTGAGGCAGTCTTATCCGGGCAAACTCAACGTGGCCTGCGGTCTCCTTTACCGGAGTGGCGCTTAAGCCGCAGGCTTAACCTAGATCGGCCAGTGTCGGCTACAAACTGGCCAAAGTACTATAGTCAGAAGAAACTTCTAAAAGAAGTCAGACGAAATCGGGAAAAATTCTGGAGAAGTCGGAAGACACTTCCTGGAGTAGTTGGATGAAACTTCTTGAACAAGATTAAAATATAAACTTCCAGAGTGGTATTAACACACTTTCCCGGGAATACAGAAATAACTTTCAGGATAAGTTGGAAGAGTGTTCTGGACGAAGTTAAAAATATGACCGGGATATCTTTCAAAGTAAATCAGAATAAACTGTCCAAGGTAGTCGGAAGAAACTCGTGAAGGATAAGTTGGAAGAATCTTCTGGATGAAGTTAAATCAAAAATCCGGAAGATGTCTGAAGAATCTTTCAAAGGAAATCAGAAGAAACTTTTCGAGGTAGTTAGAAGAAACTCGCGAAAGATATCAGATGAAATCGGGGGAAATTCTGGAGAAGTTGGATGACACTTCCTGGAGTAGTTGGATGAATATGAAGCATGATATGTGCGAAGTGTCCTGATTGTGATATGTTGCTCATACTTTAAACTATGACAAACTTAATAACGTTGAGTACTGGTTCACATTTGGAAAAAAAAAATCGTTTTGAAAATTGGTATCTGTTTACACTAAATTCACGGTAAATCACACTGATGTTAACAAAAGTAGTTGGTATCTTCAGAAAAAATGCGTATTTTACGTTATCTAAAACTTTCTGCAACAAGCTGCAACAAAAACAGATATTAAGGTAGTTTTGAGGAGTCCTTTGGTTAATATGTAGAGATTTGATGTTTTGAACAAAGTTTCTTAAAATTTGATTCTCTACAATTTTGCCGAAGACATAAACCCATTATCTCGTAATTACAAAAAATCAGATTTGCTAAGTGTAATAACCCCTTGATAAAAATTCAGGTGCATATTTCAAAAGATGCAAAATGAAATTTGAAGAAACTTCTCTGGACACATCAAGGCACTAAAACCATAGAGGTAACTCTAAGACTAGTAGGTCCCGAAGAAACGTGCTCAATTGTTTGGCTCAGCTCTGGTACTCTCTTCGGTCCCAAGCTAATCGATGCACCCCTCGGAACATAGGAAAATCCACGAACCCTCATTTTATCTGTCAAACTTTCATAGCGAATCAAAACAAACATAGTGTAGTACTAGAATTTTCACTAGAATTGGGTACGTTGATAAATTTGCTTGGGACCAATAGGCTAGTCAATTAGTGAGCCAATTTTGAATCGTTAGTTTCCACCGGTTGCTAAAACGTTGATAAAGGAGAGAAAAGACTTTTGACCGGTTTTTTTTTCAGAACGTCGTCCCCACTGTGCTGCGAGCCGCGAAAGTATCAGTTTGGCTCTGTCCAGCCTCTTCTTCGTTGCAGCCTCCGTTACCCCGTGAACCTTGCGTTTCTTGTACGGCTTGTATCCCAGGTCCTTCGTCGTGATGGTGTGGGCAGTCCCGATCGACACATCCAAGCCAGCAGCGGCCTTTCGGACCGAGCAGGATCTATTTGAATATTGTTATGACTCTAAATTACGATTTTAAAGTTTTTGAGGAGGAAAAAGTACTGCTAAGAGACGTCACTGGGTAAAGTTTAAAATTTAGGTAGAGTTTTGAAAGAAAGTAAACTTGGAGTGTATGGCGCACTAGATGATTCTGAAGCCTGATCAAGTGAGTGGGTTACGGATATATCTGATTGTTTTCCGAATATTGCCGCAAGTTATATATTGATACATTCAAACCATTGCAATTTGGTATTTGCGGTAAACAGATATAGGATGCGGAGGGAGGGTTCGCTTAGGGGAATCGTTATCCATGTTATGGTTTCCATTTATTAAACAGTTCAGATAGGCTAGAAATGACGGGTACATAGTGAGAGATTATTCAAAATATAATACTGAAAACGTGATTTCCAGCCAATCTTTATGAAACTTCACATATCTCAATTGTTTGAACCTGTACAGGTTTTAGGTCTTCGCCAATTTTTCATAAAATTGTACGTTCTACAACTTCTCCCTAAAAAACAGACCTCTATCTAGCGGAATGAAAAAGTTTGTATCGCTGCGCCATCTTTGCGGCCAAATCATGAACTATTTGTATCCATCAAATTGTAGTTCTAACGAAACCAAGAAACTGATGCAATCCCAGAGCGTTATTATTTTTCCCCTGCTAGATGTCATTCTTGGCCTACTGTGTATTGGAATAAGTGTAAATGTTCACCCACATTCTGTATAAAAACTCATTTTTATATTTTCCTCATGCTCCTCCCCCCTTGCTGCGTCAGCGCTTTGACGGTTGGTGTAAAGTTAAAACTGGTACACGAGTGTAAAACTTTCATGGATGATAAACCTTGAAGAAGAGAGCCACTGAGAGGATAATTAGTTTTTCAGTAATCAGCAATGGAAGAAACACAAAGTATTATGACAAGTGTTAGGACTACAGAACCACGTGAGCAGTTCATAACATACATAACGACCGGATCCGTACGCTGGTTTTGGTATTTATAATATGTTGGCGGCAATACATTATACGCTAGAAGCTATCGCCTCACTTCCACCGAATCACTTTTTCATTTTTAAAGATAGTCTCGATTCCGAAAAATGAGAAGGCGGACTCGCTTGCAAAGGTGGGCGCTATGGAAGGCGATATTTACAATCGAAAAATCGCCTACAACGAACTTTTCTTCATTTATCGTCAACAGTCGCTCGCCAGCTGGCTAAATAAATGGAGGGAAGAGAGTTTGGGACGATGGCTATATTCTATCATTCCTAAGGTGTCGAAGTATCCTTGGTTTAAGGGGTTGGAGGTGAGTCGTGTGATGCCTTTCCTTAATTTTATAATTTCAGAGCTGATATAACGTTGAATAGGAGTAAACACATCCATTAAATTGTCTTCCACTAACCTCGAGAAGACCGCGAGTAATCGGTTGAACTCCTTTAACTTTAGATTTACGACATTAATAATGAATAACGGAAATGATTATTTGGCTCTGTAAAGTTTATTCGATTGAGCCTGTACAAATAAAAAAAACGACCGTATTATAGAATAACAGAAGAAACATATTCTTTAACTGGCATTTAATTATCATAAATGAATATCTAAAACACAGGATGCCGATACATCATTCATCGGCTGCGGTGGAACGATTCATCGTGATTTTATCCGTCTGGGTAATTGAGCTCGATTGGCACGTACTTACGAGAAGATGATAACTGCTGGTCACCACAAAACCCATATCACTAATGACTTTCGTTTAGTGCGCAGTCTTTCAATTCTACTTTATTCCTATGCCCAGCAACACACATGAGGCTTGGATCTTCATTAAATAATGTTCTAGCGAATCAACCATAAATCTTACTCCGACCCAGTGTTTGCTAGAGCCATAATCTTCTCAAATTTGTTATGTCACGTTGTCTGATGCTCCATGCTATCACTCTTAAGGCACACCCAGAAAAAAGACGAGATTATCATTAAAAATCATGCCCTGATTCAACCTCACTGCCCTGATTCTCACCAAGGAAGTTGACCTTCACGAAGGAAGCCTTCGAATGAGTAATAACATACGTGAGATTTTATCCCTAAGGGAGCCATCCGTGTGAGAACCCAGTATAAGGGACCAATGGCAATGTGGAGAAGAAAAAAAACCGGCGGTGTCATAAACCAATCCGTCTTTCTTTTCTTTTTACGCTTAAGGTTTCATTTACGCTCATTCGTTGTTTCGTGATTAGAAGGATACTTTCCGTCCCGCTGCAGGAAAATGGGATGTCTCGCTTCTGAGGAAAAAGTAGGACAGCCATCCGAACGGAGGCATCGAACCGCAAGCAGCGTATCACCCGCTGCTTTGGGAACGAGCGGACAGACCCATTATGGCAAACTTTATTGCTCGAATCTGAAGATGGCACCGGCATACAACACATGCCGGTTGATGCTGTGGCAACAATATGCGGGAAAGTTTGGTATTTTTCCTTTTTTAGTGTATTGATTTTCTGATGGCTCGTGGTGCCTTTTAAGATGGCCTCTATGTCCTTTCAGTTTGGAATTTGGAATTATGCTTTTTCGTTGCTCAAATTAATCAGAAAGAATTCTAAAGATCCAATCTGAGCAGATTGCATTCTCATGGACAGAATGAAAATTTAACTGCTAATGGCGAGTCAAAATAGAGCCATTCAAATGCTGCATCCACTTTTGCAAATTTCACCGAAGATCTATTAAAATTTCTGAGATTTGTGTGTATAATAAAATCTGCACACTTTCTTGAAGACCTTTGAATTTACCTGAAGATCTATGACTATTCTCGTGATTTTTTTTTTTTTTTTCAGAAGTTCTGTAAAATTTTTCAAAGCTCTGTAGCTTTGTATTGAATATCTACAAGCTTTTCTGATTTTCCACAATTTTTCAGTAGATCTCCAAATTTCGGTTAAATTCTTTAAATTTCTTTAAAATTTTCTGAAGTTTTGTAGTTCTGTTCTCAAGATCTACGAACTACCCTGATGCTCAACAAATTTCTCAGCACATCTCCGAACCACTCTGAAGCTCTAAAAGAAATCTTAGTAGGCTCTCAGACCTACTGTCTGGCATGCTTATTCTTATATAAAACAGGCTGTTTTGTTGACCCTTGCCATGATCAAAGCCATTACAGCATCTTTCGGCCAACATAAAAATCAGTCAAATCATACAAAGGACAATATTGCATAGTGAAATCGGTTTACCTTGCTGCTGGATGCCATCAAAACACTAATCAAGCGTTCTTTAGCAATTTAAATCCGTGAAATTTTGAGTCGAAAACACTAGTTTACAAAACAACATAAAAAGTGTGAACTTTAGTGGTTGACCAACGTTTCTAATGCAAAATCCTACGCTGAACTCAATGCCGTGGTCAGAAAAAATTAAAGTAGGGCCATTTTTGAGATATACAAAAATTTTGATTTTTTGAATTTTGGACAAAAGTACGATTACTAAAATGTCAATATCTTTGCAACTAGTGCACCAATTTAAAATCTTTTTTATGAAAGTGAAGCGAAATAAATTTGCTATCGTTTACTAGAATAATATGTCTTAATAAAAAATTTAATTTTGAATTCATTTAAAAATTTACAGCATTTTTTTTTTCCTGCGAATTTTCCATAAAAATCTTGTTTTAATCAACTTTTTTAATGGGATAAAAAGATTCAAAAAATCATCCCATAATTTATTCTTAAAGTCCATTAAAAACTGGAGAAAATGAGCTTTTCATGGATGAAATCGGTTGGAAATTGTCGAAGTTAGGAATTTTTTTGTAAAATCATGGAAATTGAATGTTCTAAGATTGGCCGTTGTCCCGCTCCTAGGTTCATGCACCACTTCCAGTAAGCCTTTCTGCGGACGTGTACGCATACGGTGCATTTCACTAACACTACCAGAGCTGTCACGCAAAATTAAATGGGATATTTTCAACAATATAATTTACGCTAGTGTTTGTGAGACCGCTCGGCGAGAACCTAACGCAACCAACTCAATTTGACAGCTTTCATTCTTTAACATTGCTTAACGATGTATACGACAAAACGTGAATTCAAGTGTAAAAATGATCCTCAAAAGTTTTGTTACGCGTGTGGCAACTATATATTTACAAAATCGGTCAATTTCACTGCTTCGTTGCAAACTGCATACAGACTTTATTTTAAAATTGATCCTGGAGACTTTGACGAACCGTGGATTCCAAAAGTATTATGTAGTTCGTGCAAAACGTGCTCGGCTAGGTGGATGTCAGGCGCAAGGTAAATTGATTTTTTGAATAACTTTCATATAAACAATTTATGTACAGCATGGTAGTGCTTTGTTCTTTCCTGATCGACATTATCTTACTTCATCTATTTTTGATAAGTGTTAATGTCTTACTTACTAACTCACTTATTTGTTATCTGTCAGTCGCTATTTGTCCTTTGACATGCCCACCATATGGCGTCGACCATTTTGTCATGCAACGGATTGTTATTTCTGCTTGACAAAAGTTAAGCAACAAGGACGTCACAAAACAGTTGAGTATCCACAAGTGGCTTCTATGACAAAACCTGTTCCACATTCAAGTTCGGTCCCGTATCCTGTTTATCCAAAGCGAAAACGAGCGCCCTCTGTTGAATCGACCGTTACAAAAAGTGAGGAGGAATTCAAGGAGGAATGCGAGGAAGACTTCGAGGTGGAATTGGAAAGAAACCCAAAACTGTTTACACAATCCAAATTTAATGATTTGGTGCGAGATCTCGACTTATCGAAGGAGAAATCCGAATTGCTGGCATCACGCTTGAAAGAACACAACATGCTGAGCAAGGAGGTCAAAATTTCTTGTCACAGGAATCGTCACAAGAAATTTAACAAATATTATTCTATAAAGGACAAGGCATGTTTTTGCCATGACGTAAACGGCTTGTTTGAAGAGTTTGGTGAGCCATAGGATCCAGCTGAATGGCGTTTATTCATCGATAGCAGCAAGTTGAGCTTGAAAGCCGTTTTACTGCATCAAGGGAATGAGAAACCTTCTATTCCATTAGCTCATGCCGTTAATATGAAGGAAACGTATGAATCAATGGCTCTATTGCTCAATTTGATAAATTACAATCAACACAATTGGAAAATTTGTTCCGATCTTAAAGTGGTTGCCATGTTGACTGGATTGCAACAGGGATACACAAAATATATGTGTTTTTTGTGTAAATGGGACAGTCGAGCTCGTAAGGAACACTACGTCCGAAAAGATTGGCCAAAACGGGATAATTTCACAATTGGTAAAGACAACGTTAAAAATGATCCTCTTGTGGTAAAAGAACGCATAATACTTCCACCACTACATATAAAACTTGGGCTATTCAAAAATTTCGTCAAAGCGTTGCAAAAAGAGGGGCCGGCATTCCAGTACTTGAAATCAGTATTTCCAAATTTATCTGACGCAAAGATAAAGGAAGGTGTATTTGTTGGCCCACAGATCAAAAAACTGCTCAATGATTCCGCATTCAATACAGTTTTGACACCAGATGAGGAAGAAGCGTGGAAATCGTTCCAGCGTGTTGTCACAACCTTTTTAGGAAATTTCAGAAGCCCAGATTATGAGGAAACCGTCGATGAATTGCTCAAAAATTATGAGAAAATAGGTATAAATCAAAAATATTGTGTTTGTTACATATAATTAATTTCAAATCCTTTTATTTCACTGAACACAGGTGTGAATATGTCTTTGAAGATACATTTCCTACATTCTCACATGGATTTTTTCCCGGAAAATCTTGGTGACGAGAGTGATGAGCACGGCGAACGTTTTCACCAACAAATGAAGATGATGGAACGCCGTTACCAAGGATTTTGGGATGAAGCAATGATGGGTGACAATTGTTGGTTTCTGATTCGAGAAACAAGTTCAAAACATCGAAGACAAAGTCATTCGATTCTCAATCATTTTTAATAAAACCTAAATAAATTTCTTTTGTATCAACTCGGTTTTAAATCCTGATATGCCTTAATCAAATTGATATGTAGAGAAAAGAATCTCCCATGAAAACTTTACATGCGATTTGGATGCTTACAACGACACCTAGAAAAGGAACTCTAAAGCTGTTGTATTTCAGCAACATTTTTAAGTGTTTTACAAAAATGCTCATAACTTCGACAATTTCCAACCGATTTCATCCATTAAAGGCTCATTTTCTCCAGTTTTTAATGGACTTTAAGAATAAATTATGGAATGATTTTTTGAATCTTTTTATCCCATTAAAAATGTTCATTAAAACAAGATTTTTATGGAAAATTCGCAGGAAAAATAAAAAAATGCTGTAAAATTTTAAATGACTTCAAAATTAAATTTTTAATTAAGACCTTATATTCAAGTGAACGATAGAAAATTTATTTAGCTTCATTTTCATAAAAAAAGATTTAAAATTAGTGCACTAGTTCCAAAGATATTGACATTTTAGTAATCGTACTTATGTCCAAAATTCAAAAAATCGAAATTTTTGTATATCTCGAAAATTGCTCTACTTTAATTTTTTCTGACCACGGCATTGAATTCAGCGTAGGATTTTGCATTGGAAATGGTCATCACCTTACCGAGTTCAAAAATGCTGTAAACTAGTGAAATTAAACACAAACCTTTTTTGTTCGACAAATCAAACGGCAAATCTAATCATCATGTCGAAAAAGTGTGAATGCATCCGAAAATTGTAACTTTCAGACCCTCACAATAGACCTTTTTGACGATTAATTGTCTTTCTCTATCTAGCGCACATGAATGAATTGACGGTTTGTTTTCCCACTAATCTGTTTCCCTCTTGCTCGCACTCGTTCGATTTAAATGGTACAGTAGTGTGCGCCAATTAATCGTCAAAAAGCTCCATAAGGCTGTCCACGAGACAGTTGCGATCAGCTGACTTTTTTGTTTACCAAGAAATTTTGAAAGATCAAAGTAAAACTGACAGTTCACTCTCATATGAATTTTGTTTATGTTTACATTCAGCATCATTAACACCAGATCACTCACACACTCTTCATTTCTAGCTGTCAGTTCCACTGAGAAACGTCTCTTGGATCACCTTATAAGCGACTATATGGATCGAATGCGTTCACTCAGAGTGAGCGCCCACGAATTAGATTCTGCAGCGTGACGTCTCGAATGAACTCAGTCTTGATCGGCTGAACCTTTTTGACAGTTCAGTGGTACAGCGTCAGGGATGCCAGATATTTTTTTCAAAAGTCTGTATGAGAGTCAAAAAATATGTCTGTATTTATCTGAACACTAGAAAATATCGCCGCATGACTACACGATAAAAAGTTTTCATGTAGTTTCCATTGGGAATGTGCATAATGTTTTTACATTAACAAAACCAATGATATTTATTTAAATTTCACATAACATTCAAATTATCACACGAGTTCTATGTGATACATCACTTTCCTTTGACATATAAGGTTTATGTGATTTTGTGGTGCAATTCCCAATTATGATTTCATATGAAAGTTATGTGAAATTCTAATGAATATTTTCCATTGGATATGTGATTTATTCTTTGAGTTTACGTATTTCCCACATGTATTTTGGCTATTGGCGTTGACGGCGACTCTGTAGAACTTTACTCCTGTGAGAAGATCCATATGCAAACGTCAGACTGTGCGTGAAACATGGCGGATTTGGAAGATTTGAAGGCTCTGTTCCATTTGGTGAATTTGCACTAAAATTTTACAGATGGAAATTTTCAAATAAACCTGCTATTGTACCAGACTTATTTCTGATCGATCTGGAATCAATTTTGAGAAACATCTTCTAGAAACTCGTAAGAGAAACAACAGAGGGATTTTCGAACATTATAATTTATTTTCGAAGTGTCAAATGGAAGTAAAAATTCACCAAATGGAACACAGCCTAAGTTTCAAATATCTGTATAATGTCTGTAGTCTGTATTGGGTCTGTACGAGACTTCAAAAATCTGTATAAATACAGACATATCTGTATATCTGGCACCGCTGTACAGCGTTGCCCCATTCGAGCCTCGCCTTCGGAAGTAGCAATCAGCTACTGAGCTTGTTTTCTCAGGTAATTGCGCAAATTGTATATGTTCTGCCGAAGCAGGAAATGATCACTACACATCCGTACATAGTCCCTCGACAATGTCAGTCAATCTCCACCATGATGACTCTAATGACAACCGTAACGCATCCAGTATTCAGGGAGCTGAAATATTGCTGTATTACCAAAACATTGGAGGCATGAATACAACTGTAGCTGAGTACAAATTGGCCTGCTCGGATGCTTGTTACGAAATGTACGCCTTCACCGAAACTTGGTTGAACAGCAACACACTTTCTAGGTAAATATTTAGTTCGGATTTGACGGTCTATCGCACTGATCGTTCTCTAGCTACTAGCCCCAAAGCTTCCGGCGGTGGTGTCTTTGCTAGCAGTTCGTTCTACTTTTAACTCTCGGTTACTTCATCCACCTAATAGCTCAGGTGTCGAACAGGTGTGGGAGCCTGTTACCCTACCGTTGAAAGTGGTCTCCATTTGCATGTTGTATTTTCCCCCCGGATCGACTTGGCGTTTCTGAGTTGATCGATCAACACATTGATTCACTTTTTTGGGTTGTATCCAAGATAAATGCGACTGACGAAATCCTTGTTGTTGGTGATTTCAATCTTGCTTCAGTCAACTGGTCATCGAATGAAACACGGTTCTTTCATCCTCGCTCTAATGGCTCATATATTACACCACTAGTAGCATCTCTCCGAGATTGCTACAATACTGCTGATCTTCTGCAACGGAACGGGATCTCCAATGAAAATCATAGACTGCTTGATCTATGTTTCCTTAGCCGTGAACTCGCCTCTAATTGCTCGGTTCAAGAGGCACCCGAACCACTAGTTACACGTTGTAGACACCATTCACCTCTGCAGCTATCATTACACTTATATCAGGCTTGCACTTTTCGGGTTACCGTCGACAGTGTATCGTATGACTACCGTAGGACTGACTTCGAGGGAATGGCAACCTTTTTCGAAAACATCAGCTTGGACTGCTGCCTCTTATATTTTCTCGAATAATGTCGCGTATGCGATCGACCAGTTAGTATCCATGACAACTCCACCCATATCTAGTAACCCTCCTTGGACCAACCACCGACTCAAGCGACTGAAGTCATCCAAACGAGCTGCCTTGAAGACATTTTGTAAACTTCGAACGGGTGCTTCGAAGAGGAAGCACAACCTCGTTGACAAACAGTACAAGCGGCTCAACAAACAGCTTTATCAATCCCATCAGCGCCATCTACAAACTAAACTCTAAAGCAAATCCTAAGAGCTTCTGGAATCATGTGAACGATCAACGGAAGGAATCGGGCTTACCTTCTACAATGTACAGTTGGAGGCGAACCAGCCTAAGGCTGAAAGCCTCCTAAATAAAGCTAAATAATAATAATACAATGTACAATACGGATCAAGAAGAATCAGATTCTTATACGGGAATCGCTAACCTGTTCATGTCACAATTCAGAAGTGTCTTCGTCAAAGAAAATTAACTTAACGAGCACATCGTAGCCACCGTAAGTGATGTTCCCGTATTTTCTGCTGTTGGGCCGCATCCACCGATCTCGACTAATAATGTTCGTAGAGCAAGCCTTCGTTTGAAAAATTCTGACGGAATCCCTTCCGCGGTTATTAAGAACTGTATTGGAGTGCTGGCCGCACCTTTAGCATCCATCTTCAACCTCTCTTTGGATTCTGGGATCTTTCCCGACTGCTGGAAGGATTCGTTTGTTTTCCTTGTCTTCAAAAAAAGCGATGAGCAGTCGGTGTCCAATTAGTAGCGGCTTTATGTGCAGTCTCAAAACTTTTTGAACTATTGGTGCTAGATTATTTAAAACACACACACATGCTCTAGTTACATCGCGACTGAACAACACGGATTTATACCGAAGAGGTCGACCTCTACAAATCTCCTTCAATACACATCATCTATCATACGCGAGATGGAAAGAGGTCATCAAGTGGATGCTATCTATACCGATCTTTCTGCTGCTTTTGATAAAATCAATCACGAGATTGCAGTGGCCAAACTAGAGCGACTTGGTTTTCCCTTCTTGATTGGCTTCGCTCATATGTCAGTGAAGATTAGAGATCATTTTTCTCAACCGTTCGCTGTTTCTTCTGGTGTACCTAAAGGCAGTCATCTGGGACCGTTCATATTTTTATTGTAAATGAATGACGTTCATTTTTCGATCCGTTGCCTGAAGCTGTCCTCTGCTGACGATTTCAAACTATACCTTGTCATCAAAGATCGAAGTGATGCATTGTTTTTTCAGCAGCAGCTGGACGTTTTTACTGTTTCACGAGACAAGAACAGGATGGTATTAAATGCTTCTAAATGTGCCATTATAACGTTTTCCAGGAAAAAATCACCTATCTGTTATGCTTGCAGCCTGCAGGAGCAAATATTAAGCCATAAATTTACCATTAAATACTTCGGCGTCCTACTTGATTCACAACTCAGCTCAACTTGGATTCATTTTTCGTTTCGCCAAAGACTTTAGGGACGTTTTCTGTTTAAAAACACTCTATTGTTCGTTAGTGCGCTCCACATTAGAGTACTGTTCCGTAGTATGGGCTCCTTTTTACAGCAACGGGGTAAATCGTATTGAGGCCATTCAGCGAAGATTTGTAGGTTTCGCCCTTCGTTGGCTACCCTGGAGTGATCCTTTCAATCTCCCTAGCTATGAAAGTCGCTGTTATTTGATGTCCTTACAATTACTTAGTGTTCGCCGAGGCGTCTTTAAGGCTATATTCATCGTTGATCTCCTACGATCGGACATTAATTGCGGTTCACTTCTGCAGCAGTTGAATGTCAATATCAGACGCGTAAATTTACGTTCTTATTATTTATTCAATATCCCGGATTCTCGCACAACTACGGCGCTAATGAGCCTTTAACTAGCATGTGCAAGATTTTCAACAAATGTTATAACTGCTTTGATTTTAATATCTCCCGTGTTTGGCTTAAGATGCACTTTTAGCTTCTTGACGGTTTCTGTTTTCTGTATTTAAATTAAGTTAATTATGTTATCATAAATATTGCTCCCACTAGTGAGGGCTGTTCCCTCCAAATAAATAAATAAATAAATAAATAAATGGTACTGTTTACAAGCAGTCGTTTTTTCGAAAAAAAAAATATATTTTAAAATTTCAGAATTTTAACTTGAAATTTGTCGAGGAACAGCGTGGTGAAAGGATGTTGCTCGTGGACAATGCAGAAGTGCGGTTTACATCAAGTCCACGTTAACATTACCACTGAACTGTCATCAGATTGAGGTTAACTCCGACGATATAAAACCTAATAGTAAATTCGTTTATCAAACTGTCAAACTCATACCGTTCTGATTCATATTTCGGACACTTAAGGCATGTGCAATAGTAGAGTATGGTCAACACATGTTTGGTAATCACTTTATTTTGTTTCGATTATTCGACACTTTTTCTTAAGTTACTAAGATACATTTCAATGAAATTATGAAAACTTTTCGGAAAAAAGGTGTTATTTAACTAAAGTTACCAATTTTCAATCTTTGGATACTTGTTTGGAGAAAATTCAATTTTCGGACAACCAATTTTGTACGAGCTACGAACGATTACAATCATTGTATGATTTTGCTATTTTCGTTTAGGTATTATACATTATATTTGAATTCATGATTAATGTTGTTTAAACTTAAGAATTTGTTCAAGAGATTCATTGTGAATTTTCATGGAAGTTGATGATTATTTTTTGTTCTTGCATTTTGTGTTTGTTTCTTGATTAGTTTATCATTTTGCTTTTGATCCAATTTAGATTTCTAAATCTGCTTGCGTGCGAATTTTGCGGTTTTTTATCTTCTTCCAATTACTCTTTTCGCTTTGTCCGTTCTTCCTGTTTCCGTTAAGCTTTCAAAATGTTATACACTGGTTGTAATTTATCAATACTTTTACTAAACAGGAGTACACCTTAAATCTCACCTTTCCGTACTGTCCATACATTGTCTGCTACTCGTTTGGTGGGATGAAACTTTTTTCATTTCAGAATACCACAAATCGATCCCCAGATACGAGGACAGAGGGAGAAACGAAATGCTTGTTGGCGCATTTAGCCTGAGGTCACATTATGGAACGAAGTCAAAACGATTGTTTTCATCCAAGCGACCGTTGAATCCAACTCATACTAGGGTTCGTTTACGCTAATTCTCAAAAACGTACGTCACTCACAGACTGAGTAAACCTTTCCTCAAATATGAGTAAATATCACTCATATTGCGAAAACATGCTCAAAGATAAGTGCCATTTTCTCACCCTTGATTAATCAGTCTATACATACGTAAAACGCTTCACTTCGACTTCCCTAATGAGGCCCCTGGTTTGTGTTATTCGTGTGTGTGTGTGCCCACAATCCACTCCACCACTGGCACTGACTGGAATCAATTGAATAATTCAATCAGCTCTTCCTCACTGGAATCACGCATCTGTGTTTTTGTTTTCTCAAACAACTGCTTTCCATTCGGAAAGTTCTGCTCTGCTCGAGTTGGGAAATTATTTTGGTCTGATTCGCCAAAACGAACGGTAGCGATGAAGATTAAATTAGTTTTTTTGTTCACCTCACGCAAACTGCCTTCGGATGCTGATTTCTGGTGAGGGACTGCCATTTGTTGCGTGCTCTGCTATATATATGTTCAAGTGATTTTATTCCTGTCTTCAGATTTAACAAACTAGACAATTTCAATTGTTAATTTGATAGTTGTAAACCTGATTGAGCGCTATTATGAACACGTGTATTTTTGATGCCTTCAGAGAAGAGCTTGTCATGCTATCACGAGAAGATAAGAGAGATTTTTTGTACATTTGAATGTATCACAACACATTTGAAATGGAAAATTATTGACAATGCTTTTGTTTACCCCACAGGCATCGATATATTGATGCGAAGGGAATTATTCTTCTTCTTCTTTCCTTTATTTAACGTCGGTCTCTGTTCCACAATCTAGTGCCAATCATGGTGGGTATATAAATGGTGATACAGCATTGTCACTATATAGGCGAGGAGGTCGCGGGGGGGAAAAGTGCGGTTTTAGAGCAAATTGTAAACAAACTCGGTCGCTGTCCCATACAAAAATCCAACATGGCTGAATCATGAATTTGACACATTAGAACACCTATATGTACCTTGGTGCCAATCACCGACGGACATCGATTGCCATCCAGGCAGGAATGCAGCTTCCACACCTGCGTAGGATATGGCACCCATTCAAATACACATGGGCCGGGACCAACGGCTTTACTTCCCTTCCGAATACTTACCGCCATTAGTGTTGATGATTAGTAAACATTGCCCGCAACTTGTGTCACTTTTTCTCGAGTGACTGAACTCAGATTCATCCGTGCACTCGTCTATTGGTAAGTATAGAAATTATTGTCAATAGTGAACACTTTCACCATTGCAAATATGGTCAATAGTCGCACTGTCAATACATTCTATATTGACGTCAATAAATCGGTATTAAAAATATTTCTGTATTCACATCATCAATATTATTGTCAATAAATCCCCTTGCTAATATCGATGCATTGACGTCAATATAGAATATATTGACAATACGATTACTGTCAATCAAAGCAACCGTGTAGGGTACACTTAGACCGTGTGCCCTTTAATGTGGCGGAGGTGTGGCAGCTGGTAGCATGTCACAACACCATATCGGCGTTCGCAACACACCACACACACTATTCGAGTTAGGCTGTGTTCCATTTGGTGAATTATCACTTAAATTTGACAGATGGAAAATTTTCAAATAAACCTACTATTTGAGCAGACTTATTTCTGACAGATCAGGACTCAATTTTGACAAACACCTTTTTGAAAATCGAACGATAAGCAAGAGAGGGATTTTCGAAGAGTATAATTTACCTTCGAAGTGTCAAATTCAAGTGAAAATTCACCAAATGGAACACAGCCTCAGTACGGTTTTACCTGGGGGCAAGACAGCTATCGATCATGGAGTAAATCCTAAGTTAATTTTGAGTAACTCTGAGTAAATCACGCTGCTCAATATCTTATATACACATAGCAACCTGATTGTTATATTAAAAATAATGTTGAAACCGACGCTGCCAAGCAAAGTAAGTTGACGTGCTTTCTTGTAATTTCTGTGTAGGGACTTTTGGGGCGGTTAGATAGGTTCGGATTAGGCTAAAATAATTCAATAAATTCAATTATTAGAGCAATATAGTGTGGCACTGCTACCATCTCTCCTGTTAGCGTTGAATTCAATCTTCTGTAAATTTTTGAATTGTTTCTGATATTTATTCATCATTAAATACATCCAGTCAAACTTCACAATTTCTTGTTTTAATAAACATTAATTCATTGCTAGAGACAATACATCTGGCAACGCTTTTTCAATGATACATTTACGATTGCTGGCAAAGCGCTAAAGTTGAAGTGGTTTCTTCCGCTGACAAAGCTGGCCAGAGCTGACCTAATCTGGCCTAGAATCAGCAGCTACATAATATACCACAATCAGCAGTCAAGGACCAATTCTATTGACCACGAAGGAAGTTTAAAGCTCAGGTTGTACCTCAGGTAACCGAAAAGGAGCATTCCCCTTTTGTATCGTCCTAGGCCGTGTCAATCCTCACCAACGAGGGAAGGCGCCTGAAAGGCATCCAAGCCCCGTAAAACCGTTGTGCAGTTAAACCACCACAGTAGCATTTCGTTTGTCCACAATTCGATTTGTTAAACGAGCAATTCGATCTGTCAAATGTGCGAACAGATGCTTCAAGCGAAATATGCTGTCAGACGATATTTCTTTGATCAGAAAATCGAGACTGTGATCATTTTTGAGTAAATATGAGTAACTCAAATTTACTCGTTGCAAATATATTTACTCTGAGTGCAGCTGTCTTGCCCCCAGGGTTTTACCGAGTTTTTGAATTGCGGAACTTTTCGGTAAAAGTTTAGAAATCTGTGGAAAATTTATTAATAATTCAAAAACCCAGTAAAAAAATCTTTGTGTGCACGACTTCAACATGATGTTTTTGTTATATGATGCCACATTATCGCCACACCAGTGGGTGCCCAGCCTTAAGCATCGAGATGTCAAGCGATCTTATAGTTTTTATTTCCACGAAGGAAATTATTTTCTTGAAACGCACTGGTGTTGTGAATGAGCTAAGAGATAAGAGTATTTTTCCTTCTCGGAAACAAGCACACACCTACTCGCACAACCGGTTGAATTGAAGGAGCGTGATTGAATCGGACACCAATGAAACCGAATAAATCCATTCCTTACATGGGAAGAATCTTGAAACGTACCTTAATACGGGGTGACATTGGGCCAAAATAGAAAATTGTTTTTGATGTAAATATCTTGAATATACAGAACATGATGACTGGAATATGTTTCTTAAGCCCCTGGAGTAAAGTGTTTAGAAATGTGTAAACATGTTTATAGAAATGTCCACTGGCAAAAAAAAAAATTGTACACACATTTATGCACAAACGAAGTGACAGTCGGGGGACCTCCCTTAGCTCAGTCGGTAAAGGCGCAGCTACAAAGCAAGACCATGCTGGAGGTGGCTGGGTTCAATTCCCGGTCTGGTCTAGGAATTTTTCGGGTTGGAAAATTTCTCGACTTCCCTGGGCATAGAGTATGATTGTACTTTGCCACACAATTATACTAATGCAAAAGTGGTACAGGCATCTAAAGCTCTCAATTAATAACTGTGGAAGTGCATATAGAACACTAAGTTGAGAGCACGCAATAAGCTAATATGCCATACGCAATAAGCTTGAAATGCGAGGAAGAAGAAGAAGAAGAAAAAGAAGAAGTGACAGTTGGAGCGGCTCGAAAACTTCGGTGACACTACTACTACTGGATTGAGCTAGCATTTTCGCCAATAATGTTTTGGTTTCTCTTTCCCTTTCACTCTACTCAAAATTGAAATGCATTAAAAAATGACACTCTTTGCACACTGTCAAAGATCATTGCACGCCAAATCAATTTTGTTCAAATTAAAACAAAAATACTAACCCATCTGGTGGATGATGGCACAAGCACAGACAAACAGACATAACTCTTAGAAGAAAATTCTTCAAAAAATATCGTCAAGCGTATTTTGCATGCGCACTAGCACCATCTATCACCCACATTCCCAAGTATACGATGCTGGCGTGTTACAAAACTACATCACACAACAGCACCGTGGTTTATCGCGGTAGAACTTGTTTCATACGAAAGTGAATATTCGCGGCGGACGTTCAAGACTTAGACTAAGTGGTATCTACTGGATGGACCGTAGATCGCTAGCCAATGGCTTTCTTCACTTTGCGGTCTTCCCAAAGGGAATCGCATTGAAGTCAAAGTCGTGCTTGAGCAAGACTAACTTTATTTCATAAGATTTACAGAGTTTATATAGCCGAAAATGGCTTCAATATTTTCTACGGTTACAATTGACTTTTCCTTAAATCTAGTGTATTAAAAAGAGATAGAAAGAGACGCCCGGGAAGGTGTTGACAAACATTGAACAATTTTGGCTGATTTGGTTTTACACGCTCATCGATATAAGTGTTGTGATATTGGACACTTTTTATTGCCCTTTCTGGTTCTACTAGTTCGAAACCTTTTGATCCGCCGAGTCTAGAAAAAGGAAACTCAGCAAAACACATGTTCGGTTCGTTCGCTATGTGCAATCGCACCATGCATGCATTTCTGACCGTCCTTATTCTATCGCGGTACTATGTGGATATGAATGAAGTAAAATATGAGTTAACGGTAACGTTTGTAAATTGAATTGTGGATACGCTTTACTCTACTAATTGATTGATCAGGAAGATGTATAGTACACAAGCATTGATGTGCAACTAGAGCATCCCTCGTTCATGCCATTTTTCACTAATTGCTTTTCCCTCGTTCTGTCAACGCGTCAGCTGTGTTGAATAAAAACAAAACAGGTGGAAGGCAGTGATGTCGGTTCTACTAAATTTTCCGTAGATCTATAGAATTGATTGAATTTTGCAGAAGTACGGATCCGTAGGAAAAATTTACAGAAGCTAGGACTTTTTCTTAAAGATTTGCTTTGTTTGTTTAGTGTGCTTTTTCTTTTGCTGGAATACTTTGCTGTACTCCTAATAGCTAAACTACATCAAATATTATAAATTAACTATATGGTCCACTCTTCTATCACCGACAAACCGACATGAATGATCATACAAATCACAAAGAAACTTACGATCAAAGCAAAACACTGACATCTGCCGCTGTGTTCGCGGAAAATATTTATCCTAGCCACAAACACGCGTACAAAATTTATGAGTTGGTTCGTGTCTAATCTATTTCGGACAAATTATTTTTATCTAGATAAAACATTTCTATGGTTTTGACAGATGGATTCGCTACACATTTGAATCGGCCGTTAATATCGTTAATAAAAAAAATCAAGAGTTATTAACGAAAGAGAAAGTCGATGAAGAGAATCCATGAATGATACTTAGGACCTAATGAAAATTTCAGCTAGATTTACTTGCATCAATAATACTTAGGACCTAATGAAAATTTCAGCTAGATTTACTTGCAACATTACCGGCAGCGGCAACATCAGAGTGGCAATGGCGAACATGGGTCCAAGTTGTCGGTCCGAATGTGGTTTCTCCCCGTCGTCGTGGTCCTGCCCGCTATCCTGGGAGAGAACGAGCCGTGGGACAGAAACTAATGGGCTAGCTTAGGCTCTAACGACCGACCGGTTTCGACACGGAAACGGTAGCTTCGAGGCCGGGTCTAAAATCGAAATAAATTTGACAACGGCTTCCACCTTCGGAGGTGTTGTTCTAACGATACACAACTTCGATGAGACATCTTCGGAACGTGCTGCTTAAGACTGACACTTTAATTTTATAGACTGTAAATTCCCTAATAACAATAACCAGCTTAACGACGTGTTCGGGGTATCATTCAAACCATTTGTAGGATAGTTTACCCATCCGGGATACAGTTCGTTTATATTATTTGTTTATTAGGGTTAGAACATCGTCGTCATCTTCATCATCACCATCATTATCAGCAGCTGCAGCAACATCTTCCTGTTTCGATGTATCGCTCGTTTGGAATGTTTGCAATTCATTCCTGGTTTCCGGATCCTTGAGTTCGATTGTTCAAAAGCAGACGGGTTAAGTTAATTCTAGTCTTCTAACGAACAATTGAGGACGAGGCCGGTTCTTTCCTTCATCTTCGATAACGATTTTTGGTATCAATTACTTTGGCAACACAGGTCATTAAAGGGGCACGTCTTGCCCTGTCGATTGCGATTGCCGCAGTGTAGGTGGAACGGAACATTAACCTTATTTGTAGGAGTGGTCCTTTGGCCCTATCGATGACGATGCTCGGCTTGGGTGCGTATGTGGCTTGGATGGAACATTAGCATTTACTTATCGACATGGATTGGGAGGTGTTCGTTGCTTGCTACTCGTAGATTACGACACTCCGATACGTTGATGGTCATCAAGCCAAAATAAATTCACCGCTAACTTTCAACTGCAACATAAAAACAACAAAATGGAGGAAGCTCCCTGTCACAATTAATAATTAATAATTATTATCATCAAGCGCTCCGCAGGAACTCCTTCGGGGATAAAAGGACGAAAACCGCAAAAAAATGGGATAGAAATTTTGATGCTGCGCCAAGAACTATCTATCGGAAGTTCGCTGTTGGGAAACATAAATTGTATCACCACTTGCGGAACCTCTTTGTTTTTGGAAGTAAATTTTGGCTTCTGTTGCTGAAGAACTGTTGCTCTCGCAGCCCCATGTTTGCTCGGTCTCGGATGACTGTGGCTTTGGTTAGAAGCACGGACTGAGCGACAATTGCCGCCAACAAGTGCGAGAATAAAAAGAGTTGACTTTACATTCTCGTGCTTTTCTTACGGGAAAAGTAAAGTAAACGCTTTTATTCATATGACCTATTGACAGCTCAACATCGTTTTTAAGCAAATGTTAACCAGATGTGTTCACCCCTAATCATTTTGGTCTATAGTTTTTCATTATACAAAAGAATGGCAGATAACAACGAAAACGACATAATGACATGCTGTTTGACAACAGGCTCTCCCTTTCAATTTTTGTTAGAGAAAAAGAGATAACAGGCGGTACCCCAATAGCATCTACTACTTTAAGCTAGTGTGCAATGTTCCTTCTTCATTAAGGAAACATTGCGGTGAACAACATTACGATATTGGTTGTTCGAACGCACATCCCATTTTTCTGGATAACGATAATTTATTTTGCGCGCGCCGAAATTTACGATCTTACTTTCGCGCACATTGAGACTCAGTTTGGCGGTAATTTTCTGTCGCGAGAACTTGGAGGAGTTCTTCAGTCAGCGGTCTTTTACGACTGGTTACAGTCGAAAATTGCTTTGAGGAAAGCTGAGTCTCTGGTTGGAAAAAGACGGTTTTTATTCTAGTAGTAGTAAAATTTACGTTTATTTTCTGGTTTTTTACGTTTCTACATTTGGTTTAACATTTCAATTTGTTAGCCTTTGGCTCTTCATCTTTGTTCTAGCTAATTGGTTATTCTAATGTGATGATTGCGTTTAGCGCTAATTTACAGGATACCCATTTATGGGGTTGTTTTCGTTTGAATTTAAAAATTTGATAACCTACCTACTTGAGCACTGGAACTACTTAACTACTTAAACTAGGTTGCCAAATCACGAATGATCCGACCTTTGCAACTTTCCAGAATGGTCTGGAGCGGTCGTCCAGATTCTGGAAAAGCCGCCCGCAACTTTCGTTCCGGAGTGAGACCATTGTTCAGATCGACCATTTCACGTTTCCTAGATCTCCAGTCCTCTGAAAGTGGCGTCTGCGAACATTTCTCAGGCGAATCAAGAGTTGGGTGTAGGAATCAATGGCAATAAACTTACCCCTCATAGGAACTCGTGGGACGCACGCCTCGTCAGCCACGGTTATGGCTTGGTGGAGTCCTTCCAACGCTCGGTCGATGTCCTCCACGGTATCAAGCGGCGGGTTGTCGATGATGTGCCTGTCTACCACGCGTCGAAACTGGGCCCAGTTTACGCGATGGTATTCCTTGCGCAGGCTTGAAGCAGGAGCCACGTTGCAGCCCAGTTCAGCCACCACCGGTTGGTGGTCGGAGCTGAGTTCGTTCAAGGCTACCGGCTTGGACAAGCCGATATTTGTCAGGAACAGGTCTAGCGTCGATGGGTTGCCCGACGGTGAGATAAATGTTGGCTCATCCGAAAACCAAACGGAGTACAGCCCATGCTGAGAGTGGTCGAACAGCAGACGACCGTTCTGGTTCTGCTGTCAGTTCCGCCAGGCCTCATGGTGAGCATTCAGATCTCCTCCAACAACGAAGCAGGAACCGGTACGGGTGATGGTGGACAGGTCCTTCTTGAATTTAGCCGCTAGTCCACTGCTGGCGGCACACTGTCGAGGGCAGTAGACGGCGATGAACTGGACATATCCAGTCGACGACTCCACCTCCACACCAAGGGCCTCGATGATAGAGGTGCGGATATGGGACAGAGTGTGGTATTGTATTCCTTTCTTGACGACAACCGCAACACCACCCCCCCCCCCCCCTCCTGGAGCTGGTGCGATCAAGCCGGATAATGTTGTGGTCAGGAAGCTGTCACCGGACTTTAGATGGGTCTCGACTAGAAGGCCCACGTCGATGCTGTGCTTGCGGAGGAAGTCGGCAAGCTCAATATTTTTTGCTCTTACAGAGCAAGCATTCCAGGTGACGATAGTTAGCGGTTTAGACACCATACTGGATGATAAACTTACCGAGCACTTAGATCTGTTCGGGCTTATTGCGGCACTTACGAAGAGCACCGGACATGTTGACGAAAATTTCCATCAGTTCATCCGCTGAGAACAGATCGGGGTTGTTGTTTTGCGCTGTTGGTTGTCTCCAGAATCCAGGGGGGAAGGAGAGCTTTGGTCAGCAGAATCACCGGAAGTTGCTTGAGCGGGATGTACCCGCGAATTCACTTACCTTTGCTGAGGAGCACGAAGAGGTGGGAAATCCTCCGTCCGAAATGCCGGGACTTTGTCCTTCTTGCGTCCTGATTGGTTGTTAGTTGCCACCTGTTTTCGAATGCGTTTGAAGTCCTCGCGTTTGGAGCACTGTCTGTCGAAACCGTGATGTGCACCACCACAGTTTGGCGCATTTTAACGCCACGGCTCCACCCGCAGGGCAGTTGAAAGTGGCGTGTTCTTGAGCGCAGTTGCTGCAGCGTGGCTTGATGTTGCAGTTGCGGGTACCGTGACCAAAATTGAGGCACCGCTGGCACTGCGTTACGTCATGATGACCGCCACGGTATGGCTCCCATCGTACGATGATGGAGTAGATCGATCGGATGGCTTGCAGCGCATCGAGAGTCACCGTCCCTTTCTGGAAGTGCACCAGGAAGAGGCAATCCGGGTACGTCTTCACGTTTTCGGCTCTCCTTGTCATTCGGAAAACAGCGATTGGGGCTAGCTTGTACCGGTTGATTTCAGCTTCGACCATCTTGGGGTCGAAGTTTGGTAGACCCCTGATGACTACCTTGAAGGGCTTCTCACCGGGGATGTCGTGCGTGAAGAATTCCGCCTTGGAATCCTTCAGATATTACACGGCCACTTCGTGCTCCGCTTTTGTTCGCAGCATCACCTTGGTG
Source organism: Ochlerotatus camptorhynchus (assembly GCF_037179485.1). Taxonomy (NCBI): domain Eukaryota; kingdom Metazoa; phylum Arthropoda; class Insecta; order Diptera; family Culicidae; genus Ochlerotatus; species Ochlerotatus camptorhynchus. The sequence goes on from NW_027040594.1 coordinate 380,006, forward strand.
CCGATCCTGCCGAGCTTAAACTCAGCTGCAACGCCCAGCGATGAGAGATCGCCAATCAGCGTGTTGAGTGGTACTTGCTTCACCACCAGTGGAGGAAGCTTGACTTTCGCCGCACTCGGGCCGGCAGAATTTTCGACGGAGTCACCGAAATCACCGGTGTCGCTGGCGTTCGTCACGGTAAAATCATCGCATCCGCTCGTAACATCGGACTGTCCTTGATTCTTCTTCCTCTTTTTTGTCCACTATCCCGGGATTCGGGAAATATTTATTTGATATCCCGGGAAATCCCAGGATCCCGGGAAGTGAACAAAGATAGTAAATTGTTTTAATATTCGTATGTTTCATCTTCTTCGAAGAAAGATTAAAAAATTGAGATTCCTTCAATACTATGGAAGCTGTGGAAGCTGAAGCAGGCTTCCGATGGATTGTTTTTAAAATTTTAAGCTGGTGAATAAATATTTTTGTTAAATAAATAAAGTTTTAGACTTCATATTTTAAGTTCTTCCTGAATATGTTGAATATGAATAATGTAACCAAAATCGGATATTTCAGAATAAAACTTGATCCAATTGAATATTCACACGATTATTCACACTGAAATATTCGATTAACTGAAGATCTTTTGAATACTTCCTGATCAACGTACAGTTTTGGGAGAATATCTTCACAATAATACTTGATCAGCCTTAAGCCTTGACAAATATGCAGAGGACTTTATTATGATCTTCGATCAGCTGGAGATCTTTAAGTACTTCCTAACCCATATACCATCTTGAGAGAGCCAATTGAATGTTTGACAACTTTAAGATCTTCAGATTTTCTGATCTTCCTGAATTCACTAATATCTGACTAACCAGCAATCTTGAGATGTCTCTAGAGACGTTTTTTGAATTTTATGAACAGTTGAATATCTTAAGAATAATAATTGATCAACATGAACTCTTGAAAAATATCCAGAGGTCTTTAAATCTCGGACTAACTGCATATCCTTTAAATACTCTCTAATCAAACTTCCATCTTGGAAGGATGTCTGTCAAACGACATCTGAATTTTTGGACAGTTGCAGATCTTCAGAACATTACTTGATTAAGTTGAAAGGTCTAGAATAATATCGAGAGATATCATCGCAAATCCGTGAATATCAGTTATACGAAGTTTCTTGAACTTAAACTCAGTTCCACGAACTCAAAGCCTAGTTCTCTGAATATGTAGAATATTCGACGAAATCCTGGGATATTCCGTTAACTTCTTCGAAGTTCCCAGTACTTCAAAGATTTTTCCATAGCTTACATCTTTTAATTTTTCGGTACAACTTAATTTCTGCCCAGCTTGCTGAACTTACAAATAATTAATGCGACGTTCCGTAATCATCGTCCACGAAGTTGCTTGACATTCTACGAAGTATCCTGAAGATCTATGATGGCCCCTGAAGTTTTACGAAGTTCCACGAACTTCTATGAAGTTTTCTGAAATCTAATGAATGTCTCTTGACATCTAATAAGATCCCTACTGTGACGTGATGTTATGTTTGTCAGCCAAATTTCACAATAGTCCGTACAGATCATGATGATTATGGTGGATGATTCCTCTCATTAATGGATTTGTAAAAACTATTTTGCCGTGCTTTAGGATTAGAAAGATTAATAATAACGGGTAAAGGTAATGCATACCTTTGTGCGTAACAAATGACAGCGATGTAGAGCTATGGAAGCCAGGATAGAAAACGATGACATATAGAAGTTCCTCCAGAAGGAGTAAGCATTTTACAAGATTCAGCTTGCTAATCTAGGGAAGGACTCTAAAAACTGCAAATACTGAGTTTTTTCATCAGTTGAGACTAGTACTACGTATTTCCAACCAACCTAACAATGCATTTCAATGGTTTTTCGATCAACTATGAATGATGGACATCTCACAACCCTCAACCTGATTTTCATCTATGTATCATCTAGATACGCGATTATAAAATTTAATAAAAATGTTCACGGTTTCTTTCACTGCTAGATCGTATTTTTCACGAGTGCTTCTTGTACACCGATCATGTAAAAAAAGTGATGTCTGTGTGCCATACTTTCGATAAATCAGAATGAATGACAAACGAAGGGAAGAGATATATTTAATAAGATGTGAAAGTTCTGGATTCTGCTACAGATATTCCAAGATAGATTTAATGGGGTAAAAGAGTGATAATTTTGTTTCCGGAATCCACGCGATCCCGGGATTTATAAATTTATTTCCCGGGATTCGGTAATCCCGGAAAATGTCACTATCCCGGGACATCCCGGGATGGAAGCTCTAGTTACTATATTGCTACGTTCATACCGTATGTTTCCGAAATTACATCGATGTCTGTGCTGGCTATTTGACTGTGATTGAAATGGAAATGTACTTGCTAGTACTGGATGATTAATTGTATGGGAAGATGCATAGCACACTAGTACATATGCGTAGATAGTGTTGCCGTTAGGTACACTCAAAAATTTCAAATCTAAGTGCGTCAAATCAAATTTCGAGCCGTCTGTCACTTCGTTTGTGGTATTACTGTTGCGTCTTAAGATATGTTAACCCAATTTATGTTTTGGCCCAATATCACCGCGAATAAGGTTTACATTGGACTATTTTTTATTTAATTTTAGTAAAATGAGATATCAATTTCTATCAATCATTTCCATGACAGGCGTAAATAAATCATTCATGAATATATTCCAATGCTTACAATTGTTTTCCTTGCTAAAATGTGAATGCTTTAGCCCAATGTCACCCCCACTTATGGTACCAAGAATTTGGCAGGTCCTTGAATGATACCTGACAATTCTACCTTCGTCGGAATGCAATCTATGTATTATGCGTGGGATCCTACTGGAAAAACAACGCCAACGGCCGGCTTTGCTATAGTGTCGTTTCTGGAAATTCCCAATAGATTATATCCTGTCTCGCCTGTATACGCCTTTTTTTTTGTTTCACCGCCTCCGCCACCGTCTGCTTCAGTCGAATGAATAAAGGGCGACGACGGATGGCTACGGGCTTCGTCGCTGCCAATGGCATCTAATTGAATCGGACCGCCCTATCGGCGGAGTGGGCTTGACCTGATGCCTGCAGCTGTGTAAGCCTGGGTAAACGGTGCGAGATAATCCAATTAAATAAGTGCGCGGTTCGTACGTCTCCCAACTGGAGAACTTTTCTCGCCTTCGGCCCTGAGCTATGGATGCTCAGACACGGCAGAATATTTCATTTCTATCCTCGAGATTCAACCATAAAACGTTTATGACAAGGTGGAACATTTTATATCATATTAAACGAATTTGACGCGATGCTCCCGCTGCCTCGGAGTGGAGTCGAGTTTATTTTGCTGCAGACAGAGAAAAACTTTCCGAATTTTGCGTCCCTCAGCACTTGCTTTCATTCATGCGTTGTTGAGTCAACACAACAAAAAAAATAAACTTCCTTTTTCAATAAGCTTAGGGGGTCAATTCCACCACACCATTCAAAGAACTTAAAGTGCCATCACCTCTGCGAACTTCCGGATGGCAGTTTATACCACAGCCATACAGTAAAAGAATGGACGTCTGCCAAAAGTTGTTCCAATCAAACTGCCAAAATGCACTGCTCGATTGGAACAACTTTTTTCAGTTTTCTGGTTTCAGCCGTCCATAAATTTACAGTAGAGTTTTAGTTTATTCAGCTCCGATACTTATGATGATGATGATGATGATGAAGTACACAGAACGATAACACCCATTCGGATGATTGCCATATGGTTGGATTCGTCATGAGCTGATGAGCATCCCCAGCGTTTCCAGCATAAGGCCAGCGTTTCCAGGTCAGTTTCAGGGAAATCTAGTCAAGTCGAAATATAAAATCTAGAAAACTCTGCGAGGTACATAGAATTTCCAATGTTGAGACTTTAGTACAAATGTCCAACAAAATAATTAATAATTTCAAGCCAAAATCGTTGCAATCATTAATTAATCATATCATCCGGCCATTTTGCACAGAGACGGTGCTGTTCCGCTGGTAGGAAGTGATAAAAATCCCCATATAGAAATTGAGAGAAGTGGGAATAATTCGCTTTCGGTGCATATTCACTATTATTCAGTGAATATGCATGAACATTTCAAGAACGCTCAATTAATGAGATTCGAGAATGATTTTCCAAACACTGCATGTAGGTATAGAAACCTGTTCAAATACTGAATAGTCAAATAGGAACAATGTAAACACACGTAGATATACCGTATGCGTGATAATGTTTGCACCACTGGCGTGCACAGGGTGGGGCAAGGTGGGGCAATTGCCCCACTTTTTTAAATAAGATTTTTTTTCCACATTCACAAAATTATATATAAAATAAATTGATTTCTTGATAATTTGATTTGAAGGTAAAATTACTTCATTTCATAATATAAGGGCACTGAAAATCTTTTATTGCATAAATTCCTTTGAGATGGTGCCTGAAAATTGTACCACAGAGGTGTATACAACAAATTTCTGGTGTAATTTTTTTTTCTAGGTGGTTCATGGAGAGTTAAAAGAAAAGGGTAAATTTAAGGTAGACAAAATTCACCTTCACGGTGGTTAATTGAAGAAAAAGTTTTTTATTTAATAGTTCTGGTGTAAAAATATCAACAAGGTGGTGCATTGAGGGACTGATGAAAATAAATAACTCTGGTGGAAAAATTGAATCACGCTAAAAATTTGGAGGTGCAAATTTAACTGAAAAGTTCGCAACACTGTGGTGAATGTAGCAGCAAGGTTTATTCATTTTTCTGATGCATAATTTGCATCGTTCTGATGAATGCAAGCTTCATTGAAAATTTATGGTGGAAAATTTGCACCATGAGACATGAACTTCACTGACAATTTTTGGTGCACCGTTCTGGTGAATGGATGGAGGAGCATGCTTTATTGAAAATTTCTGGTGCAAAATTTGCATCGCTCTGATAAATGAAAATTTGCATCGCTCTGAACAGAAAATTTCTGGTGGAAAACTAGCACTGGTCTGGTAAATGAAGGGACAAGCTTTATTTAGAATTAGGCTATGTTGAAAATTTCTGGTGCACCGTTCTGGTAAACGAATGGGCAAGCTTTTCAGACAAATTTTGGTCTTAAATTTTGATCCTTCTGCTGAATAGAGAATCAAATTTTAATAACAATTTCTGGTGTAAAATTTGCACCATTTTGATTATTTATTGGAGGGAAGCATGCTTTACTAAAAATTTATGATGAAAAATCTGGAAATAGGGGCAAGCTTCATTTGGTGGAAAACCTGCAACATTCTGAGCATAGGAGAAGCAATCTATATTGAAAATGCCTGGTAGAAAATGGAAAAAAGGAAATCTGCACCAATCAGAACATTGGAGAAGCAATGTTTATTGAACATAAACGGTGGAAAATTTGCGTCGTTCTAGACAATTGAAATTTTCTGGTGTAAAATTACCTGGGGGAAAGATTGTATTGAAAATTTCTGGTGTAAGATTTGCAACAAAGGGAGGGGCAAGCTGAATTGAAAATTCCTGATGTAAAAATTGCACAGTTCTGGTGAATGGAGGGGGGAGCTTTATTGAAAATTTCTGGTAGATTACCTCCAACGTTTTGGTGCATGGACGGACAACTTAAACTTGACTTCCGAGAAGAACCTCAAGGGTATTGAATTCTGAGGACAGTTAGAAAAAAAAAGATTTCTGAGGATGATTTAATGAAAATTCTGCGAATAATTTCTAATGAATCCTGCAGATAGTTCCAAGATAATTTTGAAAAGAGTACCGAGATAATCAAATGTTGAATAAAATTTCAAAGGGATGTTAAGGAAAATTTCAAAGAAACTGCGAGAATAATTTCAAGCTCATTCTGGGAAGAATTTTTGGAGAATACAGAGGAAATTCTTTTGAAACTTTAGGGGGATTTCCAGCCCAGCGGCAGGCGCGTAGGCAACTACTTTGGGACAGGGTTGACATGCTCAATCCTTCGCACAAGTCGTCATTCCGTAACAATCCTGTACTCGATTGTCAAAATAGTTTCATGCGCTTATGTTCCAATCGTTAAAATTTTTTAAACTTTTTTAATGATCGCATTTAAGTCAAAATTAAAAAAAAAAATTAGAACTACAATTTTCGCTGAAAATGACAAAGTTCAACGTACTCGCAACGGTAATAGTAAAGTGTTACTACAACAGCATATAATACCCCGTACAGACTATGGCTTATATCAAATAATATAGACTGTCTTGCAATGAGCAATCATACATAGGATTTTCAGTGAAAACTAGATGTATGAGTGCTGATTGCAAGACAGCCTATATTATTTGATATAAGCCATAGTCTGTTCGGTGTATAGAGTTACCTCTATGGTATAAGGGCTTACAAAACCTTGAAATAGTGTGTGTAGTGCGTTGTGTGTTATTTCCTTTTAATTCCGTTATAATTGCTCATCTTTTGACAGATACGCGTATTTCGTCTACTACTTGCAGACTTCATCAGTGCCAAAAACTCAACACCACTGATCAAAATTGGATTGATCAAGAGTAATATACTGTTTGTTCACTGCTATGCGCACTGTTTGAACCTTGTACTTGTCGACGTAGTGTGCATGCGAAAGGAAAATGCAATTCTTATTGGTGATTCATGTCGGGTTGTCACCACCATCTGACGTGACTTCAGCTGAATCCAACCACTAAGGCAACAACATTGCAGCAAATTTATCATTTCGGTTAAAGCCCTACTATTGCAACCATTTGACGAACCGATCATCATCCACATTGTTGATGGGATTAAATTGCCAATTCTATTGGCTGTTTGAAAGCAGTTTGCATTGCAGAAGATGAACCACCACCGGAGCAAAAAATAAATAAAATCAGCTAAATTGAACAGTAGGGAAACAGTGGTGGGTAGACAACACTATCCACCACGCAGTTTGGGGTACTCCCCATCCCAAAATTAAATGCACCATAGAAAAAAAAATTGCCCCTCCTTAAAAAGATTCCTATGCACGCTATTGGTTTGCACCATTGAGCAATGTCAAAATTAAAAAAATTCTCAAAAATTTTGTTTTCGACTTTTTTTTTATTTATTAAAAAGGGGGATGTTTCTCAGAGTCTTAAACTATGTTAATCATCAATCGAGTTTCCAAAAACGGCGCCGGTGGTGTAGTGGTAAGCGTGATTACCTCTCACCCCAGCAGGCCTGGGTTCAATACCAGTCGGCGCCACCGGGATGTTCTGAGGCATAACATCTCTGATCACGCCTTCCTTCGGATGGGAAGTAAAGCCGTTGGTCCCCGGTTCATGAGTTGATGGGTCGATAGGTAGGGTCCAGGTGTGGAAGCTGCCTTCCTGGCACGTCGGTAGCATTGGTGCTCAGCACGGAAAACAAGATCGACGGAAAAAACAAACCAAAGAAAAAAAAAAATCGAGTTTCCACTTGCTGCAATTACGGCCTCCACACGCTTCCGGAATGCACGGCAGGTTCTAATAATGTAGTCTGGATCCATTTCTCTCCAGGTACGGGTTAATGTTTGTCTGAGGCTTGCTGTACTCGGGTGGCGTTTAGAACAGGCCTTGGCCTTCATTACGCGCCATATTGAGTAATCCAGCGGATTAATATCGGGGCTGGATGGCGGCCACAAATCCTTCGCCCAGAACGGAAGATGTTCCTGCAACCACTTCTGTGTGCGGTTCGAGGTGCGGCACGGAGCCCCATCTTGTTGAAATACAACATTTGGCTTCGGACCGTACTGTTCTTTGATCCACGGAAGAACATACTTTCTTAAAATCCCGATGTAGACCTCCGTGTTGACCTTGTTGCCTTCTGGAATGAACACCGGGTCCATTTTTTTGCCATCGGAAGCCACCAATCCAAACACCATAACGCTAGCAGGATGATTGGTCAGATACACGTTCTTGTGCTCGTCGGCCACGTCTTTTACCAGAAGATAACTAAGGCCTGTACTCGAAAAAAAAAATGCACCAGACAAAAGTGTTGACCGAAAATTTATTTTAAGTCCGATTTTCTTGAAACTTTCAGGAAATGAACTAATACATATGGATTATGTTTCGGCATAATTACTTTATTCAATTTCCTTTCCATCGCTGAAAGCCCGCACATTTCCCTTAAGACCCTTCATTACATTTTGTGGTGCAATGGTAGAGCCGACCTTTTTGGTCACTTTCATCCATTCTTTCTCCAACTCCAGCTCATTCTTAAGCACCTTGGACGATTTTCGAACTTTGGCCTTCATTATGGCCCAAAATATTTCCACCGGACGAATCTCTGGTGAATTTGGGGGGTTGGCGGTTTTTGGTACAAAAACAACGTTATTGTCTCTGTACCAATCCAACGTCGATCACGCGTAATGGCATGATGCCAGGTCCGGCCAAAATAATGTCTCGCCTCCGTGGAACCGCAGGAAGGGCAACAGACGCTTCTGGAGGCACTCGGTGCGGTAAATTTCACTGTGATGTAAAGTTTACTCAGTTTACCGCATTGGCATATGGCCTGCCAGAGCAAGTATTTTTTGGCGAATTTGTTCGTTTTCTTCTTCCAGTCAGCTTTCAGATTTTGAGGAAAGAGGGTGTGCGTCGGTCTTGATTTGATGCGTTGTTTTGTCGAGGTTCGTCGCAGTTTAGCTGGTGTCCTGCAGTGTGATTTGTATTGGAGTGCTTTTTTCAATCATTAAATTTATACCTACATACCTATTCAAGTTAAATTAAATAGTATTCAGCATTCTATGCATGCGCGTAGCAAAGCGCATTTTGTTCTAGTTTGTGTGTGAAAAAAAACGGACGGAGAGGTTTAGAATCTGATTGATGCTGAAATGCGAAACATTGGTTTGGTTTGTGGTTTTAGGATTCGATATTGTGTTTCAGAAGATAATTGATCATGTTAGCATTGGAAAGAATAGATGCTTGATTACAGCTTATCTTGAGCCAACGGAACTAAAGAAGAAGAAAATCAAGAAGTGCATATGGAAAACAGGGCTAAACATGATTTCTAGAGTAACATTTGAAATGGGCCTATGTCCAAAACGTAAACAAACCAGAAAATGAATTTTAAATTTTGACCGCCATTATTCAATTCATATTTAAGAAAATTGAAGTATTTTAGGCATTTATATTGTTCACAATAACAATAGTAACTGTATCTCAGTATACAACAGCCAAAATATACGAAAAGCTTTCAAAAATATATGAAAATCGATAACAATATAATTTCATAAATTAATAAGCCTTTTTTGTGAATCTTTCAATGGATAGGCCCTTTTTGTTAAGCCGTTGTGCTTGTCATCAGAAATGGTAGGCCCTTTGCTAAGCCTTTTCGCAACGTCAAATAAATTCAAAACAAATCATCGGCCCTGCCTCAAGCAGTAGGGCCTAGCTTTGGTTTGAAATTTTTCAATCATCGGCCCTTCTACGTCACTAGGCTTATCAATGAAATGAAATAAATGAATGGTTGGCCGTTTCAGCGTGCGGGCCTATTAATGAATCGAAAAATTTCGTTGATCGGCCGTTTCGAAAATCGAGTTATTTTTAATGATTTTTCTCGATTATGCGGAACTTTCTTACACGATTAGTAGCTATCAAGCGGTGCTAAAGAATGGTATCAAAACCCGATTTGTTTACGTTTTGGACATAGGCCCATTTCAAATGTTACTCTAGATTTTTGGAATGTTGGTGTGAGTGCGTTGCTTCCGAAGAAAAAAAAATACACGGTTGCGGCAGAGACGTCGTGTTAGTGTTAAAAAGCATTCCGTTGAGTGGTATTTGCTGTTTCACTTTCTTTGACAAAGCCCAAAGATGTTCTTGAACGGGCTGTTATGAGGGTGTTGCGGAGTGACGTGGCCAACAAGCGGAATGACATCAACACAGATAATTTATTGATTATTATTATATTTTAATGGTTGTGCTTCATACGAAGTGCGCTAGTGTTTCGTCTATTGCAAGACCAGATTTTGTATATTTATCTCAAACCACCATAGACCATTGACTTCCGCAACACCGTCAAGGGTATGTAAGAATTTACGTGAAAGTTTATGGGTTGGTTGTTTGTGTAGGTGCGCGTTTAGACCGAATAATTCTGAGGACTCGAGAGTTTGAGGCTCGAGCCGTGTTTATTTGCTGAAAGCGAAACCAGAGAGAGTAGATATTACAAGAGGAATAAAAAGAAAGCTATGTGACCTTCCCTTTCTTTTTAGGGATCATCCATAAATGATTTAGCATTTGAGGAGGGAGAGCCGCTATTAGTTGTTGTGATCGGCTATGTTAAATACGCTACGAGGTGGGACGGGGGGTTTAAAGTTCGTCAATAATATGCTACGTCATTTATGGATGACCTTAGCATACAGTGACAGAGTACGTGGCACGGCGGTTAGAGCTGGATTCACATAGAACAGTATAGAATGGAATGCGAGGATTGGACTCTCGACTCTCCAAGTGTTGGTTGGAGCTCTTGGTTAGAGTGTAGATACAATGGTATGTACTTGGAGTTGCTTACTTTGTACGCTGACGTTTGAGCGTTCAGAGAAGTGTTTTAGGTTTGGAGAACTATGTTGGTGTTGGTGCGTTAGGGTCTCAGTTGCACAGTGCTGTCCTGATTTTGTAAACCATAATTTTTCAAACTTTTATTCTCATTTCTGCTACCTACTTCTAATTGTATGATCATTTAAATTAATTGTTGGTTGTTTTTATAATTACTTTTCCTTTTGTTCCTTATTCATGCTTCTATTAAATAATATTTTGAAACCTAGACCCGGTTCTGCGCACAACTGTGTTAGCACTCAAAACCATAGGTCTATTTTGAACCGTTCAGGAAAGTCGACATTATATTGGTGGTGCACAGCTACGCGAGAGGGCAGCAAGTAGCAGGAATTCGTCATCAAATGTATTCTGCTGTTCTATAAACAGGTCTGAGTCATGAAATCTTATTATTTTATGAACTGAATAAAAAAAAAACAAGTGGTGCAAATGGTGATATATTTATTAAATCCACTTTTTCATTTAGGTTTTCAACCAGGCTGCTTGTATATTTTCCCATAATTTTCATTGTTACAGGTATTTCATTTTCTGTAAATAATACAAACAAATGGATCATGGGTGGAAAAAACGATCCTTAAATGCTTGCTGTAAAACGAATTGGTTACATTTTAGTCAAGTGATTAAAGCTTTCAATTATGTTATCAAATTAAGATCTGAATTAATCATAAATTTTCTTAGTAATTTTCGAAGGCAAATCAATATGTGAACAAAGAAAGCCCTTGAGAGCTGGGCTGAACGCTGCTTTATTAGGAACTTCAGTTATTCCCTGACGATGATAGGATTGAATTTTCAAGTAAACTTAGTTGAACTAACTCGTTTGTGATCATCAATCTAATTATAAGCCAAGCATGCGTTGTTACATGATACCCAAATTATTAAAAAAGCTGTAGTATTATCTTAATTGCAAAATTATCCGATAATACTTCTTTAGTGAATATTAATCCAGCATGTCGCGATCTATTTCTATTTATTCTAATTGTTAATAAACCACAATAAAATTTTGTAGACATATAGAGTTCAGAAGAACAGCAGAATCCATTGGATACCAGTATTACAAAAACAATGTGGAACCCATCGATTTATATCATTATAGTTTATTTTCAGGTTTTCGTTTATGCAACATCAATGGACGTTTACCATTATGATTTTCTATTTTAAGCTTACCTCATACATACATTATTCTGTCAGGAAAATAAGGCTAATGGATGTAATGTCGGCCTAAATGCCCCTAATTTGGGCTCATACATAAATTCAGCAATCGATTAAGTTTTCTATAGCGACAAGGGACCGTCCCAATGACGCGTTCATGTAGATAAAATTGATAAATAGCAGACTTTTGACTATGGGCCCAATCTTGGATCCATAGGCCAACATTAGAGCCATTTCCATACTTGTATTTTGTAGTATTGAAATATTCGTTTCTCATAACACAGTTCAGTTTCAAATGCCTTTGGATACGGTTGTGTTTTAAGTTTGTTCTCTGTTTTGTGCGTGCGTTTACATTCATAGTTTTCGGTTGCATTTGCCGGATTAGCGCTGGCACTCTGCCTCCCGGACGGTTATACGTGTGTGATTGGTAGTTTTCTCGCTTTCCGTGAAGTTTTAGAATCGAGAAAGAAAACATAATTCATCATGTTTGCAAGCAATAGAAGATTTGACGCTATCTGCGTTGTTGATTTTTTCTCCCGGACCAGAAATTTGTGGCATCGCGAGTGATAATTTTAATTTTAGTTTATTTACGCGGTGATGATGTGAACCCAACGCAACCATTTTTGAAAAAAAAAATAAGTGTTTTCGATCGAAAGTGTACCAAAAGTGCTCCTAAACGTGTTTCGCAGTTGGATGTGGTGAAATTAGTGCATTCCCGGTTTATTGTGGAAATTCCGTATCACAAAATTACCCACCGATTCCTTTTTTTGCCGTTCGACGACGACGGGTGTGCTTTCGCGAGAGTGACGTTTATTGGATCCGTTTCTTTGCACGGATGTTTTTTGTAACTAGCGTAAGTGTGCCTGCGATTGCCTCCCGGGAGGTCGGTTCACCGTGTTCGGATGTCACGCTTTCATCGTGTAGTTCTATCGAAAGTCTCGTCACCGTGTGCGAGTTTGAACACGGGTCCGGTTGGCAAATTAGCCGGGCGAAGTGCTGATAATGTGTCCGTCACGAGTTTTGGTGGTGATTCGGCGGTCGACGTTACCGTGAATCAGCGAGTTTACGGCTTACAAAACTGATCGTCTATTGGTCAGTGTAATGCCGCGGATACACTTGTATGGCAAACTTTAAACATGAGCATTATGTATATAATAAATCATGAACACATCCCTGGTTTGATTCTGATTTCGGCGTTGGTCGCGAGATGATTCGGCCGGTGAGGAGCTGGCGTCGCGAGTGATTGGTGATGGAAAGTGGATGCAGTCCTTTTTTTTTTCTCTGCTGAATCCCTCTAGAGTGTATTTCGTGGTTGATGGGGTTTGCTCTGCTGTGTGAGAACCGAAAGGCGAGAGTGCTGTTTTTAACACCGGTTGAAGAAGTAGCGGCAGCATATCTATTGGAGCTCTTCGAAATCATCGTGATGTCATGGATTCCTTTGCAACATATCGGGTGAGATCTTTCCTTTATTTTTCTCGTAATCCCATTTTATTGTTAGTCATGTTAGTTATACATCACACTTTACACTTTACATTTACATCCTTACATTATTAGTAATTAGAGATAAAAATATATATTTGCTTAATATAACCTTGAAATTTCAGTGCTACATCCACTTGATATTGTGAGCTGAGGAAACCTAGAGCTGCATCTTATTATATGTAAAATAATTATTATGTTCATTGCTGAATATCAACTATTTTATCAATATAAATTTATATTCATTATTTCATATTTAATGTTTTGATAGATTTCATTTCTCCACTTCATATATTTTCATTATATAAATAAATACTGGGTTGGGCGGGAGCATCAGGGTATCATTTGACCTGGGACTGGACGATGGAGTGGTATGACAACCGGAGTCTAGGAGGGAATAAACACTATCATTTTCTTTATCCTACCGATTCGATTGTGGTGGCGTGAATTCTACTCCAACAGTTTCAGTGAGATTGACGCGCCCTTCTTTACAAACCATCCTGTAGGAAGCTTAATAAGTATTGCGACTTGTGTTATTCGATTTGTTGGATCGTATCGTTGGAAGGAGATTCTTAAATTCCCGTGGATTTTGTGTAAGTGTTTCTGCTTACGGGTCCGCACCTCCGTTTTTGGCCCTTCATACAGCGATATTGTAAATTCAGATCGGTAACTCACGGATAAAAAAGCTACACAGGGATAAAAATGGTGCATTATTTTCGAGAACAAGCCTTAGTAAGATACTGAATTCTATTATTACCTTACATAACCTAGAGTACGAAGCCTACAATGAATTGTAAGTCTACACTACAAAATATTAACCTAATGCTTAAACTAATGAAAATAAATAATTCCAACTTAAGCTCATTTGCTTGGGACCAATAGGCTAGTCAAATAGTGAGCCAATTTAAAATCGTTAGTTTCCACCGGTTAGTATTACTATTCACCCGGGAGATCCCAGCGAGGCATCTAAAAAATGAGTTTAAAACGCTATCTGGAATTCATGGTCAACCTCATAGTCTCAATCGAAGGACCTATTCAGGCGACACTCGTAAGTGGGAAATCCTTCGGAGCACCGAATGCAGGTGATCATGTCGAGCTGGTCACACCAGAATATCGCACAATTTCTCCGGGAGCGGGCCTTTCCGGAAATTGTGTGAACTCTGTCGAACGCCTCACTCGTTGGAACATATTATTTGTCACTGCCCACCATATGATGGTTCCCGTGAATGCTACTACATTTCGGGTAGCATCAGTGACAACCTGGTTAGGACTGTGGCACTGATGTGCTTCCTTCGTGAGGCCGGCCTTTTTAACCAAATCTAATCTACCCACTTTAAAACCTGACCACCACAACGCCAATGGTTTCATTCTATTCACCAAATGAGTTACGCTCTACGGTCCTACGCTGCTTTACTGCAATGAAACAAGACCTTTGACATAACATCACATTGACTCTCGGTACCCACACAACAACTGTCGAATATCTCGCAGAAAGATGCGATTAAGACTTCTTCGGACAGTATAGGACAACAAGGCCTTAGCCTGATTGGTAAAGTAAGTAAGGCGTCTATGAGTGGTTTTCAAAAACCACGGAGCTCTCTTCTTCTTCTTCTTCTTTTTCGCATATCAAGCTAATTGCTTATCGCATATTAGCTTATTGCGTGCTGTCAACTTAGTGTTCTAAATACACTTCCACAGTTATTAATTGAGAGCTTTCGATACCAATACCAATGCATGAATTTGTATATTGCGTGGCAAGCACAATGATACTCTATGCCCAGGGAAGTCGAGAAAATTTCCAACCCGATAGATTTCCTCGACCGGACCAGGAATCGAACCCGCCGCCTCCGGCTTGGAAATACCGTGTCTTTACTGACTAGGCTATGAGGCCCACGGAGCTCTACACAGTTCGAAAAAGTAGTGTAAATTTCTGTTCATTATGATGCCCATAAAGAGAGCGTCACATATCATATAAGTTTACATTATAAATCAAGTAAAGTTCTGAGACCTTTCATGCAATGTAGCAAATGTGGTATACGAAAGCTCATCTTTGTAAACAACATTGTTTACAAGTTGCTCGGTTGCATGAAATGACATGGCATGAACTTGTTCACATGAATGAATATTTACATCACAATTAATATTCAGAATTTTTATCTGTGTAGGATCAGTTTCATGAATTGGCCACTTTTAAGGATGATCCGGGTCTTCCGCAGGACCAGCCTTGTGACTTTCCAGATGCGGAATTTTCCCAAAAGGTGGTTATCTATCTTGTTAATAACTTTTCAGAATACACTAGGTAGTTATCTCTGGACCCTACAATAAGAGTTATAACTCTTAACTCTTAACTATAGTCTCCAATTATCCCTAATGACGCATGACTGTTGGATACCCTAGTGGTCCGAGGTAGACAACCCTTCCGTGAAGTAAAATATGTTTTGGGAACCCGTGATCTTCCCTACATGCAGGCGATCTACGAATTCCTTTGTTTGTATGATGTTAGAGTTTGATGTGACCATTAGACTGATGCAAAATTTGAAATTTTCGCCCCACAGTGTTCAAACGGTTTCAAATCGGGTCCTGGTTAGCCTCCGAAAGTTTAAACTCATTTGATAAGAAACTGACTTGGCACAAACCATTTGAAGTTTATATGGAAATCACTATGGGAAAACAAAACTTTTTTTGCATTGCCTTCTACTCTTTTTACATATTGTACTGTTAAAGAATTCCATTGCTATTCTTATGGGAAATTTTATCAGCTACAACTTTGCAGAAAATCACTTTTCAGCCAAACGTCAAATTAAATAGTTATTAATTGTTTAAGAGATTGATAATCTTATGGCAAGATTAAGCAACTGTATTGTGGGCAACACTGTATTCTGCAGTGTGACATAGTAGCCATGATTTTTGTCCTCTATTCTACGCGCCATAAACACCAATGTTGTCTGCTGAACAGTTGATTGAGCATAATCATAAGACATCAGTGACTTGAAACATTACATTTGATCGAAAAGTGGTCTTCAACAAAGTTGTAGCTGAGAAAATTTTCAACAAACTCAGCTATCATTTTTTAAAGTAGAGTGAACTGGTGAATTTTGAGATAGATATGAACCGAAATTATGGTTTCTTCATAGTAATTCCCATATAAACTTCAAATGGTTTGTGCCAAGTCAGTTTCTAACTAAATTAGTTCAAATTTTGGGAGGCTAATCAGGGCCCAATTTGGAACCGTTTGAGCACTGTGGAGCGAAAATTTCAAATTTTGCATCAGTCTAGTGACCATCCCCTCTTTTCCAGACAATTTCCAGCCATTGTGTCCCAGTCTTATTATCCTCCTGTTTCTGTGCTACTTGCCCCTGCCCAGCCAGGATTTGGTCAACCGCCCGAGAGTAGTATCTGAAGGAGGCTTCAGAAACCAGTTTCCTACCTAGCTCCTTCCAATCGAAATTGTTACCCATTTACCTCGAGCCCACCACGAGTAATTGGTACCCAATACCAAAAGCTACTGCTGTTTAAAATGTAAATTCAAACATTACTGATTTTTGGCTCCGCAAAGTGTCACACACGACTGAGCATGGTAAATAAACGAACTAGTTAATTAATATCTAATCCCATATGGTACGTGGGATCGGATTATCGGATTAGTGCCGGTTCCTATAGTACGGCCCCTATCCGTACTATAGGAATCTTGACTGTAACTGCTTCCTCGACATTGTTTCGATTCTGACTATTACGTCTCAATTTACAATGTTTTCCAATGTTCGCGAAACCTAAACATTCCAGGCAGCTCCTTCTGATTGAAAAGAAATTCTAAAATCAACATATCATCCTGCTGCAGTGTTTTCAATAGAGATCAACAAACTTCAAGCCAAAGTGATTCAGATTTCTCATTCACCCCCACTGCCAATTCCGCGAAAAATAAACGAACATTCAACTGCCCGCATCGCAAAAAGTCAGACTAAACCAACAAACAATGCACAATTCAAACTAGACACGAGATTTGTGGTCTTCCGAACTACATTCATATCTTTCCTCCGCTTCGTAGCTTTGCGGACAGAGATCACCCCCAAGGGGTCACGCCAAGTAAGAGCAGCAATGCGGGCTGACACGATTTGCGGGAAACCAGAAAATAGGTCTCGAGTGCAAAAGGCAAACAGAACTCCCGGAGAGGAGAAAGATATTTCCTCGGTAACCTACGGATTCAAAGCAGGAAGGCGAGAAAAAATGCGCTCACTACCCCCCCCCCCCCCACTCCCTTCAATCAGAGAGCCAGCAGCGGCACCCGTCAATCAATCTGGCCGGCCCCCGGTGTGCCGGTCGTTGAGAATTGCACGTTTGCAGCATCATGGGCAACACTCTGCTTTGCTCCACTCTTCACCCTACACGAGCATCACCGGTGAGCGACCCTTTCATTGATAAACACGTTTTCCTCGCTTGTTGTTGTTCATTGGGCACTCACGCTCTTGCACTCTGCTGCTGGATGCTGAGCTGCCGCGGTCATCGCGTCGTAGCGCAACAGTCTGGGAAAATGTTGCGTGACATTAGCGAAACGCTGGGCGTCCTCCCATCCGAGCCGGTCTATTTTTCCGTCAGTTCGCGTCGAACTGGCATCGAAAGTGGTTGTCCGGTGAGCTTCCGAACGCGTTCAAAGTGCTAGATTCAATCCGAGTTCATACGACGGGTACGGTAGAGTGGTAGCGGACGGTGGCGAACACCGCAGCTTCCCTTTTGAGAGGGGGATTCAGCTCCTGCCTACACAGTCAGTGTTGTGACGCTCGGAAGGACGAGAGAAATAGTTGTGATTCGGGGATGATTGGAAGGGAAGTGGCACAAGTGTTTGAATGTGATTCCAAGTGTAGAGCTTAGCGGTTTTCCGGATCAGTGGATTATTGCGGTGTGTGTATGCTCATTCTGTTCGACTGGATAGTATCGAACGTGGAAAATTCGGTGCAAATTTTGAAAGTAACGGAAGAAAATTGCTAAGAGTCGCAAAGCAGAAAAGAGAAGATCGAAGAAAGTGGAAATGCAAGCAAATCTAACTGGTGCTTTAATTAAGTGCTCCGAAAAGAGAGGAAAATAAAAAGTGCAAGCAAAGAAAATAAAGCAAAATTAATGTGTCATGTGAAAACAAGCACCCGTGTTTTGCGAAAAGGTGAACGAAAATAATTCCGGAAACCAATTCCCGTTGATTGCTCCCGGTGCCGGAGTGTGAAATTGTAAAAGCGTTCGTTCAACTCAGCTATCTTGTACACGCCGCGATCCAAACCACCACCGCGCGGAGGATAATCTTCCCCAGAGGCCAGCTCTTCTGCTCCGGTTGCTGCTACTGTTTTCTGCAAGACGATCCGAGGCGACCGAGGAAGCAATTAGGTTTTCTGCAAATAATAAGAAGGTAAATTCGCAACACGGTAGCGCATCTTTCCCAAACCGAATTTCGGTGAAAATCGAAGCAATAGCCGATCGTTTTTTTGTGGTTCGCGATGATGGAGGTATTTAGGGGGTTCTAATTACACCGGCCAGGCCGAGAGCCAGGCCGCTCTGAGATGGAGCAAAAAGAATAACAATCATCTTCACGTGTTCAACGATCAATGCTCAACAGTGGGTGTATGATTAATGGAGTAGATGGAATGGATTCACTGGATGCTGGATGTTCGTATCCTATTGTATTTGAAATAAAGAGAGGCTTAAGTCAATTGATTAAAGTCATGATTTTATAGAAATGTTCAAAACAATGCAAAATTGGATTGGAATAGATTGACATTACGTTTCTTATGAACAATATATGCCTAGAAGTTGAAAAGTCCAAGGAATTGATGCGCATGGTTCAATGCAGAAGTGACTAAATTGTTTAAATTTAATAATAGAGTGCGGTATCGCATAACTTCGTTTTGAGGTTTTCGAAGCCTGTGCATTTTTTTAAGTACGACTACGTCTGTGATTTCTATATGGGGGTACACTTTGTGAAATCCAAAAATGGATCATGTAACAAAATTATGAAAGATTTTGAACATTCATAACTCAGCTGCGCCTGGAGCAATTTCAATAACTTTATCATCAATCGATCAGAAATATTTCTACGCATCAATAGCAATGCTTCTGACTGATGATTTTCAACAAGAAACTATTGAAAAAGCGGTAATGTCAAGTATTGTCCAATGTACAATTAAAAACCGATAATTTTATCACTGTTTTCATGAAATAAACGTTCTTCCCAAACCCAGTCGTCATAATCGAGTACCACTTGGTTGCACATCATTCTGCTTTAACCTGAAAAGATATAAAAGAGCACTGCTGTATAGCCTCAACTCAACTCGAGATCACTGTATCCACTCATCAACAGGAAGTCTACCCAGTCCCTGAAAATTAAGCTTGCTGTCTACAAACAAATCATCCTTCCCGTAATCGAGTACGGTATGCCAATCTGGGAGAGTTGCACCAAATGCCATCACCTCAAACTCCAAAGGATCCAGAACAAGATCCTTAGGATGATCGTTTACAGTCCCCCCGCGAACTAGAAATTCTGAGATCCACCTCCTGGCTGGAATTCAGAAATTAGAAGAACGGAGAGTTTTTATCCTGGAAAGGTTAAACCTGTCTGAGATCAACTCATCAGATCATACGTGATCTAGAACGTTAGGTTAAGTTATACTCGTAGTTAGGTAGGTTATCACTTTTTTCAATTCAAACATAACACACCTCTCAAGGTGTATTCTGTAGACTAGTAGATAAACGTGAATATGTAAATTAGAATAACAAATAAAACAAAGATGAAGAGCCTGATAGGCTTATCATTTAAAATTTTAAATCATAAATTAACAGAAATAAACGTAATTTTACCACTACTGCTAGTCTCAACTCATTTTCGCTTCGTACGGCGTGGTGGGCAGGAACCAGAAGCCACAATAGCAGCAGTAAGAAGGTAGTGGTCCCATTCTTCGACCTAACAAGCAACAATGACTGGTCGTGGCAAAGTAGGAAAAGGTCTTGGTAAAGAAGGCACAAAGCGTCATCGCAAGGTTCTTCGAGATAACCGCCATCCGTCGTCTGGTTCGCCGTGGCGGTGTCAAGCATATCTCCGGTCTGATCTACGAGGTGTGCTGAAGGTGTTCCTGGAAAATGAGATCCGGGACCGTCACCTACACTCAACACGCCAAGCGTAAGCGGCCATGGATGTCATCTACGCTATAAGACTACTTTCCGCCCCGGAACCACTGAGTCCCTGAAGGGAACTCCCTAAAACACCAACCTGCTGGTCTTAACCAACGGCAGCTCTAGGGATGGGTACTCAAGTCCCTTGTAGGTTCCGGGTCTCAGGGCGTATTGGCGTGGGAGAGATATCGGATGTGAGGAGATCTAAAATTATGTTTTTTTTTTACTTTGGACTTTATTGGCCGGCGATGACAGTGGGGGCGGGGCAGTATCGAACGGTGATCGGCTGGTGGTTCGGCTGACTCTGGCTGGGAAGCGGTGATGATAGCAGGTGGTCTGGCCGACCCTGGTCGGGATACGGCGATGGTAGACGCCCGTGTGAGTTTCCCGGTAATCCTGGCTCTAAACGGCAACGAAGGTAGCCCGGGAGGTATATCGGGTGCTGATCGACTGCCGGGTAGGCAACGTGAGGACTTGAATGGCCGGGGTGATCTGGGCTTTGTTGGGTAGTCAACCTGCAATAGCAGGGGTCGACGACGAACAATGGCGGGCCTACTACGAAGGACTGACTGTCCGCAATGCGGTGGCGATTGATGTCCGACTGATGATCGTCTGGCAAGCTGGCGGACTGACCGGGCAGATTCGTGGATAGCCGGGTTACTTGGCCGGTGCCAGGTTGATTCGGCCGACGATAGAATAAGCCAGGGACGATTAAACCTGGAGTGGCAGTACGGTGTGATGACCGGATGACTTGGCCGGGGAACGGGTGATGGTCAGGTCTCCTAGTGGTCCAGAAAACAAAAGCGTTCTCTCACCGCGTGGCTTGGACCGATGGCGAGGGTGACTCAAATTTCACACCACACGCAACAAACTTTCCTTCTCGCTTCTACGAGGGCTCACGACTTACTGCCTAAATCTACTGACCATCGGGCTCTCTCTTACCTCTTCTCATCGACCGTGGTGTTGCGTTTCTCTCCATCCGCCCCCGATCGTAGGCAGCCTTCACTCCTATCTCCTAGCTGCTTATACAACCCTTACACAAGATCCACACATTTCGAAACCGATCGCCCCCCACTTTGAATCGGCCGTTATTTCACTACAAATTATTGGACCTACTCCCCACATCAATATTTAAACAATAATATGTAACCCGCCGGTAACAACGCTTTAAAGCCACAGAGACGCACTCTGTACAGTTTCGGAGGTTAAATCATCAAGCTTATTACAGTAAAGAGTAGGAATAGCATCTATCTGTGCCTGTTTGTCCAAATTCAGAAACACACGCCCCCAACGACCACACAAAATGCTCTCCAGACTTGTAATCTTGTAACCAAACTTGGAAGCAGGAGTGCAAGTGATTTTGATCGATTCTCTTCATCAACTTTCTCTTTTAATCGCCACGGCCGAATATTTTGACGTAGGACTACGTCTTTAATTTCTATACTAGGGGTCGCATTAATAAAATCAAAATTCAGAAATGTATTGAAAAATCCTAAACACGGACGCAACGATAGTGCGCAAATCGAACAAACGACAAATTGCGCATGCTCACATGAGCGAGCTCAATGCTCGGTTTATCGCTCACCATTTCACCAATGAAAGGAAGGGAGGAGCTCGTTGTGGCAAATGTGCTGAGGCTCACAATACTACCGCCTGCAAGAAGGAAGAAGAAGCTGAACCTAAGTGCGTGAATTGTGATTCCAACCATCTGGGCAGCGATAGGAGATGTCCCAAGCGAGCGGCCTTCATCCAGATCCGACAACAGGCTTCCACGAGGAACCAACCTGGTCGCCGCTGCAATAATCATGTAATCATATTGCCAATATGGACACGTTTCAAGTACTTCAGGCTCGTCGTATGGTCCCGAACCTAGCACCGCTTCCACTAAACCAGGCTCTACTGCCCCGCGATTATCGTACACCCGTGTTGTGTCAGGTGAGTCAAAAGACAATTCACCACTCACAAGCGACGAACTAGTGATCCTCGTGACTGAGGTGATCATAATCTTGCGTACCACCAAGACACTACCTGAACAGCTTGGTGCAGTTATGTCCCTCGTGCAAAAGTATGGACCAGTGAAGCCTTCAAAATAGTCAACTGGAACGCTTGCTCGCTCAAGAGCAAAATCATTAGGTTCGTTGATTTCCTCAATGGACATAGCATTGACATCGCCGTCATCACCGAAACACACCTGAAGCCAGAGATAAATTTTCACCTCCCCGATTTTCGGCTCGAAAGGCTAGACTGGACCAGCTCCTGCGGAGAAGTGACTATCGCATTAAGGAGAAATATTGGCTGTCGACTACTACCGAGTTTCCAGCTGAAGATGATCGAAGCAGTGGGTGTGAAAGTCTCCACTCCTGTCAGCCCTATTACCATCATTGCGGCCTACTGCCCCAAACAAGTCACCATCAAGGACGGGTTGGCAGCAGACCAGCGGAGAGACATCATCAGACTAACTCGACGGCGTGAGAAGTACAGTCGACGCAACCAAAACGGCACAATCCTGAACGACGACATGCAAGAGGCTCACTACACCATAATAGCACCGGACTCTTCCAGCCGGTTGAGCCGGTCTGGCGTTCACGCCACCATCGACACCTTTCGTCAAAAACATGGGAGACAACTTCTCGCAACCTGTGGCCCACCAGGAGCTGAGTTCGGATGTGGGCTCATCCGGCAACCGATTCCAAGCTTCCCGACGTAACTACCATCGCGTTAGCTGTGATCAGTGCCAACACTGTGTCGACTCCATTGTCCTTCCGGAGACGCCCGAAGACGTTGACCGGTGTTTGCGTGCCTTCAAGGAGGTGATATCCCGGGCCAGGGAACAACACGTGCCAGTATCCTGACAGGTGAGCAATACTCTGAATCTTGATAGAGTTACCAAAAATCTCATTAGACTCCGTAACGCCATTCGAAGGCAATACCAGCTTACCTACTGTAATCGCCTAACAAAAATAATCCAAGCCAGAATGGTGGACCTCAGAAATCAAAACTTTGCTAACAGGATCCACTCTCTCCCAGATTGTGCAAAACCCTGTTGGAAACTAACCAAAAACCTTAAAAATAAGCCAAGACCCATTACACTACTGACCCCCCCGGATAGCCCAGGTGGCCCAGTGGTTCATCTGATAACTCCTGAAGAGAAGGCTGCCGCGATAGGTCAACACTTCGCCAGCTCCCATAATCTCGGACAAAACATCATTAGTCCTTACGAAGCTGAGGTTGTTGAAAATGCATCCAACCTCCATCAGATTCCTAATATTTTCCCCGAGGAATCCGAGATTACGGCTGACGAACTGTTGGCCTATATCAAATCATCTTAAAACATGAAAGCCCCAAGTTTCGACTACATCCTGATTCTGGAACTCAAACACTTGAGTTCCACATTCTACAACCATCTGGCACTGCTTTTTAATCTGTGCCTCCGACTTGGCTAGTTCCCCTCGTGTTGGAAGTCAGCTAAAGTCATACCCATCTGGAAACCTGGGAAGGATCCGTCCTCTCCTTCAAGTTATCAGCCTTCTCTCAGGGTTATCAAAACTGTTCGAAAGAGTAGTCTACCAGCGGCTCCTAACATCTGCCGAACAAAACCACATCTTTCTCGAGGAACAGTTTGGTTTTCGGAAAGGTCGTTCGACCGTCCACCAGCTGACTCGAGTAACAAACATTCTCAGACGGAACAAGTATGTTTCGAAAGCTTCTGCTATGGCGTTGTTGGACGTCGAAAAAGCGTTCGACAATATCTGGCATGATGACCTGGTGTTCAATTTGCAGCAGTACGGTTTTCCAATCTTCCTAGTGAAGATAATAAATAACTTTCCATCGGACAGGACGTTCCGAGTCTCTCTGAATAGCATCACATTGGATGCTTTCAACATCGGTGCTGGGGTTCCACAAGGAAGCATCCTTGGCCCCATTCTATTCAACCTGATCGTTGTCTCTGTTCGCAGATGACGCATCCATCGTCTACAAGGGTCATCGGAGCTCTGATTGCCAAACTTCAGAGTGACCTGGACGTCCTGTCTGAATATTTCAACAGCTGGAAGATCCCTATCAACACGGCAAAGCCCCAGGTCATCATCTTTCCACACTCTAAATCTCCCACACTTGTTCCGTCGGAGAATAATAAGATCTGCCTGATCTGGTGGAATGGTCGAAAGAGGTAGTCTACCACGGCTTAACACAAAAATTGGTGATATTTTCGAAGATGATGATGATGATGATGATGGTCCCACCTCTTACCCCTACAAAGGTTTGAGCTGGACGATTTATCTTTAAGATAATTGAATATGACATTTTAACCAGGTTGGCAAACAAAATCGAACTGGTTTCAGTTACAGATATAGATTCCTTCTAAAGTTTACAGTTGCTTCACAGCGATATAAATGTGGAAAAGCTCAGGCGTCCACCTCTTAGTTCGCCTTTTTGTCCACCTAAAATATTCATAAGTATTACAAGCAATCAAGAGTTAATGAACAATCAACAAAGCATCCTATTACACTAGTAACCCCGCAATCTGATGCTATCATAATTTTCAGCAATGTCAGGAATGCTCACGAACCCCTAACATTTGCCAGAAAACTTACTACTAACTCAAGGTATCTTTCAAATAAGCTTCAAAATTGCATTTTTTTTATCAAATGTTAAATTCAGTCCTCTATATCCGTAATACGCGCGCGAGGCTCAAACCTTTGTAGACTACTTTTTGTTTTAATTAATCTACTATAAAATCAAATATTAAAAATCCATCATCACCCTCGTGGCGAACAGAAATAGTTTTTGCAGTGCTACAATAATTATTAAAAAGTCGTTATGACAGCTATCCATATAAAATAATCCGTTAGAGATAACTTCGTCAAGATACATAATTTGTCAATTCATAAAAAAAAAATCACGGGATAACTGTTCAAAAGACAGTTTTAACGTGTGAAATGCAGTGTCTTTTAAATTCTGTAAGTGTTGCTAAACGTTTGATATGTCTAGGCATCGAATTGAAAACATTTATTCCTTTATAATATAATGAATTTTGTGAAGCACAAGTCAAGAAATGTGGTGTTCTTATTTCAACCGCGTTTCTAGTATTATATCTATGAAAGTCACTTCCTCTTTCAATTCGATCACACAAATATCGAGGCAGCAAACCGTTAACTACTTTAAAAATGAACACCATAGTCAAATATACAATTCTTTGCTTCACGGACAACCATTGTAAGGCGTCTAACATCAAAGTTGAGGAAGTGAATCTATTACATCTCAAAATCAAACGCATTATTTTATTCTGCAAGCGCTGTAATCTCGATATTTGTGTTGCATTGGCCAGAAATAAAATGGAAGGGCAAAAGTCAAGATGAGGAGAGATGATTGATTTGTATAGCTGTATTTTACTGGCAATAGTTAAATCGTTTTTCAGTCGACATAGAATTCCATACTTCTTGGCAATTTTCTTGATGACATTGTCAATGTGAGAGTTGAACTTAAGTGTGTCATCAATAATCACGCCAAGATATTTAATCTCCCGAACGCGATCAATAGTCTCATCATCAATTACAACAGAGACGTTCTCATTTACTCGATTCCGCGAAATTACCATAAATTTAGTTTTACTTGTATTCAATTTTAACTGCTTATACTTCAACCATCTACTTAGAGAACGCAAATCTTCATTCAAGTGTAAAACGGCATCATCTAAATCCTTAGCTGCAATGAATAACACAGTATCATCTGCAAAAAGATTAATGTCGCAAAATCGTAAAACACGTCGCAAGTCATTAATATACATAATAAATAACAGGGGCCCTAATACACTTCCCTGGGGCACTCCAAGATTATTCCCCACGGGACTGGAAACAGAATCATTAAAAACAGTCCGTTGAGTTCTGTCAGACAAATAGCTTTCAAACCATTTATATGCAGTACTCGTAATTCCAAAGCGCTTGATTGATCTTAACAATAAGGGCCTAGAAATTGTTTCAAAAGCGCGTTTAAGATCCAAAAAAACAGCAACAATCGTATCTTTACACTCCAAGTTATTTTTCCTCTTCGCTAATACCAAATTCAACGCGGTTTCACAAGAATGACCTTCCCGATATCCCGATTGTTCTGGTATCAACAAACTATTACTATTTAAATACTCCAACAGCTGACCTTTAACAACAAGTTCTAAAATTTTCTCTAATGTGTGCAACATGTTGATGGGACGAAACTCTTCGGCTTTAATCGTTCCAGCAACTTTTTGAATGGGGACCACTAAGGATTCCTTCCAAATTTGTGGCACATGTCCAGTTTGTAATGATTCATTAATAAGGTCCAGCAAGATGTGGCCAATGACATGAAAGCAATCTTGAATAACTCTAGCATTAACATTTTCTACTCCAGCCGATTTTCCTAATGAAAAACACATAACTCTAAGTTCATCTAATGTGATTGGGTGAAAAACTTCAAATCTACAACTACTATTAACTGGCTGTTTTATTTCGTCAGGTTCATCGACCAATTCAATAGATTGATTAATCAATGAAACGCTATCTACGAAATAATCATTAAACTTAGCTGCAATTACTTGTTCTGACTGTTCTAATGTGCCATTAAAAGTTATGGACCGCGGTTTGCAATTACTAGGTTTTAATAAAGATTTCAAAATTTTCCATAACTCTTTGCTGTTGTTTTGATGCTGATCAATCTTCCTTTGAACATATTCACAACGAGTTTTCTTTATCGATTGTGAATACTTATTACGCGCGATTGTGTACCTAGTCCAATGATTGTCATTATTAGATCTACAAAACTTTTTGTACAATTTGTCCCTTTTCCGTTTAAGACGCAAAAGATCCAAATTGTACCAGCTGTTCGAGTTTTTCAAAGAAACAAACTTTTGCTCAACTAGTTGATTGGTACACGTTTTCAAAGCGTTATTAAAAACAGCTGTAGATTCACCTAAGTTACCGGCCGCGAATGGAAAATCCAGGCTTCTCTCAAACAGCTTGCTTTGAATATTTCCTCCAGCACTTCAATTTTACAAAATTATCGTTATCGTTAACATGGTCTAAGACATTAATAAGTAAGATCTCATGATCGGTTATTTTCAAATCAGTATCCGTAACTGAACAAATGGAATCAAAATTGGTATAAACGTGGTCAATTAAAGTTCTACTGTGCCTGGAAATACGCGTATATTCATTTACCGTTTGCTTTAATTTGCTTGCTAAACGCTTCAAATGATTCGAATTATGGTTATCACGCCATTTAATATTAAAATCACCAGCCAATATATTTAATTTACTAGAATCAAGGAATGTCTCAAACCAGTTCTCTAAAACTTCAACAAAACGCTGGTCACTAGAACTGGGAGAATGATACAAAACACCATAATTACCCATCTTCATGCCACGTACAACTGTAATGCCCAAGAACCAGTTGCCATCAATAACTTCGTTGGTACGAAGGTTGAATTGAACTGATTCTTTTTTCATAAATAGCAACGCCGCCAGTGTGTCTAGAATGTGATAAACAAGCAGCAACAATATATCCCGGAATACTATACTGATCAAAAGCTTCAGTTTCTACAATATGAGTTTCAGATAAGAAAACTAAAAGACTAAAAGTCTTTTAGAAGAGTTACAGGCAAAAGTTTGATTTGAGATGAAAAATTAAAACAGCAGTTTTGCTTAGCTTAGCTTAGCTTAGCTTAGCTTAGCTTAGCTTAGACTGACTGTACATATCAAATGGTCGCTATTTCGTGATTGATCAGAACCAGTGAAATTGCACAATGAATCCACTAAATGTGGTTAGGAGTGACCTTCCATTCTCATTGTACAAGCTTCAGTGACTCCTAAAATTAAAGGAGGTTGAAGGCTGACGGTAGTCACGGTGGGTCGTGTTTGATTGTGTGGTTTGGTTTGACGTATAATCGGGGCGGTCCGGTGAAATATGAAGGAGAAAACAGTCATTTTAAAACGCAATAGAGTTCGGTTGAGATAGCTTAAAAGATGTGCAATATTTGTTCGCTGGTCTTCGCATTAGTCGTGGTTAACTTTGTGAAGTAAGGGGCACGGTAGCTCAAAAGTGTGAAAGTTCTATGGATTCTGTTCCCGTCTTACGTAAGGACCAAATCGAAACAACGAACGTCGCGTTAAATTTGAATTTAAAAGGTTAATGTGGATCGGTTTAGGATGACTCACGGTTTAGAATGACTTTACAAAATAACGCAGCACTCAATCGAAAAAAAAAACTCTTCCGTACAAAATTAAATAGCTAAAATTGCTATCTCTAGCAATTTTTACAAGATTGATTTATTGTTTAAATTTGCTGAAAACCATTTTCTAAGTTCAATTTTAGGACCACAATCATAGTGGTCGCTAACTTTGCTCATCAATTGCACTAGTATTTCGTATGAAACGTCATATTTCACTCCCGTGCATCGTTTCAAAATATTGTTAGGAACATTTCCTCCGAAGACAACTTACCTGTAAAATGCATTTTTTTTTTTCAATGCAAACCATTTTTATGTAACGCAATTCCAAGCATCAGATTCCGTTTTCCTAAGCAATCAACTGGCTTTTGCATGTATCTGTGCGTAAAGCTAGGTTTAGATTAGGCAAGTCAAATGATCAACTCAGTTGAATTCAGTTGGCTTGAAAAGTTGAGCCTGGTTCAACTTTTTGCAATTCAAGTGAGTTGAATTACATGGCTTACACGTTCAATTCGCGTTCAAGTCAGTTGAATTCAACTTACTTGATCAATTGACTTGCCCTGTCTAAACCCAGCTTAGGCATGCTCCAGGTTGAAGAACAATGTGATTTGGAACCCTCGAACAAAACAGAGAAGCGAAAAAAAAACCATACGGCGGGGCGATCCATGAATGAATTGGCTTTGACGGCACCGTCGAAAAATTGTCTCTTCTAGAAAAAAAAAATTGACGGTTTCTTATGGGATTTTTTGGTGGAGTGAAATGATAGTACGAAGTCCGTCTGACGTTTGCTTATGAATTTTACCACATGAGTAAAAAGCTACAGAGTCGCCGTCAACGCCAATTAGCAAGAAATACCATTAGCACCGTCAGCAGGATCATGCTCGCGTGTGACGTTTTTCATTCGCAATAATTGATGCATATTGTAAGATATCTTTTGGTATTTCAATTCTGAACTTCATCAGGACTTTCCTGATTTCCAAGAATTGAAATGAAAGGACTTCCCTGAACTTCAGCAGCCCTTCCCTGAACTTCGGCAGAACTTCCCTGAACTTCCCTGAGCTTCAGCAGGACTTCTCTGAACTTTGGCAGGAGTTCTCTGAACATTGGTAGGACTTTCCTATAGTTCGGAAAAAAAACTTCCCTGAACATCGGCAGAACTTCCCTGAACTTCAACAGAACTTCTCTGAATTTCCGCAGAACTTCCCTGAACTTCAGTAAGACTTCCCTGAACTTCGGCAAGGCTTTCCTGAACTTCGGAAGTACTTTTCTAAACTTTGGCAGGACTTTCGGCAGGGCTTGCCTGAACTTCATCAGGACTTTGCTGAAGTTCGGCAGGCCGTCCCTGAACTACGGCAAGACTTCCCTGAGCATTAGTAGGACTACCCTGAATTTGGAATCTTGGAATTGAAGTTGTCATTTCAGTAGTAGAATTATTATAACTATATACAATAATATTGTGTTTACGAATATTTTCAAAATTTCATTACTTTCCATTTTTCTAATTTGCAATGCTTGTTGGTTTTGGTGCATTTCGAATTTGGGTGTGATTTGAACAGGTGGGGATTCAGTATCAACGGAAAAGCATTAACTTTCACCTTAATGAAGGCATTCGTCCGTTTTCGTAGCTTTTCTGTCTCCTGGTTTAAATGAGCATCGGTCTTAGAGGCTTATTCTTGTGTTAAGGGCACCGCCGTGAATAAATCCCAGGTCCTATTATATTAGGGAGACTTATGGTAACATCACTTGATTATCATGTGTTTTGTGAAATTTAACATCGTCATAACCGTCACCGTCAGGGCCGATTTTGAATGGTTGCAACAACAACGCGATCGTAGCTTTTATGATGTGATATGAGGGGCTTGGTGGCCTTACAGCGACCATTTTTGCTTACTGAGTATAACATCATGAGTTTAATCTCAAGCCCCTCCACATTCAAGATTTGCTAATCGATTTATTTGTCATTGTGAATACATTGGAGTAACAACCAATCGATGTGTTGTAATAAAAGGAACTCGTTTACCTAGTGCCAAAAGTTTTTGCTTACTGAGCAGAAGATCGTGGGGTCAATCCCAAGCTCCTTCGCGTTATACGATCGTTAGGATATCAATTCAGCTTATCGTTTACCAAAACGAACCCTGCTGCAAACCCAACTCTATTACCCAATATCCCAGTGATTCCTCGTGGAAGTGCAGAGGAGTTCTCGGCCTCCATCAAAGCGAGTGTCACGTCAACACATTCCTACCATTTCCTTTCTTGACCTGCGTTCGGGCGCGGCCGGAGCTTGTATTGCCTAGTTTTTACATATTGAGGATGAATGCTAGTCCCAAGCATCGTCTATTGGTTCTCTGTGTAATTACAGCTGATCTGGCAATAACAGAGTAGCATCCGCGGGCGGTCAATCATGCCCATGCTCATGTATACAAATTTCCATAAAAAATTATAGAAAAAAATCTACACTGAGGGAGGGTTTCTCAAATCTCGCACAAACTGCCTACGTTCACAGACCGTACGTTCCAAATTGCTGCGAAATAGCTGCTCACAAATAGACTTAAACATTCAGAAAATATTGACACGAAAAACTCTGAGAACTTCCAACTTTCCCTTGTGGGTTTGAATTGAAATTAATTATCAACGCCCAGTCCTTTGATGCACCCACGAGTTTAAATGAAAATGATGATGAAAAAGTTTTCAATGTGGACGGATTCCATGACAGGCAGGCGACTTTTTTTTTTTCAAGAACTAAATTCTAAACTCGTGGCCAGACGAACATGAAGAAGGTACCATCGTTTACATTTCTAATCAACATTTGGTCGGCCGATTTCCACACCGTGTGCCTCGAATACGAATCAGTTGCTTGGTTTGAGCCATCTCCCTTCAGGTGAATATCAATTCAATTAACATTATGCGTGGTATCAAGAGTTCCATGTCTTATTTGTTCTGCTCCACAAGCATTAAATAACTCATTGGCGATGTTAATGGCGATCGTGATTCTATTTGAATAACGAAACAACTTCTACTCCCACCGGCTGATGCCAAACAGGTGTGTGATAATTTTAAAATGCTGTAATTACAGCTCCCATTAGCACAAATTAGGTTTGCCGTTATGTGGTACGTGTACTGATAAACCACAATTGCCTTCATTAATCATGCTCAAAACGGATCTGTTTCACCACTTTTGTACCTGATAAACTAGCAATACCACGACGGCACCTATGTGATGTCACCATAGGGATAGATCTTCATCATCGGCTCATTACCCGTCTAATGCACCATAATTAAAGGGCGCCGTATGATGGCGATGATGACACGAAATCACCACCACAGACAGCTGGGACAGGTATTACCCGGTATTAAAGTTACGAATAACGGCCATGATTGATGATGAAAGCTGTCGTCTACTCTCGAGTGAATCATTCACTCGACCGCAAGTATTTGATACAATTATGCAAGACAACTGTTGACCTTTGAAATGACCTGTATCAGTAAAAATAAAGTAGAAGATAATTCATATACCAATTTTTTTTAAGATCCATTTTCATCAGTTGTGTGTAGCGGAATGATTTTAAAAAAGGACAAATTTTGAGTATGACGTTTGATAGTGATCTACCACCCATTGTAGCACAGAAAGTAAGTCTGACAGCTGTGGGGTCTCCTCCCTGATCAACTTCCTATACATATATATATACACACTAAGATTATTTCACCGAAATCTGTGAAATATTACCGAAATCGCAACAGTTCGGTGATATTTCACAGATTTCCTGTAATTTTTCACCGAATATCGTTTTCCTATGGAATGGCTGAAAGATGACAACCGCTCACAACAAATGCTTCCCTTGCTCTCCACAAATGTTGACCTTAAGCAGGCGCAAGTTCTGGCTCTAATGGAATTCCGGCGATAATATCAATTACGCAAAAATGGTGGTCCTTTTCCGTGTTCTCGTTCAGTCCTCTAGGATGGTGGTCCCTTTTTGCTATCTTGCGCCTTTCGAAAGTTTGCGATCGATGACCGTTAATGCAACCCCAAAAAATACCCTCCAGCGATTTATATTCGTTATGTTCCCGGCCAATCTGTTTATTCGGGATAATGTTATTAATGATAGGGGAAATGCCTCTAATGTTGGTTTATGGATCTAAGCTAAATGGATCGCTAAAAATCCGCTATTTATCAATTGTATCTAACTGAACGCGTCATTGAGACGGCACTAATGGCTATTTTTAGTTGCTATTGAAAATTTAGTCGACTGCTGAATTTATGTATGGACCCAAATAAGAGGCATTTAGGCCGACATTACATCGATTACCCCTATTTCTTTCTTTGCGGAAATTTGGGTTTTCGGGCCGCCTACCAAAAGAATTAAGACGGATAGATTAATTTTTGCATGATCCTTTTTGAAACTTCTTAGTTGCAAATAGGACCATTTCATCATTCGACGACCCTTTCCATTTGCGCTGATTGTTTACTGTTTAATATTAATGAATGTTGATGGAGTTTGAATAATTCCGTTGAACTGCAGGGGGGAGGGTGTGCGTTCATCCGTTCAGAGTAGGATGCAAATGAGATATACCTACGTACCATTTATGAAGTCACTTACGAATGATTCAATTCGCTTCAACTATTTGGTTTTGTATGGTGAATGAAATATTGACGGAAAGGTACCAATTAAAGTTCTATGGCACCCGGAAGTCGTATGGTACTGCATGGTTAGAATCATTTTTTCTTCATATTCAGAAGAAAAAAAAATCTTCTTCTTGAAAATCCGACCAATGATAAGTGCTGCCCTTTTGCTAGAAATAAACTGGGATAACCGCACATTATGAACATCTAAATTTACCTATGCCAGGGACCGTAAACGGGGGGCAAATTGATCACGATATTCCGTAATATGTGAATATTTTATATGCTTGTAGTTTATTTTCAACTCATTTATTTTTTTTAAATAGTGCTGGTACCCACACACTTAGAAAAAAATCATGTAAATTTAGTTGCTCTGAGAGTGACATATTCGAGCGTCAACTTTAACATAAATTTGAGTCATAACAGACGCGAAATATAGCTCAATCAAACGTATTTTTCGTCGAGCAACAAATTTTTCAGTCTCGGAGCACATAATATTACAAAATATGTTTGTTTACGTCTAATCTTTTATGTCAAAGCTGGATTCTATAACGTGTAAAATCAGTTATTTCTAAGTGTACAGGTAACAAATCCTTGTAGCTTGATTTGTTTAATTATTTACGTAGGATTTAGTTTGAATAATTATTGATCGAAAATTTCCCTCCCCTTGGCTAGTTTTTGCACCTTGTTGCTGGTGGGTGGGCTTAATTTCATGCTTTATAGTGGAGTGTTGGAGACGGTTGGTTTGTGTCCGGCGTTGTTGGCTCATGCCGCGATAGAATGGCGCCATGGGCAGGCAATGGATATTACAAATTGATTTTGTGGACGAAAAAAAAATCTTCGAAGGATTTATTTCAAACAGGTCTCAAATTAAAGGTTAAAAGGTCTGTTGTAAAATATTGAAGCATTCAGCGATGCTTATTTGTTTGTTCAAATATTGTTCTAACTACCATACACGTCATGACCTCATCTCAGTTCATCCCATCTTACCTCACCTCACCTCACCTCAACTTATCTCACTGAAGGCGAACCAGCCAAAGGCTGAAAGTATTTTTAATAAAGAAATCTAATCGAACCTTATCTTACCCCATCTCAATTCGTCCCACTTAACCTCACTTCTCCTTCACTTCATTTCTCCTTAACCTTACTTCATCTCACGACACCACACTTCACTTTACCTCAATTCTGTTAACCTGTCCTCATTTCACTTTCATCTCATCTCACCTCAAGTCACCTACACTTACCTAATGTCACTTTACCTCACCTGAATTCACCTCACTTCACGTCAACTCACCTCACCTCACTTACTTCACCACACTTCACCTCACCTCACCTCACCTCACCAAACCTCACCTTTCCTCACCTCATCTCATCCCACATCACCTCACTTCAACTCACTTAAATTCACCTCATCTCACCTCGTCAAACTTCACTTCACCTCAATTCACCTCAGTTCTCCTCAACTCACCTCAATTCATCTTACCTCATCTAACATTACCTTACTTCTGCTCACTTTCCCTCAATTAATCTCACCTAAACAGAATACCCTTTGGAAATTTCCGAGTCCCTTAGAGTTGATATGGCATTCATTTCATAATGGTCCTGGAATCTTACTCATAAATGTCTTGGAATTCTCCTGAAACATCCCTTAAAATTCTGCCTATCAGTATCCATCATTATTTATCAATCAAATCCATGAAGTTCTCATCATGATTTTCTTGGAATAGTTTTCCAAATTCTCTTAGAATGATTTTCGGAATTCCTTTGCAACTAAACTTTCATTAGGATTACACCTGTGCGCCGATCAAAAAAATTTCGGCGGCGGCGTGATATGTTATTTTCTGCCGGCGGCGGTGGCGTGGCGGCGTCACGCCGTTTGCTTTCGGCGGCGGCGTGGCGGCGTGGGTCGGCGTGAGTTTATTTTTATGGATTTTTGAAAAAAAAAACTTTTCAAGCCAATCGCACATGTACAAAAATTGTTCAGATTACTCAAAATCGTTAAAACATAGTGTGAATAAATTTGACAACACTTTCCCGCGGAAAACTTCTTGAATAATGGGGAAAATTTAAGAAAATTGTACACAGATTAGAAGTTCACTAGTGGACAGACTAAAACCATATTCAGTTTTCCTCATATCCGAGAAGTTTTCCTCTGAAAAGCGTCGGAAAATTGACTCATTCTATGAGTGACCTACGTTTTTTGCAAATTTGAGTAACCGGTACTCAAATATGAGTAACTCTTACTTAATTTTGAGTCGTTCTCAATTTTGAGACATTCTCAACGTATGTCAAGTGCTTATTAAAATTGTAGGGGGTGGAGTCGTATGGCAAAGTGTTACAACCCTTTTATTAAGTATAAGAAAAGAACGTTATGTAGAGGTGGATAGTATTGAAAAGCAATCTGTTGCATTACGTAACAATTCAATGGGCCCTAGGATTTTTTTTTTTTTTCATTTATAGAGCATTACACGTTATTAATATGTTGATAGCGATAAATGATGTGCTTTTATTACTCTGATACATATTTGAATGTACGCGCATTATAGTCATATAACTACATTTGTTTATGTATTTGAAGATGATGTCTTTCGGATAAACGTAGAATTCCGCACAACTTGGCCTGTAAGATATTAAAAGAAAGGTCAAATTTCAGCGTGTTGTTTATAATATAGATACTATAGATTTCATAGATAAGCGAGGGCAAAGTATAATGTAGCCAAACGAACTGTCAGTTTGTGTAGCCAAACGAGAATGACGTCATAATGGTGTTGTTTGAGGTAGAAGTATTCACACTCCACATTCCGATTTATTTCGCGGACAGCGGAAGAATGAAAGATAAAGCAAACCATTCCTCGGTTCATTGTTGCAAAGATTTGCTTTGCACTTCATTTTGAACTTTTGCGCACGAAACAAAACAAAACTGCACAACAAAAAGCTCTATGAT
Organism: Ochlerotatus camptorhynchus; assembly: GCF_037179485.1. Lineage (NCBI taxonomy): Eukaryota > Metazoa > Arthropoda > Insecta > Diptera > Culicidae > Ochlerotatus > Ochlerotatus camptorhynchus. The sequence goes on from NW_027040594.1 coordinate 416,064, forward strand.
GCCATGAACTTTTTTCACGGATGCCAGTAAGATCATTTATTTTTCATGGTTACCAAAACAACTTTTTGTGCCGCTTATCTATGGAATTTATAGTATCTATAGTTAATAATAGTCCCTTATTCACCTTTATGTAAATCCGTTCCTCGTCAGTAAGCCAGTGTTTATTGAAAAACTCTATTTTGGCAAATGCTGTAATTGTCATGAATTAAGATTGTTGATTGTGGATTTCGGAATTTACGCGGTTTTTTACGTGGATGATAAACAACTCCTCATTATTTTCACTGATACAAGCTTCAATCTCAGATCGCAAGAGCATGGCAATGTAAACTGTTGCATTCTTTTCAACAGCCAACAGGGTTACTATAATATTTTAACCAAAACGAAATTTTACTACAGTATGTTCACCACCACCATGTCACCATGTCTCAGAAACAGACAAGAATAAAATCACATTGGAACAAAAATGAAACTTTTCACACTAGACGTTCGCTACGTGATCGACTATTAACTGGCACGTTTTTAACTTGTCCGCTAATTGAGACAATTTTTCAGTTAAAGTACATGTTCTGCCAAAATGATGCAATTTAAAAATGTCAAGATTAACTGGAAGAACACTGATGCTTTTTAAATGCATTGATATTAGTGAATTCCGTTCGCTAGTTGAAAATCTAACATTATTTTCTCAGCTATCGTCCAGTGTATCAGTAAACAAACATCTGAGCTTCAATGCACTGGTTGGATATTGATTTTCAAACCCTATATGGTCACCAGTCGGTGAGATGGAACTTGTTAGTAGGCTTAGTTGCTCGAGATATAGCAGCAATAGTTTACAATAATTATTATAGTTTCATAACCACGACTTAAAAAAAACTCACTTTAAACGGCTCAAGAAAGTTTCACAAGTCTTCAACTAGCGCCCACTTATGTGCTGTGAATATGAGATCGTGCTTATTAAGACGGTTCAATAAAGCATTCACACCAGCTCTCTGATTGTTTTAAATGTTGGGGCTTATTAAGATTCACCGTCAAATTGAACATTGATATTCGTTTCACACAAACTCGCAAGTTGACCATCTAGCTCCGCCTCTATAATAGATAACGGGTGTTGCTCATCCATATCTAGCCAATCTCCAAATTCTTCGATATCGGATAATATTAATCTGATTATTTTTTTTCCATTTCGAGGTTTTTTCCTCTAGAAGTATCAATCGTCAGAAAATTCAAAGGAATTTTATTTAAATTTAAATTCGACATCGTGGATGTTGTCGTGAATGGGAAACAAAACGTCAAAAATAAAATGCGTAACTGAGACGAGACCGATGTGCAGGATCTATAGGTGAGGCAGAAGGAAACTTTAGTCGACTGTTTCATTCATCCAGGGTTCTCGTCGGATCGATAGAAAGAAAGAGTCGGCTATTTTCCTTCTGTCTCACCTATAGATATCGCCGTTCTTGCTCATCGAGACGAAACCAGTGAACTATAATTTTTGACGTTTGATCAGCGCCCCAAAACACTATCTCGAACAAGTACGAGCAGGAGGACAATAATGATTTATCCAAGGGGTAGGTCACTCCACACACCAATCTTGGGTCATCTTTTTTTAGTGTGTGTGTGCCGCAGGTGTGCCGATTGTGCCGGTCATAGAGCAAGCTGCGATTTTTTGTAAAATACTTATCCCGGCAACCCTGAAATGTTTTGGTTTGAAATCGCAATCCGGTATAGCGGCATTCCGGATTTAAATCTATTAGTGAACCAAGAAGTGAACTGCTGGTCTGAGTTCCTCAGGTATATCTCATTAGAGGATGTTCCTGAATATACAACCAAACAGCACGTAACCTTTTGAACAACTTGAGTGACCAGCAGTTCTTTCATTTTATTTACAACAATCAAATGCCAACGAGATTGTGCCAAAGGTGTGCCGATGGGTGTGCTCAAGTTGTGCCGAATCTAATTATGGCACAATGTGCTGAGTGACTTACACCTTAGATTCATCCCTGTGTGCTAGATAGAGAAAGTGCGAACAAACGTCAAAAAACTAAATGACGCTAAATCGCTGCCTCATACAGGCTTGTTAGAGGTTACTCAAACATGAGTCAGATGTATTCATTTTCATAACTTCTTTTTAAACGTCAAAGCATGAGTAGCTGGGATTTTTGAATATGAGTAACATTGACGCAACAATATTTAAATAAATAAATAAAGGTGGATCTCAATTTTGAGTTTTCAGCCCATTTGTTGACTCAAAAAAAAAACAAAATGGAATTGTGAGCATGCCTGAAATATCTTATTACAGCTAAACCGCTACTTTTCAAAATTATGCAACTATGAGATATTATAATAATATTTTTTTATGTAAGATGCAAGAAGAGGAGGTAAAGTTTGTGTAGGACACATAAAACTAGTCAATTTTACATTCAGAGGGCTACAATTAGCTATTTTAGCTGAATTGAAATAGGGGAAATGACGGCTTCGGCATGACAGACTATTTTCGGCAACCCAAATTGAAACACTATTTTCACTGAATTTTCTTACAAAAACACTTCGCTGAATGCATGCAAACGATTCTTTATGCTTTCAGCTTCAATTTGACTATATTTTTACCACTGAGAAAAAGCAATCTAGCAAGGTTTTCTTGAAATGCAACACACACACTACAAATTGTAGCTGATTTCGAGCTGCCGATAATAGAACAGCAGATTTACATGCAGTTCAAATGGAACGATTGCCGAAGAAAAACTGTTTGCCGACAATACTCGCTCTCACTAGAGAAGATTGGAGCTTTGTAAAAGCGTTTCAAAACAGTTTTTGACAATTCTTTCGACTGAAATTGTTAGAGCAGCTGGCAGCAAAAGATTGTAAACAAACCAATACTGCATATGTGTGCGTTCCATAGAGAAAAAGGCTATAGAAAGAAGGTCGTTGCTTAGGTTGCCGAGAATACGTAAATTCCCCTATTTCAATGAGTGAATACTCTTCGTTATAACCAATAGCTAATTGCAACACTCTGGAAGTGAAATTGACAGGTTTCTTGTGTCATACACAAACTGTAAGTTACAAGAAGAGGACTTACACATAAAAATTATTATTACAATAAATCATATCTTCATAATTCATAAAAGTAGTATTTTAGCTGTGATGAAATTTTTCAGTCCTGAAAAATAAAAAGTTTGCCGTCGTAAAAGAAAATTTGAAAATTTCGAAAGAAATCATTCGAAAATGGTGCAAATTACAGCCGGCGTGGTAATTGTGTGAATTGTAATTGTTTTGCAATCTGTTTTATTTAAAATAACATGCTTGATTCAAATGCTTTTTAGTTTTAAGTTTTTACCCCAAATTTTGTTCTGACTATGTTACTAAATTTTGAGTAGATTCGATTTCAATGAAATTCAGTGGTTTTTCACTCAATTTTTAGTAGTCATGAACGAGCGTTCTAATTTCAATGCGTTTAAGATGCATTTTACCGAAAAGGTATTGCGGATTTTTCATTGGCGTGACATAAATTTATTCGGCGGCGTGAACGATTTTACTGCGGCGGAGCGCCGGCTCAATTCCATCGGCGGCGGTGGCGTATGAAAATCGTCGGCGGCGGCGGCGGCGTGGCGCGGCGGCGCACAGGTCTAATTAGGATTAGCTTGGTATACCCTACACAGAAAAACAAAACTACCCACCGCTTGGGTTTTTTAAACTCAAATTTGAGTTATTTGACCTCTGTCCGTTTCATTTCCTCTCGCTATTGTTGTCAAAAATAGAACGAAAGATTCGACTCAACCGTCTAGTTCCATACAAGAAGCCAAAATTGAGTAATATGCGATATACCCAAATTTGAGTTAATTGAACTTAATTTTGGGTAGAAAAAATTGAAAATTACTTAGCGATGGGTATTTTTTTTTGCCGTGCTTAAATGCAAACTACTTTGAGCCGGTTTACCCAAATTTGGCTTATTGTACGGAACATGGGAGATGAGTGAAAAGAACTTAATTTTGGGTTGTTTTGAATTTCTGTGTAGAGTCGGTGTATAATGAGTCACGCCAAGAGAAAAACAGTTGAACTCGCATCACGGTTTTCGAAAGATTCCGTTTCTTTTAACTTGGCAACAGAGGACTTCTACATCAACTTTAAATGACTTCTAGCGAGATAAAATAATAGCGGCTGTAGTGAATCATTATATCAGTGATTTTGTCAAATTATCTTAATAAAAAATAGTAGAAATATCTCATTACCAAACGTATCCCATGACAATTGAATGCTCACTGCATGTTTATTATCATTTCTTCGATTATATTTTATATTTTATTGCAATACCTTTCGTGGACCTTTCATAGCATCGTAATGTTGGTTTACTTTGCACGATAGGTAGCTGGTTTGACAGTTCGATAGGTAGACTTAGCTTCACTCCTGGCGTGACTCATTATACACCGACTCTAGTATACCCCTTAGCGATCCCTGAAATTCCATGAAATTCTGCTAAAAAATTCCATCTTCTCCAGAATTCCAGAAAAGCTATCCTCAGAAGCCTCTTGGAAGGAGATCAGAAGATTCTCTTGGATTTATGCTCAAAATTCTTTTAATTTTTTATTTATCAGTGATTCCGGTATATTCGTTCCAGAATTCTTTAAAAATTGTCATAAGAAAGCTTTCTTATTCCAATTATAATCACATTAAATACTCGCTTCGGAATATTGGGATGTCCATGTTTTAGTATCTATCCAAGTCGATGAATTTCGATATTTTTCTAAAATCCCAGAATTTTTATGATTTAAGTGTTTTGTTTTCCTAGTTCAATGTCTCACTTTTCACATATAATGTTTTGAACCATTTGTCGTTTCTGCAAAGCATTTATGTGGAAAAAGTGTAAAATAAATATTTGATTCCATATATCATATATGATATCATGCATGACGGGAAGGGGGGGGGGGTGGTCAAAGGGGACCTTTTGGAAGGTACTGAACAATATGAGACTGTGAACACTGATTTTCTAACTCTTTGATGAACCGGAAATTGTAGAATAAATATAACGTACGGGAAGTAAATCGTAAATCTATAATTGCGACCGTCACGAAAAGGTGTTCGGTTTTGAACGCTTATAAATTTGCCATTTATAGATGAAATTTAAATCCAAGTACATTAATCGATAGTAAATAATCCTACAAAACTGCTGAAATAAATACTTAACCAATTTTCTGTAGGTACAAATGAAATGAACGTTTTCCCCAAACCCAGCCGTTATAATCGAGTACCACTTGGTTGCACATTGTTCTTCTTGAACCCGAAAAGTTATAAGAGAGCGGTGCAACAAGCATAAGCAATTAAGCGGTTAGAGATGCAATTTTTCCCTCTCTCTTTCTCTCTCTCTGCTGTCGTACAGAACATTCACTCAGGCGGGCGTATTGAAAGAGCGCTACTGGCTTACCTCTTCAACGAGCCGTTTCTATATTAAGCTCAATCTGCATCTCCTATCATCCGATTCGATTTAATGTTGAGCTATAGTTGGCATAAACAACGAAATCGTTTGCAAGCTTGCAAGCTAATTTATGCGATATTGTCCTTAAATTTACGGCGGGATGTTCTGAGGCATAACATCTCTGATTACGGGAGTAAAACCGTTGGTCCCCGGTTTATGGGGTGTCGATAGGTAGGGTCCAGGTGTGAGAGCTGCCTTAGCGTCGTTAGCATTGGTGCTCAACACGAAAAACAAGATCAACGGAAAAAAAATTAAGGAAAAAAAAAGAAAACAGTCAATGTTTTTTAAAAAAAAATCCAAATTTTTAAAAAATAAAGCATATTTTATTATTTTTCTTTTGATATTTTGATCTTTTAAATCGTTAACATTTTTGAAAAAAAGTTATTTTTGGATGTTTTGGACCACCCTAATGACAATAAAAATACGGGTCTAATATTTTGCGATAAGGAACAAACCTACCAATTTTTACGAATATATAAAAATCTTTATATTGTTTTGCTATGGAATGGCTGCATATACAACATGTAAATTTAGGAGCGTCAATTTTGAATTAAAACTCAGTGATAACAGACGTGAAATTCAGCTCTACCAAACGTACTTTTCGTTGAGTAACGAACTTTTCTGTCTTTGAGCACATGACATGACATGTTTGCTTGCGTCTCATCCTTTATGTCAAATATGGATTCCGTCACGTGAAACGTTAGTTATTTCTTAGTGTGCAGATAAATTTTTCGGTATTTGAGCTGAAATTTTCAATTTTATGCGTTGTATTCGATATTGTTTGGTGAAATTTTGGGCCATTCTATCAATTGTTGTGAGATTGAAACTAACAGCTTACGATAATCATCATGCATCATCATTTGATGCACGTGGGGATCTTTAAAGGGGTTGGATCCATGAATACTAAAACCATCCAAAGGGTTTACCATGTCATCTAACGAACTTTTCACGTCATGAGACTATGCAGAGTCAGGCCAAAACATTACATATTATCCTCACGGTACTTCGGCACATTAGTTCGTAGTCTAGAAAAGCTGTTGTGATTCTCGATGTAAGCATAAACCTTTCATGACGATCTAAATTTCTGCTTCCAATGTAAATGACTAACGACACCATCATTGAGAGGTGGTGGCACATCTTAAGTGGCTTTTACATTATTCATGTCTTCCATTCAAATCCTAAAACAGAAACAACAATGATGCAGTGAGGCAAATCGATGCCAAAAAGTTCTTCTTCTCACCATATTTCCATAGTCAGAACAGAGCTGAGAAAAGGTGACGGTTAATGTGTCGGATATCGATTTTCGGCATCCACACGTCGTCCCCGTTCCAAAGATACCCTTATTGTAGGGTATATTAAACTTTTTCTGAGCCCAATGGCCGGTATCCAAAAATGGCGTCGGATATCGATTTTCGACATCTACGTGTCGTCTACCGATCTTAAAATAGAGTAATTCGAGGCAAAAGTACGCATAGGCCTTTTTGAAATGTTCGAACATGAAAACCTGGCCACACTGTATGGGTTCGACACATCATTCGACCAGCTGATCACAGGTGTAAACATAAGTGATTTTAACGTAGTGGCGTGAAGTTATGAGGTAATTTGTACTCAGATTGTAGGGTATTTGACACATTTTTGAAACCCGATGGCCGCCATCTTAGATCCAAACAATTTTGTTTTATATCGATTTTCGACTTCTACGCGACGTCAACGTTCCGAAAATACCCATATTGTAGAGTATTTGATATTTTGTCTGAAACTCAATGGCTGCCATCTTGGATTGCAAAATAGCGTCGGATATTTATTTTCGACCTCTAGACATCATCCCGATATTGATGGGTATTTAACAGTATTTCCCACTTTTCTGAAGTCGGAAGCAGCCATCTTGGATTTCAAAATGGCCTCAGATATCGATTTCTGACTGGTATTAGATAGTATTTCCCTTTTATATGATATCGAAAGCCGTCATCTTGGATTTCAAGATGGCGTCGGATAACGATTTTCATCCTCTAGGATATATGGTGTCCGAGGGAGATCGAAGTAGGTCGCGCTGGAAAGTTGACACGTTTTTAATTTTGCTGCTGATTTTCATTTGGTGATTTTAACCATTTTAATCATGTTAACAAACTTCCGATTGTTCAATTGTTCAAAATCTCATGGACGGGATCGAAATAGATCAGACCATGGCGGGTGATAAGTGAAAAAGGAAGACCCAGGAGCGGTGTTTGTTGAGAGCTGTCTTAGCTGATGGGCAACGAAGATCGCAAGATGATCACGATGGTGTGAATCCAGCAGGCAGTGATACCGAGAGATGCCGGACTGTTGTATTTGATGCATCTCTTTCCGAGGGCTAGAAACGAGTAGCGGTTTTCCAAAATCAAGATCCAAGAAACTGTATTCGGGAGCTTCAAGGATTATTCGGGTGAGATCCTTCCTTTTTATTAATTTAGCTCTTAACATTATGTTCCATATACATTTCACTAATACAGTACTAAGAAAACAAATTGAAGAATTCGGCTAGCTTAGCGGCTGCTGCGTTTGATTAGTGTGCATAAGATCGTGGGTTTATTATCAAATGCCTAAAAATTCATCGTATGCTTTTGGTTGTATCGCCTGGTTGAGGCGTATCCTGACCTAATACCGTACCCCAACTCCATAGTACTTATGAGGGTGTCACTAATTCGGTGGCCTCTCGTTGAGTAAGTACTACATCAACATTAACTTTCCTATCCCTAGTTACGGTAAACAAAAGAAAAAGTTTGCGAGTCATTGTGAGTTTTAGCGAACTTTTCATGTAAATTGATTAGAGACCCGTTTTTTTAGTTTATACACATTTTCTTTTCAGAAAGCGAGTAATGGCGTTATAACCATAAGCCATATAGGGCTAAGACAAGAGTTAGTGCTCATGTCTCAACCACTCGAGGAAAATGGAGCATCATTTAACTTTTTTAGATTAGATGCTCCCAACGACCAATCATTTATAACAACGGAACGTACGATACGACATATCCACGTTTCATCCATTGATTGGATTCTGAAGTATTGTGTTTAAATCTTTGATTTAAACAGGCCCGATGTTTCTGAACCATCTTGCCCCTTAAATGCTGCACAGTAGGCCTGGCCGTTTTGATATATTTTGCGCATCTCTGATGTATAAAATATACCAAATAGACAAGAAAAAGGATGGAGGTATATCTATCATTTTCCAGGATGCTTTCATGAACTGGCTGTGTTGGTGTTAGATTAGATTAGATTAGGATAACGATTTTCATCCTCTAGACATCATTTCGGTTCCAAAAATACCTTTATCGATGAGTATGACAGTATTCCCCACTTTTTCTTAAACCGGAAGCCACCATCTTGGATTATAAAATGGCGTCGCATATTGCTCTCCGATCTCTTAACTTCACTCAGATTCCAAAAATACCCATATTGATGGGTATTTGACAGAATTTCCCACTCTTTCTTAAATCGAAAGAAGCCATCTTGGATATTAAAATAGCGTCGCATATCGAATTCCGATCTCTAGACATCACCTCAAATCAAAAAATACACATTTTTATGGGAATTTGACAGTATATCTTACTTTCTACAAAATCGAATGCCACTATCTTGGATTTCAAAATGGCGTCAGATATAGATTTTCGACCTCTAGAGATCATCCCGATTATAAAAAATACCTAAATTGATGAGTATTTGACAGTATTTCCCACTTGTTGTAAAATCGGAAGCCACCATCTTGGATTATAAAATGGCGTAGAATATCGATTTCCGGCCTCTAGACATCATCCCGATTCCAAATATACCTAATATGTTAATATGTACCCGATTGGGGACCCGAGCAAAGTTAGAGATCAAATTGAAATCAGAATTTGCTGTTATGATGTAACTTATTTTGAATATTCCATTTGATCTCATTTTGGTTGACTTAACGGTTAGCACAGCAAAAATGAGAGCAACATTTTACACTGCTGAATCAAACGGAAAACTAATCCTGCTCTCAATGAAATCAATTTGATTACTGATTTTGCATTCATAACGTTTAACTGAATACGGGCCTGGCGTATATGGTTAGCATCCATGATTTTCACGCCGAAAGACTTGATCTCAAATCTCACCTCGGTTTAGTCACGAATGACCTAAAATGTTTTAGACAAAACAAATAACCAATAATCGTTAGTTCAACGACAGATGAACTTAAATCAAATTTTAAACAAGAAATTAACAGCAGAACTTCAAGTTAAGTTGCTTTGATTTAAAATGTATTGACTGCATAATGACAGCTCACTTCTGTCGCGACAATTGAAATCAAAATGAGTCTTCATTATGATAGGAACTGCAAACATTAATATCGATTTGCTTTCATTTTGTTAACCGACTTTGCTCGGGGAGCCGCCATCCTAGTTTTCAAAATAGCCTGATATCGGTTTATGACCTCAAGACGTCATCCCGATTCCAAAAAATACACATATTGATGGGTATTTGACAGTACTTACCACTTTTTCTTAAACCGGAAGCCACTTCCTTGATTTTTTTTCGCATATCGATGTTCGATCTTTAGACGTCACCCCGACTTCAAAAATACCTATATGAGTATTTGACAGTATCTACCACTTTTCTGAAACGGCGTCGGATATTAACTTTCGTCCTCTAGACATCATCCCACTTCCAAAAATACCTATTGTCATGGGTATTTCACAGTATTTTCCACCTTTTGAATTCTAAAATGGCGTCGAATATTGATTGCCGATCCTTAGACGGCACCCCGATTTCAAAAATACTGACATTTGTGGGTATTTGACAGTATTTCCCACATTCTATGAAATCGGAATCCACCATCTTGGATTTCGAAATGGCGTTTATAGATCTATAGACGTCACCCCGATTCGGTAATCCATTGGATGCACTTGAGGGACTTTAGGCCGTTGGAACCTTGAGTACTAAAGCCACCAAAAGGCGCACCATTTCATCTGGCATATGCAGGGTTCGGCCAAAACACTACATATTATCCGCACGGTACTTCTTTATTAATACTAACGTTAACTCTTACTCTGGAAAAGTTTTTTTCGACTCTCGATAGCTATAAACATAAATCATTCATGACGAGCTTAATTCCTGCTTCCAATGCAAACGAAAAACGACACCATCATTGAGAAGTGGTGGCACATCTTAAGTGGCTTTTACATTATTCATGTCCTCCATTCAATTCAAATCCTAAAACAGTAACAACAATGATGCAGTGAGGCAAATCGTTGCCAAAAAGTTGGACAGAAGCTGATGAATAAGTGATGCAACTTCTTCTTTTTCTCGCTATATTTCCGTAGTCAGATCAGAGCTTAGAAAAGCTGATGGCAGCATTGATTCCTTCCAACAATCGATTAAATATTTCAAAGAACTACTATCTGCCATTTAGATGCTGATGACAAATGAGAGATCCCTAATTCATGCGCATTCAAAGCTTGCTCAAAATTCATAATTCTTTACCTAATTAGTAGAGAGTGCTTCTCGAACCTGCCTTCCCAGAATGACCCACGCTGAACGGTGCTACAATTAATTTTCCGCATCCGCTGCTCAGGCATGCGAATCTGGTGTCTGTCGATCTAGCTTGGAATGAGATTTAATTTTTTTTTTTTGCACGGTTGACGAACGGTTTTTCTCTTGGTATTCGTCCATCTTTCGGCGGAAGGACCATCAATTATGATAATGATTTACCGACAATTTCGACTGCTTGTCTTATCGCTTCCCTCCAGGTTCCGGTGTTCCGGTATGCTGCGATGAGACGAGGGACAATTTTGATGAGCAATCTGCGCGATATTAATCAACGACACCTACTTTTGAAGGGTTGGATTTGTTTGCAATTAGGCGAAAAAGCGACGCCCGGGACGTGAGCATATGCTGGGGAATATCTTTGCCGGAGTGTTGGTTGGAATTCGTTAAATAGCGATATTGATGAGCACATAAAGATCTAAAAGTGGAGATTGTATGAAGGTACTGAATTGGTGCTTTAATGAAATAAATTCACAGACGGGAAGTTTTATGAAGATGTACGAACTCAGAAGTAAGTAGCTTAAGGTTCCATTAGGTTCCACATTCCCAAGAAAACAACCAAGCCCGTTACTAGTCCGAAAAGGGCCCATTTTCCAATATAAGGCTGTTATAAATTCGTTTATTTAGCGTCGGTCTCTGTTCCGCAATCTAGTGCCAATCACCGACGGACATCGATTCCCGTTCATTGACGCAATCGAATGTGCAGGAAGGCAGCTTCCACACCTGCGTAGGACATCGCACACATTCAACACACATGGACCGGGACCAACGGCTGCATTTCCGTTCCGGAGGAAGACGTGACTAGAGATTTTTATGCCTCAGAAAAATCCCACCGACCTTGGCTGAGGTAGAACTCAGACTCATTGGGATGAGAAAGCAGTCACGCTTATCACTACATTACCGGCACCGGAAAAAGCTGATATACGACTTTATGTTTTATATTAGCCTTATATCAGCATTATATTGCACTTTTCGTATTACTTCTTCTTCTTCTTCTTGTTCCCATTTCAAGCTTATTGAATATCGCATATAAGCTTATTGCGTGCTCCCAACTTAGTGTTCTAGATGCACTTCCACGGTTATGAAACGGGGAACTTTCGATGCCTGTACCATTTTTGCATTGGTATAATTGTGTGGCAAAGTCCAATCATACTTCTATGCCCAGGGAAGTCAAGAAGTTTTCCAACCCGAAAAATTCCTAGACCGGACCGGGAATTGAACCCAGCCACCTCCATCATGGCCTTGCTTTGTAGCTACGCCTTTATCGACTGAGCTAAGGGAGGCCCCATCGCATTAGTGGGTTTGATAATTACATGGGTTATAAAGCTGCTTAGCGGTTGATTATCTACTTTTAACTCAAGCGCAGAGCTACCGTATTTGACCCTTGGATTCTAGCAGAGTTGTCAGTCTTCATGTATTACTTGAGATGTTTTGATTGTTTTTTTTTCTGAATAAAGTCCGACTAATGAGGATATTTTCTTTCGTTACAGGTACTAGATGAACTAAGATAAAAAATTATCGATTCCCTATAACAATAGCAGTAAGTATAGAACGTTCACATTTTTTTTGGGCCGAAGGTTTCACTGCTGGAACAAGCAAGCTCAAATTCAGCATCCTTGCTTCCTGCAGAACAGCAAAGCTGTCCCTTCACCTACAGAGAACAGACGCCTACACGCTTTAGATACGCAATTCTATTTCGGTTAATCGTCCATCTGGTGGATCATGAAATTAGATTTCCATTACCCTTCCCCCTTAGCCCATTTTCCTGAATTACGTTCTGAATTATCTACTAAAGAAAACTGTAAAATTTCCATGGAATCGTTCGATAACGGTCGGAAAGTTTTAATTAAAGCATGGTCTATGAAAGAGAAATGAAATCACGACCACTGTGTTCATTTCTGGTTTACATTAACCATTTAAAGAACTGTTAGCTGGTGAGTGAATCCCGAGGTGAACCGTTTACTATCTATTAAATTGTTTCCATCGTATTTCGGAGACGAGCCAGCCAACGGCTGAAAGTCTCCTTAATAAAGATATATAAATAAAAAATTGTTTCCATCTGAACAACTGAAGACAGTAACCTCTTATCTAGTACAAATGTAGTTTTAAAGCAAGCAATTAGCAGTCGAATGGTAAACTAGTGCCATCTGGTGAAAAATATCAGATCTATTCTATTTAGCAATAGGTCGCATAGAACTGGAAAGTTTGTCAAAGCAAACAATCTTTTACTTAGATGAGCTGTCAATGTTAAACGAGCAAATATAAGTAAAAGATTACACTAGCACCTGCTGGTGAGTGAATTCTGAATTGAACTGTTCATCATCCAGATAGTCAAATATCAAAGATAGTCAATATCTCAAGTTCTTCAGCTCTGATTCCCCGGAATAGTTTTAGGAAACCAGTTGGAGGTTAACTGCATTTTCAGCAACAGCAGCATCGCATGGACTTTTGAGCAAGCATGGGAAAATTCCTAGACGGAGCTGGAATTAAGGCGTAACAGCTTTTATAAACAATGAATTTTCTCGAAAGTTATGACTCTTCTTGGCAAATCGACATCACCATTTAGAAGCGAATGACTTCCCTCTACCCGATAGATATGTTGGTTTGTGTAGGCGTACCTTGAGCTCACAGAAATCAAAGAGATAATTCATTGTTTACAAAAGCTATTACGCCCAAATTCCAGCTCTATCTAGATTCATTCACTCGCGCGAGCACCACAGAAACAAAATAGCCTTCATCACCTACAAACAGATTGTTGAACGAGTGAAAATTCTTCCAACCAAGTGACTCTGCAGGTAGACGCGGAATTGATGGATAAACTGAAAGGCAGCCGAACAATTTACTCTACCGAGGGAGAACCCGATTGCATGCGTAAAAACCGAACGCTAACGATTTAAATAGCCAAGTGAGATATGTTATGGCTCAGTGATTTAAATCAGTTAAGATTTTTAGTGACGCTAGCGTTTATGTGTTGCAATATAATAATTTTCTCCGTGTTAATACCAACATAATTGTGTTAATTTATGTTTAAAGCTATATAAAAAAGTGATTATTTCTGCAAAATACTCACCCAGCAGAATGCAATCGTAAACAGAGGGGTGACGCTGCGTGTCCGAACTGATGCAGGTATTTCCTGAAGCATCCGTGGCCAGACAGGAACTGCGTTAGGTGGAAGTTGACTCTCCGTGTATTTCGTCAGCCTGTTTAGGATGATCCTCTCCAAGAGTTTTCCGATTGTATCCAGCAGGCATATACACTGAAAATGTATTTTCGTTATTTCTCTGAAAACCGTTTCGTAAAAATGAACATCGTACATACAACACATCTTTCATAAATGGTACGAAACTTTCGTTTTTACTGTCATCTGGTGCAATGTCAATATTACGCCTTATTCGTATAATATACAAATACATCTTCGTACAATCAAACCAACAACTGCGCTTATTGTCTCCTAAAGTGCTGATTGTGTGTTGGTGATGGGACTTTTTTTTTAGAAATATTGTCGGTTTGACCAATACATGCGAGCTACAACAATAAATCAAATTACTCGTCGCGGTGGTTTTACACTCAAAAAATTCCGCACGTCATCATCATGTGTCTCACACTTAATTTTGCGCATTTCATGTGTGAATGTTATGCTATGAACCATGTCTGAACACTATGGATTTGAATTGTGACACACTTGGATTCTATGTCAATCGACATAAATATTAACAAAACTGCCAGAGGCCAAAGCTATCACATATCTTTTTAATGGGTCTGATTTGGGATTCGATCATGGATTGTTGGGGTGTGCTGCTGCCGGAGTCTTCGTTCGATCTCACTGTGCCACGGTTGTTCTCATATATGAGGAGGGTTGATAGGATTAAGTCACAAGTCTTGTTTTCGATGTTTACCTTTCTGAGCAAGCAATCGTATTGAAATGCAAAACACTTTAAATTCATCTGTTTTGAACAGTAGTGTGATTAAATGTGCAATACACTTGAATAGATAGTGAAAGATTTTCAACATTTGAAACTTTAAAACACTATAAATTAACGTGTATGACACATTGAACCAAGGTGAAATCCACTTAAGGTAAATGTGATTTGCATTTAAAAAATCAAGTGTTTAAACTTTAAGTGTTTAAGATAATGATGATGGTCCCACCTCTTACCCCTACAAAGGTTTGAGCTGGACGATTTATTTTTAGGATAATTAAATATGACATTTTAACCAGGTTGGCAAACAAAATCGAACTGGTTTCAGTTACAGATATAAATTCACTCTAGAGTTTACAGTTGCTTCACAGCGATATAAATGTGGAAAAGCTCAGGCGTCCATCTCTTAGTTCGCCTTTTTGTCCACCTAAAATATTCATAAGTATTACAAGCAATCAAGAGTTAATGAACAATCAACAATGCATCCTATTACACTAGTAACCCCGCAATCTGATGCTATCATAATTTTCAGCAATGTCAGGAATACTCACGAACCCCCAACATTTGCCAGAAAACTTACTATTAACTCAAGGTATCTTGATAAGAGTTGCTATTCAAATACTCCAACAGCTGGCCTTTAACAACAAGTTCTAAGATTTTCTCTAATGTGTGCAACATGTTGATGGGACGAAACTCTTCGGCTTTAATCGTTCCAGCAACTTTTTGAATAGGAACCACTAAGGATTCCTTCCAAATTTGTGGTACATGCCATTCTGCAATGATTTAATAATAAGGTCCAGAAAGATGTGGCCAATGACATGAAAGCAATCTTGAATAACTCTAGCATTAACATTATCTACTCCAGCCGATTTTCCTAATGAAAAACAGATAACTCTAAGTTCATCTAATGTGATTGGGTAAAAAACTTCAAATCTGCAACTACTATTAACTGGCTGTTTTATTTCGTCAGGTTCATCGACCAATTCAATAGATTGATTAATCAATGAAACACTGTCTACGAAATAATCATTAAACTTAGATGCAATTACTTGTTCTGACTGTTCTAATGTGCCATTAAAAGTTATGGACCGCGGTTTGCAATTACTAGGTTTTAATAAAGATTTCAAAATTTTCCATAGCTCTTTGCTGTTGTTTTGATGCTGATCAATCTTGCTTTGAACATATTCACAACGAGTTTTCTTTATCGATTGTGAATACTTATTACGCGCGATTGTGTACCTAGTCCAATGATTGTCATTATTAGATCTACAAAACTTTTTGTACCATTTGTCCCTTTTCCGTTTAAGACGCAAAAGATCCAAATTGTACCAGCTGTTCGAGTTTTTCAAAGAAACAAACTTTTGCTCAACTAGTTGATTGGTACACGTTTTCAAAGCGTTATTAAGAACAGCTGTAGATTCATCTAAGTTACCGTCCGCGAATGGAAAGGTTTGAAACAGCTAGCTTCGAATATTTCCTCCAGCACTTCAATTTTACAAAATTATCGTTATCGTTAACATGGTCTAAGACATTAATCACTAAAGTCTCATGATCGGTTATTTTCAAATCAGTATCCGTAACTGAACAAATGGAATCAAAATTGGAATAAACGTGGTCAATTAAAGTTCTACTGTGCCTGGAAATACGCGTATATTCATTAACCGTTTGCTTTAAATTAAAAAACTCAGCTAAACGCTTCAAATGATTCGATTAAAGTTGTATAAACGAAATTTTATTTTCAGTGTAGGCCTGTACGATGCTAGATCCCCCGACGGTTTTCCTGGTTTCTGCAGCAACACTAGCTTCTGTATCTTCCACCTGTCAGGGAAGTGACCCTCGTCCAGGCATTTCTGCAGACCATCCTGAACATGTCCGGGGACGCCTGGATCGCCACTTTCAACGCTACGTTGGGGATTCCATCCGAGCCGGGAGCTTTCTTCACCTTCAATCCTTTCGCCACTGATACTACTTCGATGTTATCTCCCTCTCCTTCTCCGTACGGTGTAGGTGGCCAGGTCGTTGGGTCGTGCTTCGGGAAAAGTCCTTCCACGATGACTTCCAGCTTCTCTGGGCACATTTCAGCGGGCATCTTTGGACCTCTGATCTTCGTTATCACGACTCGGTACGCGTCGCCCCAGGGTTTGGCATTTGTCATGTCAAAATTGATGCTTGTTTATGTCAGTCTCAGAGCACCTAAATTTACATGATTTTTTTATAGTGTGGAATTCTAACAAAATTTGCTATAATTTTGTTTCAGTTATCTTGATGATTTTGTTCAAATCGGTCCCCTCACGGCGAATGAGAACGACCCAAATTTGAGTTTAGTTCACTCATAATCGCCAAAAGTGCAGGAACTCAGCGATGAGTAAAATTTGTCTCATGGTTTCCTGTGGAAAACCTAAAAAATCTGCCGGAAAATCAGGAAATTGACGAAAATTTTATTCAGTCTCGGAGTAGTACCAATAGACTGAGTGTATCCAATTTTTACTTTTCTCAAATCCGGGAATTTTTCCCTGGAAAATCCTGGAAAAACCTGGGAAAACATGAGGCAAATTAACTCATCGCTGAGTTCCTGCACTTTTGGCGATTATGAGTGAACTAAACTCAAATTTGGGTCGTTCTCATTCGCCGTGCTGCAACAAGAATATAGGAACAGTTGTTGTTCATTACTGAGTTTGATATAATTTTGTAATATTGTTGTTGACAATTGAGTCATAATAGACGTGAATTTCAGCTCAATCAAACGTAATTTCGAACTTTTCAGTCTCGGAGCACTTAATATTATAAAAATTATAACAATGTGACATCTCTGATTTTGGTGTGTCTGTTTTGATAAAAAAACGCAAAATTTCATCTGTACTGAGGGGGCAACAAATCCACAAAATTACCTTGCATACGGGGGGTGTTCATTTGATGAAAGGGACCGTGTCAGAGGACACCACCTCGGGAGCAACATGCCAGCTCCAGTATATAGCCAGTGTACCCCGATAATTTGGTGCTCGTGGTTCTGTCAAACTCACAAATTTCAGAAGTTTTATCTGAACAGAGCGAATTTGGAAATCATGTACAGTAAATAAAATTAATGTTTAAAATTCATCTTATTGTCGCGTGCCAACCACAACGGACACGCGACGTCCAACGTAAAAATTAACATTAGCAACATAGGAACTCCAGTGATGCCGGCAAGAAATGTCGTTTTGATTCTCAGTTTTATCGTAGTATGCATATGTATTTGAGCAGTACAGAACCAAAGCTTAAACATATGATTTGTGAAACAAAATTGTATGATTGTCATCGAATTTAAGGGAACAAATGAGAATTGATCAAGGGCAGTGATGGAAAAGTTCATCAAAGTTCCCTATGACTCGCGAACTTTTCCCTTGGTGAACTTCGTGAAATATCGCGAACTTTTCCAACACTGATCAAGGCTATTGTTATTATAGTCGATGAACAAAGATGATTGGTTTTGCAGAAAGTAAGAGCGTACAAATTATACGCAGCTAGTAATGCAAAATGTATAATTTGAGGTACAAGCTAAAAACAGTACAACGGCGTACTCTGTACGTCTGTCGAAGGCCCTAAATGCATTTAAGCGACAACGGATCTACGACTATTCGTCAAAACCCAATTTTAGCGTATATTTTACACGGATACGAATTTTGTTCATTTAAAACAAAAATAAAAATGTTTACACTCTACACATAACAATTATTCAAAGTAAATTGAAAGCATTTTTAAAACTAAAATATTTATGTTTGAATTAAATTCAAAAGCATGTTTATTTCAACAATATAGGATTTGGGTAAACGGTTTTTAGCGTGTCATTCCTTTTTATTTCCTTCTTGTTACATTCGGAAAAAGTTACCCCAGCTTTGCTCAACTCAACAGAAAACGACCCGGTTTTGCCCGAAAGTGGCAAAACCGAAGATGGATCCGGAAACCAGTTCGACAAAACCCCACAGTCGTTACTGATGCCGATCGCTATATCATCCTCCTCCACACGTGACTTCGAAAGAAAAACGAAAATCCGAAATGGATTCCGAATCCATTCCGGATCCTCCTCCGACACCTAACGTAGAAAGAAACCGATATGAGGACCAGTGGCAGAAACAACAAAACGACGCTAACATCACAAATTTTCTCCGGTTTCACTGAACTAAAACCCCCGGACACCCACCCCGACGGGTCTTCACTTCTAGGACCAGGACCCCAATACCCACATGAGAAGCATGTTTAAAATAAACATATTTATTATTGTTCGCATAGCTGTCAAACCAAACCAAAACAAATACGTTTATTTTCAACACGAATATTTTTGAAATAAACGTAACATCATTTTTATTTTAGGCATTGATTTCACATGACTTCAAACATGGAATACGTTTGAAATCAATCTAATTTATTTCTGTGGCCAGAACAAACTGAATTTACGTTTAAATTTACCTCAAATATTTTTGTTTCGACGATAGTTTTTTCTGCGTGTAGAAAATACTGATTAACAACCACCTCACTTATATGATTACTAAATTTTCCAGAGTTCTTCGTGGTATTTGAGTTGGCATTGTCACTATTCCAATATCTGTGTAACTAAATAAAAGCACATACAAACTCATGGACTCATTTGTTTCTTGAAGCTTTAACGTGTGTAACAAAAGACAATCACTTAATTTTATTCGTTTTAGAAGCTCATTATGAATATTTTAGTGAGACCCTTTACTTAGATTTCGATAATATAATTTTATTTATTTCTTCAATTTTAAATGGATTTACAGAATGTTCGTCTTCACCCAGCTACTCACCGCAATAAAAATCAATTTTGTAATTTTTTTGCGGATGGAATTCTGAATGCCTCGACGAATTTCGACATATTCCTCTAGACGGAGTTTGAAATAAAAATAGATTCCTGATTATATTCAATGGAAAAATAAAATAGCAGACAGCAAAGTTTTTTTTATTGCCATTTGATTATATAAGAAAATGAATCTCCAACAGGCAGTTTCAATTCAGATTTAATTAATTTCACCAAATCATATATTCGCCCTTTTCATAAAGCATTTTTGCATGTTCTTCACGCTAACTTGAAAGTACCCATTAATGAGTAAAATTTTACCCATTTTAGATAAAAGTGGCTTAACTCATGAAATGAGTATAACCGACTTTACTCATTAATGAGTATTCGACGAATACTTCAGAAAATGGGTCTTTTTTATTCTTGATGCTTTTTTGTTCATGAGTAAAATGTATTCATTTTATTGAAAATTTTGCGTCAGCTGCATTCTGCCATCAAATATAAAACCAAGTAGTACATTTTGGAAAAATGAATAAACATCAATCATTAAAACGCTTTATATTGTTTATTGGCTCGGAATCAGGCGATCGAATTCTGCTTGAAACACTGCCGACATCTCAAAACCGGGCATCATCTTCAGTATCAGCCGACGTGTTGCAATATTTAGGGGGAAAAGGTTACCTGGTTGATAATAGTGTTAACCTATCGAGTCACAGTGGTTCTTCCGTATGAGTCTTCCAGTTCGCCGTTCATCGACTGAGGATCCGGAACCATTCGCTTGTTAATTGCAGTTTCTTCTTCGTAGATCCCCGCTATCCTGAAATGGGACACATTTTTCTAGAAAATCTTAATTTGCTTGATTATTCCACTTCTATTCCTTACCTTAAAACAATCCGCTCCAGTTTGTACCCAGGAAGGCAATGCCGTTCTTTCCATAGCTGCAGAAGTCATGTAAATCCCGAACACGTAAAATTTCCACCTGATACGCGAAGATGGCGTCACTTTTACAATGAAAATCCTAATGAATATTTTTAACACATTTTTAGGGCTAAAATATATTTTCTCAAATGAATAAAAAGTAACCGCTTTTATATTTTTGAAAGTACCCATTTTTTGACAATTTCGAATAAATTAAAAAAATGAGTACATAAAATGCATTTAAAGGGTACTTTTGTGTTAGCGTGTTTGTCATCCACACTCAAAAATATTACAAAACGAATATAGATTAAATTTTATGCATTTTATGGTTTTTCAAAATTTATACATTGGTTCGATTAAAATTTTCGTCAAAATTATACTAAGTCCGAATAACGGAGTGGAATTCGATCAGTGTTTACTAAAATGACAGGAAAAATAACATTTGGATTCTCTTCGCAGCTTCGCGCTTGTGAAGAGCTTTGTTCCAGCGGATTTAAACTGCGCCTGTAATCTGCTGGGCAGCTAGACTGCGTGAGCTCGTGAGCACGAGTTCATCTTAATGAACATCGAAATGGTAAGTATTTTTTAAATAATATTCATAAAAAATAAAATAATTAAAAAACCGTCCTGAGAAATTTTTTATCTCAATTTGAAAACAATAATATTTACCATAAATAAAATAAAGAAGCGAAAAAGACATTCTCTCGATTAAACCGTATCTATACATTGTAAGTATATTTCGATTTTATACTATGGCACGCATAAACCATTTTTATACTAAGTTTGCATTCTCTCCATTTATACCGACCTTTGCGTCGGTACGGAGAGTTGCGATTTAGCGTAACTTTTATACTATTTAGATTTCAATATTTTTTTAGTGCATACATGCAGATGAATGGAGATGAAAAACTACCCAAAATTAAGTACTTTTCCCTCAATTCCAGGGTTCAGCCCAATAACCCAAATTTGAGTAAATCGCATATAGTAGTTTCCATTTAACACCAGCAAACAACATTACCTACTCTTAAATATATTCCACCCAACATTAAGTTCAATTCATGTAAATTTTAGAACATGCAATTTAGTAAATTATTGGGTAGAACTATATCGTTGGGTCGAATCTTTCGTTCCTTTTTTGACAACAATAAAAAGTGCAAGTGAGAGGCTGAACTTAATATTAAGTAAAAAGAACTTAAATTTTGGGTAGTATTTTTTCTCCGTGTAAAGGAACAAAAAGTTGGTTCCCCATACACGCTTAGTTCGGTTCACCCAAATCTGGGTGAAGAATACCAACACACGCTATTTCAAAGAATCCACCCAGATCCGTCAAAACTGAACCTACCCAAAAATGGGTAAACTGTGTTGGTACTGTTGACAAATGAACAACGTCGATCGGATTCATATCAATGTTGTTCATTTGTGAACTTGTCACTCCCAACGCAGTTTACCAATTTTTGGGATGGTTCAGTTTTGACAGATCTGGGTGGATTCTACCCAAATTTGGGTAGTTTTGAAACAGCGTGCATAATCGCGAAAAAGTGCACATACCCATTTTATGAGTAAAGTCGACATACCCATATTTGGTTACATGAATTTACGGATAATGTAGGTAATGTGTACACTCAGAAAATATTCAAATTTAAATAGTATAAAAGCTACGCTAAATCGCAACTCTCCCGACCGACGCATAGCTCGGTATAAAGGAGGAAAATACATACTTAGTATAAAAGTTGTTTATACGGACGCGAGTATAAATCCATGTTATGTCCACTTTGTATAGTTTGACTTTACTTTGCTTGAGTTGCTTATTCTGGATATATCTGAAGGGTGATAATAATTGTTTGTTTTCCTTCACGGTTAATTAAACAAAAGATTGCAAAGCAACTAATGATTTTCATTTCTAGAGAAAACTACAATAGATTAATTGGTAACAGCGTAGCGAGTTTCAATAGTTGTTCTGTAGAAGGAAGTCGTTGTTTCACGGTAGGAAGACGTCTTTCTTCTGTTTGGCCATTGCGTATCAGGTGAAGTCGTAGGTACATTGTCTTTCGGTATAGATATCTTCCGGCAGGATGGTGTGGGCCAGTTGCAATCCAACATCACCGTGGTGACCTTGGTAGACTACGAAGCAATCTGTGGAAAATAGTTGCTTCTTGATGACACTAGCGTAGTGCACTAAGATTCCGATCCTAAACGCTTCGGCATTGGCCAATCCTCCAGCAACTGATCCACCTTGCCCTTGGGGCCGATTCGTATTTGACTGTTTCCAGTTTATTTACCACTCAACCCGCATGCATGTGGGCAATACAACGCTGGTGTTCAGCTCAGAAGTGATTTTTCTTTTGCTTACTATCCAACCGTTGGATGCTGGTGTATTAACGATGGAAGCCGAATCAAAACGCAAACAATAAACACAAATTAAAAGGAATACTTTAGTTGAAGGAATTAACTGCGGGTGACCGAGGGGTTATGATGTTTTGCAACAAATAAACTTCCAAATTAAAAATTAACGGTATACACTGAACGAATCCTATCCCAATATTCGGACTCAGTATAATTTAAAAAAAAAATTGAATCGGATCAATGTATAAACATTGCTTAACCATAAAATGATTAAATTCTAATCTACCTTCGTTTAGTAATATTTTTGAGTGTACCTTTATAATGGAAATTGATTTTGGGTGAATTTAACCCATATTTGGGTGATTTTTTTTTTCATTTCTGCTTTTGAACATATATCGAATTAATAAAAAAAAATACAAAATAAATTGCATTAACTTTTATTTGAATCAAATTCAATCTCAAACACCAATCAATCGAGACCAATGTACTGGTACTTAACTAGATCCAGCTTTAGCAGGAATAGAATTTGCGCCACAACGCTAGTCGTCGTGAGGGTATTACCTTCCGGTTGAATACTGTCGGCAAGGGTAGTGGCATCATTCAGAATTTCATCCTTTTCGCTCTGACTTTTGCCGGCCGAGAAGGTTCCTCAGCTCAATGTCCTCATCCTTATCTTATTCCTCCTGTTCGTCCATACCTTCGTCGGATGGAGACAGTTTCTCCGGCTGTAAAAACAAAGGGAAAGTATCTTCCAAAATACTTACCAATAATGTGATTCTGAGCCGGGTTACAGTTTCGCAGATGGGATGATAGCAGCAGCAACACATGAACGGAAACAGCAGAAATACACAACCAATGCACACTGGGCCATGAACCGAAATTAGCAAGACAAAACCTCTAGCGCATTGGGTTTGCATTATATTGAATTGATGTCTTTGGCAAAGTTTCTTGGTTTAATATGCACGTTCATCTGGTCATGGAAATAAGTTCCAATTTTCTCCGCATAGATGGTGCTGCGATACTAACTTTCTTATTTCGCATGATAGAGGTTTGCTCAGAAAATATCGAAAGCACCATTCTCGACAATTCAGTCGTCTTGCAAACATCGAGGACGTATTCCATTGACAATTAATTGCAATAATCGACATTGTAAGATAGCAGGTAGTTGTAAGAATTAAAAAAAAATAATTACTATGAATCTAGATATCTCATCAACATTTTTCACACGCACACATGTTCGAGAATATACATGAAGAAGCTTTGTGCATACATTAGTACAGCGTTCGCCAACGTGCAGCCTGCGAAGCATAAGAGACATATTCCATCGTTTCCATCGCACGCAGCCAGCAAGCCGAGCATTGGCGAACGCTAATTGAATAAACATTGTAGTCTATGAATTCAGATATCTCAAATATATAAAATAATATGTCCGGCAAACTTTCATTGATGATAAATGGTACATTTCAGAAAGTAAACGACTTTTTGCTAATACTTGCTACTTTTCGAGAAACCGGACTATGAGAATCATGGTAATTTTCACTATTTTGGCTAATATTTCGCTTGTATCGACCCAAAATATTAGGAACTCTTCCTCAAAACTTGCAAATTATTCGACTTAAAAGATACACGGCGTTAAAAATGAAGGATTTCTTGTTTGTATTGAAAATAGTACAAAAAACGTAAATTTCAGTTAAATTTAGCAATATTCACTATATCTTTGTTATTTGAAGACCTAAAACTTTGAGTTCTTCAGCATTTTTATATATTATTTTATGTTCTACAACTTTGCCGAAGACAGCAAATCTCTATCATGCGAAATAAGAAAGTTAGTATCGCAGCACCATCTATGCGGATAAAATTGGAACTAATTTCCATGACCAGATGAACGTGCATATTAAACCAAGAAACTTTGCCAAAGACATCAATTCAATATAATGCAAACCCAATGCACTAGAGGTTTTGTCTTACTAATCTCAGTTCCTGGCCCAGTGTGCAATGCTGGAAGCGACGCGTTTTTGTAATATTTGTTTTTTTTTTATATTACTCAAATATGAGTACTGTGCAATTACCCATATTTAGGTAAAGTTACTTTACTCATAATGTGAGTGAATTCTACTGATTTTTATCAGTATCATTCACCCATATGATGAATCAACTACCTATTTATGGGTGAACTGTAAGCGTGTAGAGTAATACCATTGGCATTGACGGCGACTCTGTAGCTCTTTACTCCAATGTTAAAATCCATAACCAAACGTCAGACTGTGTGTGAAACATGGCGGACTTCGTACTATCCTTTCATTCCACGGAAAATTCTTATAAGAAACTGTCAATCTTTGGTAAAAGAGACGATTTTTCGGCGGTGTCGTCAACGCCAATTTCAGCGGTGAAGGACGTGAAGGACAATCCCTTTGTTAACGTTGCACGGCGAATGAGAACGACTCAAATTTGAGTTTAGTTCACTCAAAATCGCCAAAAGTGCAGGAACTCCGCGATGAGTTAATTTTCCTCATGTTTTTCCAGGATGTACCAGGGAAAAATTCCTGAATTTGAGAAAAGTAAAGATTGGATTCACTCAGTCTATTGGTAGTACCAATAGACTGAGTGAATCCAATCTTTACTTTTCTCAAATTCAGGATTTATTCACTGGAAAATCCTGGAAAACCTGGAAAAACATGAGGAAAATTAACTCATCGCTGAGTTCCTGCACATTTGGCGATTATGAATGAACTAAACTCATATTTGAGTCGTTCTCATTCGCCGTGTGTGTGGTGACATTTACTATTTGCGAGTGGGTACGTGAAATTAAAATTATCTGTCAACATGCCCGGGACTTGGAGGACACTAAAATAGAAAGTTTATCTTTCGACCGTTTCATCTTAGTATTCTTCTTTGGCGTGCCAATGCTGCTGCCAAAGATCACGTTGGAGATGTCGAAAGAGCTTCATTTGTGTTGGCGAAGTTCGGGGAACGTCTTAAAAGTTCATAGATCTTTGTGGAACTTCAAGTAAATTCGTGGAAGCTCAGACAATTTCGATAAAGTTCAGGAAACTTTCTTGAAGTGCAGTAAATTCTGAAGAAGTTCTACATTGTTTGTAGAAGTTTATTGAACTTTGTTGAGTTATATGTATTCAGCATTTAGTGAACTTCATAGAAGTTCGTTGAATTTTGTAAAAGCTCTTTGTGATGAGCATAGAACATTAAGTTGAGAGCACATCCACAGTTAATAATTGAAAGCTTTCTAAGCCCGTACCATTTTTGCATTAGTATTATTGTGTGGCAATTATAAAATTTATTTATTTATTTATTTGTTTATTTATTTATTCTCTAAGAAAACCTCGCCCTTTCCAGTCGGATCGAATAAGTTTTATCAAAATTCTCTTTCCTACTTATTACCATGAATCTTAAAGCGCATTTGTTTATTATTCAGTTCCAACCTAGATCGGGTATCAAGATTGGGTTTGCTTGTTTACTGACAAACGTCAGTTTGATCGGTTGTTTTTTAAAACCTACCCTCAGGTTGAGAATCGCACTGAAAAAAAGTTTGGTTTCGCACTGCGTTGGAACTGGTTCCAACCCCGATAATAAACGAATTCGCTATTAGATACCTGCAAACTGAATCAGCTGTGCGTCTACATGTGGTATGAATGAAGAAGGAAATAATTTAATTTCTGTGGCAAAGCACTGACACTGACAGAGAGCACGACACAAAGGATGAACACTGTTTCAAGACGAGGGTAACTGAGAATGAGTCTGCGGAATTTAATTTGCAGAGCTTACTTTGCTTTCAATTTTCCCCTGAGACAGAGGCAAGAAGTGCGAAGGAAAATGTAAACGAATTACAAATCCGATTTTCTCAATGAAAAGTTGGTAGCCAAGGGGCTTTTTGTTACAGAGAATTTCGCTGTCGGTAGCGTTTTGAACTAGAAGAGAAGGGAAATAAAACTATTGGCGTTTTTCTCGACAGAGGTCGTGTTGTTTTGTTTGAAGGATTGCAGTCAGTAATTCATAGTGTTTAAGCTATTTGCCAATGGGAAAAATTTCAGGTGCGGCCATGATGGGAATTGAAAAAGATATTGCGCTAGGTAGGGGAAATGGCTCTAATGTTGACCTATGGATCTATGTTTGGGCCCATTGCTAAAGAGATGCTATTTATCTGTTTTATATAGATGAATGCGTCATTGGGACGGTACTAATGGATATTTTTGGTCACTATTGAAAATTTAGTCGATTGCTGAATTTATGTGTGGACCCAAATAAGGAACATGTAGGCCGACATAACATCCATTTCCTCTACTTACTGACTTTGCATAATGTATTTTTTTGGATCTTCACTACCTTTACACGACCATTGAAAACTAGCCAAAAATGATTGACATCTAATCATTTTTTGAAATTGTTGTAGCTTGTATTTTTCGAAAAGTGGAAAGGGACTGAAGGCTGACTATAGCGAGCTGGATTAAACGAAAAATTTAATCCCAACTTAACCCAGGGGAAGTGTGGATAATAACCAATGCTGCGTTCTGTCAACAATGTCAATTGGCGTAAGATATTGGTCTAGCACTGAATTTCATTTCCGACACTGATATTCGCAGTAGGCATGCTATCAGGCGGTACGGCTTTGATATTAGTATCGATATGAATATCACTAGGGAAAAGTTGAAAACCTTACTTTTATCTCAATAAATCAACTTGTTTGTATAACCGTTGCATTGTTTTAACATTACTGGTGAGTTGTCTAAATATCGGAACTCAATTAGCTGGCGTATATAAAAAAAACATTTAAGTTGGAGCTTTCGAATATCAGTGGTGAAATTCAGCATTTTGTTGGTTTTGATATTGTCATTTTGCAGCACTGATAAAAACTCGCATGGACAAACATCAGCAGTTGACTACAATATCCAATCCGATACTCAATTACCTATTAAAAGTTTTAAACTTCTGTGCGATTATACTCTCCCAGTCGGCCACTGGCTAATTGAATACTTAGTCAGTACTTACGTGGAGCAAACTCCGTGTAATAGCCAGATATTGAATTTTGGTCCAAGCAAAACTTCGCTCGCTACGGCAGCAGGCTTTGGAATATCTAAAAGTTGTTCTTCCTCCCGCCTACCGCCAGAGGACCTGTTTAATACGGGAAAAAAACTTCTCCTCTTCGAAGGGAAATCATCGTTGGTTGAGCGGATTGGTCAGGAACCAAATTGGACGCTCCATGGCATCAACCGAAGGATTTTGCTCTCTTTGGGACTAGTCCACAACACGGGTTCTAATCAAACAACAGCTTTACTGGCAAATCCAATTAAAAGTATGAGCTCATCTCGATTCCGGTGCTTTTCTCGGCTGGTAGGGGCAAGATACCGATTTTCTTCAGTTAGTTTGAAAACTGTTTACCGTGTTGTCTCGGTGACTAGCCGCAGTTGTGCTCGTCCGATGGAATTTTTAATCTGGCTGTAAATACATTTTTATTTCAAGGCGTGAATGATTTATGCTATTATGTTTCCTTTTCAGGCGTTTATATCCTAGGGCACGACACCTTGGCTGAATATATCAAAATATTGTTTGCTATTTTTAAACCAGAAAAAAAGATAATTCTAATAATTTTTAATAATAAATTCATTTGCATTGAGTTTTACGACCATGTGTGTTTTTACTGGGATGTCAAAAGTTCAAAAATTGTCTTGCCCCTTGTCTATATCTCACGGTAAATGACAGCGCAAAAAAAGAGCAAACCGAAAATATTCGGCCGGTCACATAGAGGCGACCCTCAGCGCTTGCTTTCACTCGTTCGGAGACCCAGCCCAGTGAAAAAATCCGTTACCAGCTGAGCAGAACGAGCTATGGAGCCGGTGATGTTCACTTCCGTTTTTACAATTCATTGGTCAGTTAATAAAATTAAATGGCAAAAAATAAAGTTAAGTCCTTGTAAAACCATTAGGCAATTGG
The DNA here is from genome assembly GCF_037179485.1 of Ochlerotatus camptorhynchus. NCBI lineage: Eukaryota > Metazoa > Arthropoda > Insecta > Diptera > Culicidae > Ochlerotatus > Ochlerotatus camptorhynchus. Next base: position 444,985 of record NW_027040594.1, read on the forward strand.
CCACAGGTGGCTGGTGGCAGAGTGGAATGGAAACGACTTCTTCGTACAGCACTGCTCACGTTACATTTTATGAGGGATCTGTAGATCATGACAGTTTTGGACCACTTGCAGCTTCTTCTTGTGGGTCTCAGCACACGTACCCCACACCGGCATAGCATAATTGACTACCGGAGCGATAATCACATTGTATACCGCCAATTTGTTCCGTTGCGACAGCCGGGACCGTCGGGATATCAACGGGATTTCAGTAGCCCAATACACCAGTTTTTAAGCTTGTCGGTGTGGGCACGACAGAGTCGCTTGTCGTCGATGGTAACACCAAGGTAGTTGACTTCATTTGACCAGTCAAGGGGGCTGCTGTTCACTTGGATTAAGCAGTCCGCTGAAGGTAGCTGCTTAGGTGATGGTCGATGTCGGAAGAGGATGACTTGACTCTTGGTTTCATTCACTTTGATTTTCCAGCTGGTCAGGTACGAGACGTACGTCCGACCGTTGGCCATGATGGCACTGTCATCTGCGTACAGCGCCAGGCTGCAGCCAGCAGGGAGTTGTGGAACGTCGGAGATGTAAATGTAATATAGGATGGGGCCGATGAGGCTGCCTTGAGGCACACGGGTACCCGCTGGAACCTCGTGGAGTTCTGAAGTGGCACCTGAAAGATGTACTCGAAACGTTCGATTTTTCAAATAGTTTCTTACCATTCCCGTGAGGTATTTTGGGAAGTTCGCCTGCACCATCTTATGGACAAGTCCATTAGGCCACACGTTGTCGAAGGCCTTTTCCACATCCAGGAGTACCATGGCTGTGTTGTTAGAGAGTGACTTGTTCCGTTGAATGGTGTTCTTCACTCGGACTAGTTGATGGACGGTAGAATGCTCCTTCCGAAAACCGAATTGCTCCTTTTTCTCCTCGAAGCCATGGAGGACCTTCCCACCACAGTCTACGCTGTATCAAGTCCGCAGCTAGAAGACCTCTCGAGATGATGTCCGCAGAATTTTCTCGTCCTACTACTTGGTTCCATTCGCAGTTCTCCGTCTTCTGCTGGATTTTGGATACCCGGTTTCCGACTTACGTGGACCAGGTGAATGGTGTAGCCTTGAGCCAGCTCAAAACGGTGGTTGAATCTACCCAGAAATACCCCTTGGATGTGATTCGCAGCGCTTCGGAAACCTTCTGGTAGAGCTCAGCAGACAGAAGTGCGCCACAAAGCTCTAGGCGTGGAGTGCTTTGCTGTTTGAGTGGAGACACCTTCGAGCGAGACATTAATAGAGCGACCTTGACTTCACCTGACCCATTCGACGATCTGATGTAGGCACACGATCCATATGCAGCTAAAGAGGCGTCCGAGAAGAAGTGCAGCTCCACAGAAGTAGCATTTAGGAGTATGACGAATCGATCAATTTGCAGAGCGTGCAGGCGGGGAAGTTCGGTGTAGTATTCGACCCAACGTTTCTTCATCTGCTCCGGAAGTTCCTTGTCCTACTTGTACTGCTTTCCACTGTCATCTTTCAGTGGGTCAAACAGTTTGGCGATGCAGGAAAGTGCGCTTCGTTTCGTGACGACTGTTGAGGACTTGGTTGTCGCTTCAGGAACGACGTATTTCAACTGGTCAGAACAGGGTTCCCAGTGTAGATCCAGTGTCTTGATGGCCTGATCCTTGCCGAAATCCATCGAAGGCTGCAAGGCACGGTTGTTTTCCGGAACTCCTTCTAGAACTGCAGGGTAATTGCTCGCCCATTTTCGTAGCTGCATTCCAGCTGAGTAGAACATGGCATTCATTTGCTACCGTAGTTCGATTGCTTCGGTGACAGTCTGTGCGCCCGAAAAGAAATCGTCGGCATAAAAATCCTCACAGATTGCTTCTCTCCTTCTCATCCTCCGCTAGCTTCTTCAACACTCGAGTGGCTAGGTACGGTGCTGAAGCGGTATCGTCCATCCGCAGCAACGAGTAGTTTCACTGAAGAATTTCTCGCAGTAGGCTTCGGATTCAGAGTGGACGACCGTTGAATCGTCCTCGATGGCCCAAAATCGCAGACTACGGAAGATCTTGAATGTTGTTCAGGAATTTTGCCACTGATAATCCAACCGAAAACCGAATTAACCAGACACAGAATAGATTCGCCCAATGTGATTCGACCAGCAACATAGAAGAGATCGCAGAACACCTCGGCCCCTAACACAACATCAATGACTCCGAACTGATAGAATGACGGATCAGCTAACTGGAATCCTGTCGGGAGCGCCCAACTCGACGCGTCGACGGAGATTGAAGGCAGATCTACGGTGACCTTGGGAAGAACGAAGGCGTCGATGGTGGTGGAAAACTTGGAAATCCGAGACTTCACTATCGAGCGAAACATGCAGCGGACTTCGGTAGACGCTTGACCAATCCCTGCGATCGGAAGATTCACCTTATGTCGCCGAACCTTCATGTGCCTGAATCCAACAAAGCTTGCACGGGATGCTCGTTGCCACTATCGTCCACCATGATGATGATCGCTGTGGCTAATAGTACCCTGCTCTTGGTTCCGTCTTGCGTTGTACAACTCGAAATGCCAGTATGCGCTGCTGGCGTGGCTGACATCGGTCCGCTACTACTGCCCGCCCGGCCGGAAGCACTAGATTGGTCCGATTAGTTGATCGTAGCTGATTGACTACTGCCTGTAGATCTTGACGCGAAACACAGCTGTGTATGATGCCGTCCTCGGCACTTGCGGCAGCTGCTCTCCGATGAACATTCTTTCGCCATGTGACCCCGACGCAGACAGTTTCGGCAGAGTTGATTGCGTCGAACTACTTGCTCCTTCTCGTCAACAGCCATATTTGCAAATTCGCTGCTGTATAGCCCCGTGATTTCCTGAACGTGGAGGGTTGGGCTTCATGATGTTAGCTGGAGTTTCCGAGGGCTTGTTGGCAACCGTCTCCAACACGTTGACTCGACGTTGAAGAAACTCGACTAATTGCTGGACTTTCGCTGCATCGTTTGCCTCCGCGTATTCTTCCCAATCACGCCTCGTTACTGAATCCAATCGCGTACTGAGCAGATGTATCAGTAGGACGTTCCAATGCTCGGTATTTTCCCCCAGTTGTTTGGGGATCTTAACATTAGTTTGGAATTTGTCAATCAACAAATGTAATTCGACTGCCGTTTCACGTTTCATACAGGGAAATTCAAACAAGGGCTGCACGTACGTCCGTTTCAAACGCCGAGGGTTTTGGTAGTGACTCAGCAGCAAGTTCCACGCAACGGAGTACTGTTTGTTGCGAATCGGAATCGTTTGAATTAGTTTAAGTGCTTCACCAGCCAAAGAGGAGCGTAAATAGTAAATTTTTTGGATAGTGGACAAATTCGCCGAAAAGTGTACAAGCGAAACGAACAAATCGTGAAAATTCATCCAGTGTTCGTAATTGCCTCCAAACACTGGCAGTTTAATGTCTAGCAATTTAAGGTGTGACACATTGCTCGTGTTATCAATGGGTCGGGCAGTAGTAGGTTGGGGTTCATTCTGGTTTAACAAAAGTAGCGTACCTTTAAGTCGATAATAGGCTCGTTCGAATTCCGTGCGCTCCTTCAAGTATGCGTCCAAGACTTCATCGGCTTCTTCCAGCGTCTCCAACTCCGCCTGAACTGCATTGAATTCCGTCCACAGCGCGATTACGTTTTCCAAAGGAGCAGGCACCTCGCTCTTGTCCTTGTCCACTTGGTATCTAGATACGAAGGCTTTAATCGAAGCAAACGACACGTGAAGATACTGCGTTTGCGGTTCTTTAGACCACGGAGCTTCCGCTCGGCCTTCGACATACCGATGAGCGATGGTAGGATCTACGAACAATACACCGGATAGACCGCGCTTGATTGTATAAAAGGATTGGAATCTTAATCACCTGGTTACAGGCAGAAATGCCTTGTATTTTTTAATCCAAATCGCCTCCTCTCTCGGGTTGAATGTTGCAAATCGAGTTGACGGAATTCCAGTCGTTCAGTGGGATGAATGTATATCTGCAATGGCTGCTTCTGTTGATCATCCACCGGTCTTGAAGAGGTGAACTGATCCCGGGATTGTCAACCAACCCAATGGCAAAATTGAGTGCGCCCTCGTGGCCGTAGTTGGCTCTCAGCGGTCCGTTCTAAAGCAACACGGTCTAAAGCAAGAGGCCCATTGGCACGACCGCCATGTAAGCTTCCCAGGATAGCACGTATCTCGTATTGGCCGGGCGGATCCCTATCGACGCCCAAATCCGGCTCGAAGGACCATGACGTGGTGTTCCTCGACGTGTTCCATCAGATACTGGAGAATAAGCCGTTTGAATATTTTGCTGACTGCTGATAGCAGCGTGATGGATCTGTAGCTTGACCCCCATTCGATCCCTAATCAGGCAGTTGAGGAGAGAGACTTGTTGTTTTTTCAGGAGGCATCTGGTTTGCTGGAATATTCGCCTGACTGTGATTCGTTGCTAGATAAGCTGCCGGGTGTAGGCATCAATCATGGTGAATTGTCGCCTCACCGGTACCCAGCGGATGCTAGCTTCTTCTGCAGTGTGCACGATTTCCTCGAATACTTCCAGTTTGTTGTCGATGGCTTCGATGGATGGCAGATCCATATTTTCGGGAAGTTGTGAGTCCACCAGGCGTCTGAAAACCACCTGAAATCTCGTCTCATCGTCACCGGCGCTGTTGTTGGGTTGAAATTTATTTTACACTCTACCGGGTAGTGGTCAGAGCTCAGTCACGTAGGTGACTGGTTTCGAGAGTGCCAGGTCAGACAGGAACACGTCGAGGGTGGATGTTATTCCAACTGGGGAGAGGAACGTTGGTTCATCCGGAAAGTGGATGGTACACGTACCTCAGCTGAAGTGGTCGGCCAGTTTTTGTTGCAGTTGTGATTTCGCCACAGGGTATGGCGCGCGTTGAGGTCACCGGCCACCACAAAGCCGGTTCTGTTGTTGGTGAACTTTTGGAGATCTTTCGCGAAGAGTTTGGATGTGCCATTACTGTCTACACACTGCCGAGGTATGTAGTCGGCAAACAGCGTGATGTGACCATGAAGAGCATGTATTTTAACGCCAATTGCTTCAATGATGCTTGTTTTCGGATGTGGTTGGATTTCATAGCGAATGCCGTGCTTGATGATGACAGCCACACCGCCACCACTTGAGTTGGGGCGATCTAGCCGGATAATGGAGTGAGAAATTTGTTGCTGGGTTAAGCCGGGTTTCGGTGATAACTCCCACGTCGATGCTTTGTTGGGCAAGGAAGTTGCTCGACTCAATCTTTTTTGCCCTTACAGAGCGAGCGTTCCAATTGACAATTCGGATACTGTGGGGCTCAGTTGACCCCATATTGGCAGACCATGTATCCTAGGACCTTGACCTGGTCCGAACGGGTCTTGCACTGCTTCAAACGATTGCAGAACTCGGTTAAGCTGGACCACAGAACTGTAGAGCACCTCTTCGTTTTCTTCGGGGATGAACTCGCTGATGGAACATTTATACCCGCTCTGGTGCGAGGATCGATACTACGTTCATGATTATGTTGGTTGATCCCGGCGTTGACTGCGGACTGTGAGCCCACAAAATTTGATGTTCGGCCGGGTACCGAGCTAGTCAGTGCAGGTGCAGTTGAACCCTTTCTGACTTCCTTCAGACCCGGCTGAATCGAGGTTGTTGCTTGTTGTCAAATCCGAATGTATTCGGCACGCTTGGGGCAGCTCTGTCGCCGGATGAGCGCCGTCGCAGTTGGCACATCGTTTCGCTGGTGCACTTCTCGGTAGCGTGGGTTTCGCCACAATTGTTACATCTGCTCTTCAGGTGGCAGTTTCGGGTTCCGTGGCCGTGATAAAGGCAGTTCATGCACTGCGTTACGTCGGCTCGCTTGTTGCGGTAGGCTTCCCATCGTACGATGATGTGCGCAACGTGCTTCACGTCTCTCAGCTTCTTGAGGTTGATGTATCCCTTGGCAAAGGGCACCAAGTAGAACGATTCATCGAGGTTTGCACAGTCCCCCTTCCTTTTGAAGGTGTGAGCCGCTTGGCCGATGAGGTTGTGTTCCTTCTTCAAACGTTCCAGGAGCTCTTTTGGGTCAACCAGCGGAAGACCACGAAGCACAACCCGGTAGGGTCGTTCATTTGGATTGTCGGGGTGGTTTTGTAGCTGGTTGAAATCCTCTGCAGAGGTGCAGTTGAATTTGGTACCAAATCGGGTGATTTCGTACGTCGGCGTGACGTTGCACGAACGCATTTTTTCGACGAGGGTTGCGAAATCGATGTTCTTAACCACCAGGGGTGGTTGCTTTCCTTTTGCGGGGGCATTTTCCGAAGTTGAAACCACCGGGGTCGGCTGACTTTTGGTGGTCTGGGATTGATGCTCCAGCGTGATGAATGAGCTGTTATTCAACAACTGCTGCTGCAACTTGTCTTTGTCTACGACAGTTTGCATTTCGGTTTTCTTCCGCTTGGGGTCTGGTGCCCGTGTGCAAACCAGCCGCATCGAGCGGCGTCTCATCTATGTCTATCTCCTTTTGATGCGCGTGAAGTTTTCAGAGCGGGCGAAAAACACGTCCGAACGTGCCGCTTGTTTGACAATGAATGATGATACTGATGATTTAGACTTGTATTAGTAGTAAAACTCTTCTTTATTTTGATTAGTTATGTGGTTTACAATTGCTAATACCGGGTAAGAGGTTAGCCAGAAGGGCTCTTCATCTTTGGTGAACTTTTTGATTTTGTGGTGTACATGTTGTGTTTTACTGTGTAATATTTTTCAATTTTCTTCTTGTGAAGTATGTTGTTTGAATGTTTTAATTTGTTATTCTACCTACTTAACCTAACTCAACCTAACGTGCCAGATCCCTGACAATATGTTGATCGGATCGCCTACAGCAATCTCTGAACCTTGCGATGGAGTCAGCTCTGCGTAACTCCAGTGCCTGAAGACCAGCCAAGCGGTGGACCTCAGAATTTCTAGTCCGCGGGGGACTGTTAAGGATCATCCTAAGGATCTTGTTTTGGATCCTTTGGAGTTTGAGGTGATGGCATTTGGTACAACTCTCTCAGATTGGCATCCCGTATTCTATTATTTGAGGATGATTTGTTTGTAGACAGCAAGCTTATTTTTCAGGGACAGGGTAGACCTCCTGCTGATGAGTGAATACAACGATCTTATCAAGATGTTGCACTTGGTTTTCGTTTGGTCAACGTGCTCCCTAAAAAGAAGCTTGCTGTCTAGTGTTAGCCCGAGGTACACGACCTCTTTGGACCATTCCACCACTCAGTCGTTTAAGCAGATCTTATTATTTTCAGACGGAACAAGTCTGGGAGATTTTGAGTGTGGAAAGATGATGACCTGGGTCTTTGCCGCGTTGATACGGATCTTCCAGCTGTTGAAATATTCAGACAGGAAGTCCAGGCCTCTCTGAAGTTTGGCAGTCAGAGCTCCGATGACCCTACCCTTGTAGACGATGGATGTGTCATCTGCGAACAGAGACAACGATCCACCATCAGGAAGAGCCGGCATATCGGAGGTGAACAGGTTGAATAGAATGAGGCCAAGGATGCTTCCTTGTGGAACCCCGGCACGGATGTTGAAAGCATCCGATGTGATGCTATTCAGAGAAACTCGGAACGTCGTGTCCGATAGATAGTTGTTTATTATCTTCACTAGGAAGATTGGAAGACCATACTGCTGCAATTTGAACTCCAGGCCATCATGCCAGACATTGCCGAACACTTTTTCAACGTCCAACAACGCCATGGCAGATGTTTTCGAAACAGACTTGTTCCGTCTGAGAATGTTTGTCACTCGAGTAAGCTGGTGAATGGTCGAACGACCGGCTGGTGTTCGGCAGATGTTAAGAGCCGGTGGTAGACTGCTCTTTCGAACAGTTTTGATAACCCTGAGAGAAGGCTGATTGGTCGATAACTTGAAGGAGAGGACGGGTCCTTCCCAGGTCTCCGGATGGGTATGACTTTAGCTGACTTCCAACACGAGGGGAAGAAGCCAAGTCTGAGACACTGATTAAAAATCAGTGCAAGATGGTTGTAGAATCTGGAACTCAAGTGTTTGTGTTCCAGATTCAGGATGTTGTCGAAACCTGGGGCCTTCATGTTTTTAGATGATTTGATATACGCTAACAGATCGTCAGTCGTAATCTCGGATTCCTCTGGAAAAATGTTAGAAATGTGATGAAGATTGGTTGCATTTTCAGCAACCTCAGATTCATGAGGGCTGACGATGTTTTGTCCGAGATTATGGGAGCTGACGAAGTGATGACCTATCGCGGCAGCCTTCTCTTCAGGAGTTATCAGATGAACCACTGGGTCGCCGGGACGATCTAGTGGGGTCAGTGGTGGAATGGATCTTGGCTTATTTTTAAGGATTTTCGTTAGTTTCCAGAAGGGCTTTACACAATCTGGGAGAGAGCGGATCTTGTTAGCAAAATCTTGATTTCTGAGGTCCACCATCCTGACTTGGATGGTTTTTGTAAGACGATTGCAATTGGTCTTCAAGACACGTAAACCAGAACACTGGTATTGCCTTCGGGTAATTCTATCAAGGTTCAGAAAATTGCTCACCTATCTGGATACTGGCACGTGTTGTTCCCTGGCCCGGGATATCGCCTCCTCGATGGAACACAGACACCGGTCAACATCTTCGGGCGTCTTCGGAAGGACACCGTAGTCGACAGTGGAGTCCACACAGTGTTGGAACTGCTCCCAGCCGACACGATGGTAGTTGCGTCGGGAAGCTTGGATTCGGTTGACGGATGAGCCTACTTCGGCCACCACCGGATAGTGGTCTGAACTCAGCTCCTGGTGGGTCACAGGTAGCGAGATGTTGTTTCCCATGTTGCTGATGAAGATGTCTATCGTGGAGTGAACGCCAGACTGGCTCAACCGGGTGGGACAGTCCGGTGCTAATATGGTGTAGCGAGCCTCTTGCAGGTCGTCGTTCAGGATGGTTGCATTGACTGTTGCCCCAAGCCTGGTGTTTGGCGTTCAGGTCGCCAGCGAAGATGTACTTTTCGCGCCGTCGAGTTAGTTTGATGATGTCCCTCCGCAGGTCTGCTGCCGACCCGTCCCTGATGGTGACTTGCTTGAGGCAGTAGGTCGCAATGATGGTGATAGTGCCGACAGGAGTGGAGACTTCTACCCCTAAAGCATCGATGGTTTTCAGCTGGAAGCTCGGCAGAAGCCGACAGAAGATGTTTCTCCTTACAGCAATGGCCACTCCTCCTCCCCCGGAGCTGGTTCGGTCAAGCCTTAGAAGCCAGAAGTCAGGAAGGTAGACGTTTACCTCCGGTTTCAGGTGGGTTTCGGTGATAACGGCAATGTCGATGTTTTGTTTGTTGAGGAAGTCAACGAACTTGATGGTGTTGCTCTTGAGCGAGCAAGCGCTCCAATTGGCGATCTTGATGGTTTCGCGGTCCATAATTGTCGATGAAACGTGATGCAGCAGGATCTGCTCGGTTCTGGTTCTGCATGAGCGCTTGATGATGATTGCTTCTGCCATGATGGTAATGAGTTCCTCTGTTGTGAGTAGCTCTTCGTTTTCATGCGATGGTGGGGCATCATCTCGATGCCACGATAGTCCCGGGGGAGGGGACGAAACCGTTGCCGCATAGGACTGACGGCTCGGACGGCGGAAGAATCGGAATCAGACGCCGTTGGCTAATGGTGAGGAAATTCTGCTCATTGCGTGCCTTCTTTCGACACGGCTGGTTCTGCGTGGAAGCCCTTTTGCGGATTTCTATGAATTCCGCACGCTTCGGACAAGACTTGCTAGTAGCTCGATGTGTTGAACCACAGTTGGCGCATTGTGGATCGGCGTTCTCCATCCTCTCGCATTATTCGGGTGCGTGTTGCTTGCCAGATTCGTTGCAGCGATGAGCCATGTGGTAATTTTTGTACCATGCCCAAACATGAGGCAGTTGGTAGCGTTCCTACTTAACCACGATGTACAAAAGCGCCCGAATACACTGCAGGTCCTTCAAACACGTTGTGTTTCGCTCGAGGTGGACCAAATACAGCTAGTCCCGGTACTTACGGGAGACGTCGTGCTGATTCATCTTGAAGACTTGTAACGGCTTTAGACCGTTCTTCTGCAGCTCATCCGACAGTGCGGCAATTTCCATGTCGGGTAGACCACGCAGGACCACCTCGACATCGTGAGAGAAATATTCTCATTTTTCCCGCTTCAGCAGCTCTTCGATGGCGTTGTAGTACTTCCTTGCTGGTGTACATGGTGCACTTTAAGCCTTGCTCGATGTAGAATTTGATGTTCTCCTGAAGCCCGGGCGGAAATCCTTTGACGAAGAAGGGTGGTAGTTTCTCCTTTTTCTTTATTTCCGGTTCATCACCATTTTCGAGAATGGCGTACCGGTTGTTTGAAAGCAGCTTTTTCGCTTCCCGGACGAGCCTGCAACGGCATAACCACGCGGCGGTTTTCCCATGCTGGGATCAATCGATGCTTCGCTTAACACCGCGAAAGAGAGACGCGAACACTATCGAACGAAAACGAATACTCTACAGAGATAGAGAGCGGACGAGACCGGACTGGACTGCTTGACGATCAAGCAGAGAAGAAGACACCCTGTTTATTTAGAACTTAAGATTCACATTCTCCGCCTGTTTAAAATTCTCAACACAAAGATTGTTTGCTTAGCGATAAGCCCTGCCACAACTAGAATTTCACACCTTTTCTGATTGGGGTGGGGCTAAGCCAGCAAGCAACACAAAGCTGCTAAAAAGGAGGGACTTCGAATGTGAAGTACTAGACATGTTTTGCAGTGTCCGGTACACTAATTTGAAGTCTGTGAAAGGGATGTATTGGTTTATTGAATGCACTGTCCCCTGATAACAACTCACGGAAAACACTGTATTTGTAATTTCTTATTGACACCACAAACAACAGCAGTGACATCTGATGGCCAATAAATTCAGAAACGATGTCCATCGAGTAATTTATTTAAGGCCTGCGCATTTATCAAGGTCTTAAAGTTGTGGATTTATTTATTTTAATTTGAGCTTTTCCATTCAGCATTTACCGCAGATGGCCAACGAGCGAGAAAGCTCATTCTCTTTCAATGAAACCGAAGAGTGGAGAACAAGAGGAAAGAACGTGTGGAGCAATCGTATTTGATGTTGAATTTATGCATTGTACCTAATTGTTTGTTTTTTTGCTGCCACTGGAATGAGTTTAAATTTATATCCGTTTTGAACAGAGCGTTTGGTAGCATGTGAAATGCACATGGATGAGGACAACGATTGACATACAGTGACGTGCGACTGTATGTATAGCTTTCCATGATTCATGAGAACTTCACTTCTGGTGGTTGGATCACTGTTTCCTTTGCTCTAGAGTCGATATAATATGCAGCTCTGTCAATATGTGTCAATTTGATTCGAAACCAATTTTTGCACTGGTTCATATTTTTGGGTTATGAATCGAACTGGAGGGTGGCCTATCAGAAATTCATCTCTTGTTCAAAATGAAGCACCCTAATGACCATGTTTTCTGAATTCTTGCGACCCATAGAATGAGCAACGCTGACTTAAGTATATGTAACAAACATTTCAATAAAAGGGGGTTTCTACAGCATCATTTTTCACTATGAAAACGTATCAAGCGATCCAGAAGACACGCGAAATGCGAGAAGAAAAATTCTATGCCATATATTTCAATTAGTTGTGATCCACCACAGCTCAGAGGAGAAGCCGACAGCAACTCATATAATAATGGGCCCATTTTTCTTCATATCAACCATAACCAAACAGATCAACGGTCAGGATGCTGTGCCTTTTCAACAACATTGCTCTTACCCGCCAAAAGAGATCGATCTAGCGTCCTTTCGCCCTCAAGTGCTTGGGGATGACATTTTCCCTACCAGCTAATAGGATACTTCATCTTCACTCTGAATGACGAAAAAAAAATGTGCTGCGATACCGGTTTCTTAGGTTCCATACCCGGAACGAACTATGTTCCGCATCGATAGTGGGAAGGGGCCACAGCTTCCACCGGCTCACAAGATCCGCTTTTTATTTATAATGGAAATTTACCGGGAATGGTCCGTGTACGCGTTGGTGCAACTGGCAGCTACCCGTCTCTTCGGTTTCGGTTCATGAGGTACTGTGTTAGGGCATGGCCTTGTTATGGCTTCAAAATTGGGCGATAAATTTAACTGAAGAATTGAATTTTGCTTCCTTGTTACGATTACGCCATCTAACATGAAGTTTTATGGAGGAAGACGATGAAACCTACCGAGCAGGGTTATACGCGGTCCAGAACGGAAACTTCGATTACGCTTAGATAATGGTACTTTTCGGCAAATTGACTCAATTTTATGGACCATTGAATTGCTACCCGAGAGCAAAATGATGCAGGACTTTAATCCAAAATTACAACTTGTTAGCAATCTTCATTGCACCACAGCTTTTCCTGGTAAAGTGAAGTAAAGTAAATATTTACATACCCAACAATTTACATCACATATAATATTTAAAACTTTCTTCTGCGGACCATAAAATTGCAACACTCATTTTTCAACAGCCATTGCACAGCTACAGGTTGTGCATGTTGTCTTTATTGTTATTACCATCATCATGAAGCTATTGTGTGTCACTTAACGACCGTTAAACGGTACCATTAGCGTGACATTTTATTGCATTTTATGTTCGTGTTAACGACTTGATATGTACTGCTTCACTGCTGATTTGAAAAAAAAAATCCATTCTCCGTTAGGAGAATCGCACCTACTTCAGTCATGCTGCTTTTTTGGCCATGTTTGGATGATATTTTTCGTTATGACATGTTTGAGATCTTAAGTTGTGTTTTGAGGATTGATTCAAATCTTATTCATCGGAATACATATTGTGAATTTTGCACCAAAGTAGAATCCTGCACTAAAAATAATTACTCAGATTGTTTTTCGCTCAGCCCAGTGAAAATAAAAAAAAAACATCATATCATGCTAGTGGTGTTAGAACTTCAAAAAGTATTAATTTCAATTGTTTCTAGTAGGGTTTTGGATCTAATCGAAGACAACATGTCAAGAAGATTGGCAACTTTGTCAGAATCCAAGCGAAAGATGCAGTAGCACCATAGAGGTAACTCTAAGACTAGAACGTCCCGAAATAACGTGCTCAACTTTTTGGCTCAGCTCTGGTACTCTCTTCGGTCCCAAGCTAATCGATTCAGCCCTCGAAACATAGGAAAATCCACGAACCACTCATTTTATCTGTCAAACTTTCATAGCGAATCAAAACAAACATTGCGTAGTACTAGAATTTCGACTAGAATGGGGTACGTTAATCGTTTGCTTGGGACCAATAGGCTAGTCAAGTAGTGAGCCAATTTAAAATCGTTAGTTTCGTATTGATTGTTGGTAGCACTGCGCTTGGGCGGAGCTGTAAGCAATGTATAGAAGAATAAGCAAATACACAAACCTTTCTTCTATGGTTGGAATCATCGCTATTACATTCGATCGGAGCATTTACCTTTGAGCGGCAGATGACGCGGACATATGAGAAATTGGAAGACGATCTAATTCTCGTCCTACTAAGCACAACCCGCACTTTGCCACTGTTTTTCGAACGGGTTTGAACAAAATATTAAATTGTTCTATCAAAGACGACTTCAAAATGTAGTAACCTTTCCATACGTACCGTTGGATTTGATAAAGAGTCACAAATTGTTGAGATATTGCTAAAATTATAACACAGCTTCTAGATTCCATAGTCGTCCTACGCGTTTCAATTCCGTCCTTACGCAGTGAAACGCCATTAGGTTTTTTCTTCTTATAGTACGTTCAGACTACAGAGTTATAACATGTTATAGCGCTATCTTAATGTTGGTTTCTGTGTTGCAATTATTTGACAACCGTTATAACATGTTATAACTCTCCAGTCTGTATTGCGTTTTACATAAATTGATTAACTAGGAACACTTCTTTTGTTTTTGAGAACAATGGGTGAGGGGATATTTTAAGGCAATATTTTAAGCGCAGGAGTCTATTACTTTGGTGCAAAACGTACAATCGCCCACAACACGCACGAAGATTGTGATTTTTTATCGTTTTTCTAAGCTATGGCCAGAATAGGAAACTATGGCCAAAACTGGTGCACTTACCCTACTCAAACAGCCACCCGTCGTCGTTGCGTTTAGTGTGGATGAACGAGTAACTTTATTTAAAAGATTCAGGTTACATCCCTCTTCTTTTGCTATGAGCAGAGCATGAAAGCCGTAGCATGCTAATACATATCTCAATTTAATTGGAGAGTCAATGCCTGGCCATCTTCACGGACACTAGCGTGCACAGGAATCTTGTTAAGGAGGGGAAATTTTTTTTTCTATGGTGCATTTAATCTGGGGATGGGGAGTACTCCAAAGTGCGAGGTGGATGGTGCTGTCAACCCACCACTGTTTCCCTATTGTTTGATTTAGTTAATTTTATTTATTTTTTGCCCCGGTGGTGGTTCATCTTCTTCAATGAAAACTGCTTTCAGACAGCCAATGGAAATTGACTATTTAATCCCATCGACGATGTCGCTGATGATCGGTTCGTCATATGGTTGCGATAATAGGGGTTTAACCGAAATGATACATTTGCTGGAATGTTATTGCCTTGGTGGTTGGATTCAGCTGAAGTCACGTCGGATGGTGGTGATAGTTCGATTGTGTGGTGACCTGAAAGACTGGAGCTTTGTTGTGTTGTTGAATCAAATGGTATGCAAGCATTAATGTTAGAAAATCAGATATAATATTGATTTGATAAGCCAGTAATACTTAAAAGTCAATAAATATTTGTTTCTTATTAAACATGCTAAATCAACACGGTTTCTTCAATAAAGTTGTTCAGATACTTTTGACGTCTGCATGTGGAGCTGCTCCTCTGCAAAAACGTGCTTCTAGAAACCTTTCATTTGGTAATAAATTTGTCTCGATAGATAATTACAAAACTTACCATTATGAGATGAAAAGTTTTACAGAATGCAGAATTCATACTGATTCCTC
The DNA here is from genome assembly GCF_037179485.1 of Ochlerotatus camptorhynchus. Lineage (NCBI taxonomy): Eukaryota > Metazoa > Arthropoda > Insecta > Diptera > Culicidae > Ochlerotatus > Ochlerotatus camptorhynchus. The sequence continues at coordinate 459,991 of NW_027040594.1, forward strand.
CTTCAGAAAAAAAAATTTGCTTATGTGATATCTCTTACGAAAAATCAAAATCACCGAAATCATCAGAACTCATTAGGTGAAGCAATTTTACAAAACAAATAACTGACCCGCCACAGCTTTGTAACATTCGATTGCTTTAGGTACTCAATATCAAAGTCAAATAGTCAATGCATGCGAACATCGATCTGTTGAGAGAAACCGGTGGATTTTTCGGGAAATGAAAATTTCTGAAATAATCCGGAACAAAGTAGAATAATAAGAAATTCCCCGGAAGCAAAATAAGAAAAACTAATGTCTTACTAGTCAAGACATTCCTTTGACATACCACCACGGATGCATGGCAGCTGCATGCAAGCATCGATCTTTTCGACGGATTCATTGCATTGCAGCTGGGAACCGGTTGAGCGGATTCGTTGGATTGTAGCTGTTCAGCGGATTCGTTGGATTGTAGCTTGAATCAAGCTGAGCAAATTTTACCCTTCATTGAACAAAACGGTGCAAATTTTTCACCATGCATTTTCAATATAGCTTGCTTCTCCAGTGTCAGTTTTACAGCTAAAATTTGCAATAAAGCTTGCCCATATAGCACTTAAAAATTTTCCACCAGAAATTTTCAGTTAAGCTTGACTCTCCATTCGGTGAAAATTTTACACCAGAAATTTTAAATAAAATTTGGCCGTCCATGCACCAGATTTTCACCAAAAAAATTTAAACAAAGCTTGCGCTGATAAATTTTTTTTTATTTTATTAATTACTTTATTTGTACAGGCTCAATCGAATAAACTTTACAGAGCCGAGTTATCATTTTTGTTATACATTATTGATTTCTTATATTTAAAGTTAAAGGAGCTGGACCGGATACTCGCGGTTGTCTCGAGGTTAGTGGGGATTTACAATTTTTTTTTTGGATGGGAAAAGGGAGAGGGAGGTTTGAAATGTGGTTTACGATACAAATATTTAATTAATCCTATAACATGAACTAATTTCTATACATCTTGAAAACAAACATAAAAAAAAACCCACACGTACAAAATACAAACTAAACACAAGGTTAATAAAACTTACAATCTAATGTTAATATTCTTAAAGTAAACATATATGAGTTTCATAAACTCCAGATCGCGTCTAGCCAAAATATCCCGAACTGGAACATTAGGTTGTCTACCTCGAGCCCGAAGGGAATCGCACAGCTCAGATCTGACTCCACGATGCTCCGCACAAGACCAAATAATGTGATCTGCGTCCTGGTAACCTTGTCCACATTCACAGAGATTGCTGTCCCTCAGCCCAACACGGAACAAGTGAGCGTTTAACGAATAGTGATTGGACATGAGGCGAGACATCATACGAATGAAGTCTCGACCCACATCCAACCCCTTGAACCAAGAACTCTTCGACACCTTAGGGATGATCGAATATAGCCATCGTCCCAAACTCCCTTCACTCCACTTATTCTGCCAGCTGACGAGTGACTGTTGACGATAAATGAAGAAAAATTCATCGTAGGCGATTTGTCGATCGTAAATATCGCCTTCCATAGCGCCCACCTTAGCAAGTGAGTCAGCCATCTCATTGCCCGGAATCGAGCAATGAGATGGGACCCATGCAAAGGTGATGACAAAAGATCTTAAAGATAAAGACCTTAAAAGCTCTCGTATTTTCATGAGAAAATACGAGGAGTGCTTTACCGGCCTCATAGAGCGAATAGCCTCGACAGAACTGAGACTATCCGTAAAAATAAAATAATGATCTGGTGCAAGTGAGGCGATCGTTTCTAGCGTATAATGTATTGCCGCCAGCTCAGCAACATATACGGAACAAGGAGCTTGAAGCATTCGAGAGGCGCTATGAAATTCGTTAAAAATACCAAAACCAGCGGACGACTATATTAGTGATCCATCTGTGAAGAACGATCTTGCGGAATCAACTTGGCCAAACTTTGCAGCGTAAATTGACGGAACAATCATGGAACGATGATGTTCTGGGATCCCACGAATCTCCCGCGTCATAGATAAATCAAAACTAACTGAATTGCCGAAGTCGGAGAAGCATACACGATGAGGATTATGCTGTGAAGGGCTGACATCCAGTGTTATGTACACGTAGTACAATGACATAAAACGAGTTTGAGGGTTTAGCTCAAGAAGCTTCTCAAAGTTTGCAATCACCAGTGGGTTCATAACTTCGCAACGGGTGAGGAGCCTGAGGGACAATTCCGAGAACCGATCCGATAGTGGCAACATGCCCGCCAACACTTCTAGACTCATCGTATGAGTCGAGTGCATGCATCCTAACGCGATACGAAGACAACGATACTGGATACGTTCCAGTTTGATGATGTGAGTTTTAGCCGCCGACTGGAAACAAAAACTACCGTATTCTAAAACCGATAAAATCGTTGTCCGGTACAACGTTAGAAGATCTTGCGGATGGGCTCCCCACCACGTTCCGGTAATTGTTCGGAGAAAATTGATCCTTTGTTGGCATTTTCGTCTCAGATACTCAATGTGGGATCTCCAGGTGCATTTGGAATCGAACCAGACCCCGAGATATTTGAAAGACATGGAATGAGTGATCGGTTTACCCAAAAGTTGAAGCTTCGGTTGTGCTGGGCTATGCTTCCTAGAAAAAACGACCAACTCAGTTTTCTCCGTGGAGAATTCGATACCTAGCTGAATAGCCCAAGTAGACAAATTGTCCAAGGTATCCTGTAAGGGTCCTTGCAGGTCGACCCCTTTGGGCCCTGTCATAGACACTACGCCGTCATCTGCAAGTTGTCTCAACGTGCAGTTGTCACTTAGACAATTGTCAATTTCTCTGACGTAGAAATTATACAAAAGGGGGCTTAAACATGAGCCCTGGGGGAGACCCATGTAACTAAATCGAGAAGCTGTAGAGTTTCCATGAGAAAAGCTCATATGTTTCTCTGACAGCAAATTGTACAAAAAGTTATTTATTAATGGAGAAAGGCCACAAGCGTGGAGTTTGTCTGAAAGGACTTCAACGGATACTGAATCAAAAGCCCCCTTGATATCCAAGAATACAGAAGCCATTTGCTCTTTCTTAGCAAAAGCCAACTGAATTTCTGTGGAAAGCAACGCGAGACAGTCGTTCGTTCCCTTGCCCCTACGGAATCCAAATTGAGTATCTGAGAGTAGGTGGTTCGTCTCAACCCATTTGTCCAAGCGAAAAAGGATCATTTTCTCCAACAATTTTCGAATGCACGATAACATCGCGATGGGACGATACGAGTTATGATCTGAAGCGGGTTTTCCAGGCTTTTTAATGGCTATAACTCTCACTTGCCTCCAATCATCCGGAACAATATTGAGCTCCAGGAACTGACAAAACAAGTTCAACATGCGCCTCTTAGCGACGTCTGGGAGGTTCTTCAACAAGTTGAACTTGATTCTATCAGCCCCCGGAGCCGAATTGCCACACGAAAGGAGCGCGAGTGAGAGCTCCAGCATTGAAAAAGGCTGGCTGATCTCGTCTACAGAATTCGTCGTTTCGCGAGGAATCATCTGTGCCGGCACGGAATCAGGACATACTTTTCGCGCGAACTTGAGAATCCAACGATCTGAGTACTCCTCGCTCTCGTTGTTCGAAGACCGGTTACGCATCCTTCGCGCCGCGTTCCAAAGCGTATTCATCGACGTTTCGCGCGATAATCCGTCCACGAATTGCCACCAGTATCCGCGTTTCTTGGCTTTGATGAGGCTCTTGAGTTCGCGTTCAAGAGCCGAGTACGCTTCGAAATACACGGGTGTTCCACGTTTCCGGAAAAGCTTAAACGCGTCGGACTTTTTACGATAAACCTCAGTGCATTGGTGGTCCCACTAAGGGGAAGGAGGTTTCCTACGCAAAGACGTTGCAGGAACCGGCCGAGTTTGAGCTCGAAGCGCGCTGTCCAAGATCAGATTGGAGAGGAAGTTATATTCCTCCAACGGTGGAAGCCCATCTACCGACGACACGGCTTCATCTATCGCGGTCTTGAACGTTGTCCAATCGATATTACGGGTGAGGTCGTACGCGACGTTAACGGATTCCGGCGGATTGAACCCACTGGCAATCGAAATTTTGATCGGCAAGTGATCACTACCGTGGGGATCCTGGATCACATTCCACGTGCAATCCAACGATAATGAGTTAGAGCAAAGTGTGAGGTCTAATTTACTTCCATTCGAAGATGGTCCAGCCAAACGTGTTACTTCTCCATTGTTAAGAATTGTCATATTGAAGTTATCACAGAGGTCATATATAAAAGTAGAACGGTTGTCATCATACAGTTCCCCCCAGCCTGTACCGTGGGAATTAAAATCTCCCATAATCAACCGTGGAGCAGGAAGTACTGAACATATATCTGAAAGTTGTTTTCGATTAACAACGGCTCTAGGAGGAATATAAACAGAAGCAATACAAAGGCTCTTACCTTTAATAATAGCCTGACATGCAACAACTTCAATACCTGGAAATTGTGGAAGATTCACTCTATAGAAAGAATGGCACTTTTTTATCCCCAAAAGTACCCCTCCTCCACGCGAATCCTCACGATCCAGTCGAATAATGTTAAAATCATAAAAAGGAAGATCTATATCTGAAGAGAGCCAAGTTTCACAAAGAGCAAATGCATCACAATCATTATTGTGAACTAAAAACTTAAAAGAGTCTAATTTAGGAATAAGACTTCGACAATTCCACTGTAGAATAGTGATCAAATCCCCGACCTCGTTTGGAAAATTATCCATCGAAGGAAATGATTGCTGCAATGAGGGGCCACTTCAATGTCAATTGCTTCAAGAGGGACTTCACAGTAGGAAGCATTGCCAGAACAATGCTTTTGAGAGGATCAGAAATATTCAGGTACTTGAGAATATCGTCCACAATTTTATCAAATGAGAACAACCCAGATGAAGAAGGGGCTTCTGTTCTTAAAAATGGGACATCAGGGGTTTTGGATGTCCCCGGGAGAGGTGGAAAATCCTGGGTATAGTCAGTTCTTCTGAATCCAGGAGGAGTAGAAACTTCCTTTTTTCCACCACTCCTTGATTTGGACAAGCTGATTTGGGGTTCTTCATTCTCAACTTTCCGCGAACGGATGCGTTTTCGTTTCCGTGCTGAAAAACAGAAAGAAGTTCCCTCCTCAGCCAAGTCAGAGTCAGTCTCGTCATCTGACAAAAGAGAAAAGGGATTTTTGTCGTTGGTCGATGGCGTGGCCGTCTTAAGCATTTCTGCAAAAGACTGTCGGGAACGTTCCTTAAGTGAGCGTTGTAATTTCTCCCTGCGTTGTTTGTACACCGGGCATGACGAGATACCATGAGGAGTTCCCTTACAGTACACGCATTTTGGTGCGGTAGCTGCACAGGTGTCATCCTCATGCTTCTCTCCGCATTTGGAACAGCGTGCCTTGCTGCCACAGTGGGAGGCCGTATGTCCCAACTGCTTACAGTTTTGGCAGTTCATGACCCGGGGAACGAACAAACGCACAGGTAGTCGAAGTTTTCCCAGCTCGATGTAGTGAGGAAGGGCTGAACCAGAAAAGGTCACACGGAACGAGTCTGTGGGGGTAAAACTCTTTTTACCCTCGCTGACAGATACTGAGCCCAGTTTTTGGACATCCAGTATCTTCACCGGGGGAAGCAAACGGTTCTTGAAACGGCCAACCGCCTGCTTCTCCAAGATCTCGGGGGTCAGACTCGCTTCGGTGACCACACCTTCGATCTCCACATCACGAGCTGGGATGTAAACTCTGTACTCGAGCGTGAAGAGCTGGGAGGCAGCAATCTCGTTAGCCTGCTTCAGGTTAGAGACGGAGACACGAAGTTTATTGTGCCTAACCTTCGTGATTTCAGTCACGGCCGAGTATCGCTTCGTCAGATCATTAGTAATTTGCATTACATTCAAAGGTTTGTTTCTGGGCTGAAAGTAGACAACCCATGGGCCAGTCGAGTCATCTGGATAGGCTCGCGATCGGGGGTTTATCTGAGCCTGTCCTTTGCCAGACTGAGACGATGAACCAGGGAGAGATGACGTACGTTTTCGACCCTTCTTGCCATCGCGTGGCAAAGTGGTGTCATCTTCCGACAAAACGTCCATTTCGTCTTGCGACAAAATGTCCATTTTGCCGTACTAGTGGGAGCGAAAAACGCTCTACCACTGAAACGATAATCACTTGGACACAATACACAAAAAAAAACTACAAACACAGAACACAAACTTAAAATTTAACTGTGGGCGAAAGAGAGAAACAAGAACAAAAACTTATCTGATAATCCTATACTACTACCACCGAGCGTTTAAACGGCAGCAGCGGAGCGACGCGCAGCGTGGATGATCTTCGATCAGCGTGTGCGGGCGGTCTTCGTTGGTGTGTGCTTATGTGAGGGTCGGCACTCAGTTGAACACACGATGATAGATGAGCGGTGTAAATGCGGAGGCAGATGCTGACACTCGATGACGATGATCCGTGTGCAGGTATGCGTTACCACGCACCGATGGTGCGCAAAATGGTTGGCGAATTGGCAATCGTAAAAACAATTTTCCTTCCGATGATGCCGAAAACACACTTTCTTCTCAGAAAAAAAAACTCACTTTTAGTTAATTATTTAGCTGGGAACTTTAAGCGAGAAAAAACTGACAATTTAAATCAAGCGAATAGCGAGAAAACTTCCAAAATAGCGGAGCGCGAACTAAGTCGACCGTACTTCTTGCTAGGACGCAGTGGAATGCTGATAAAATTTTGAGCAACTTATTTTCATAAAAACTTGTCAATCCAGTCACCAGAGCGATGTCGTTTATGTACTAGCGATTTTCAATAAATTTTGCCCTACATCAAGAATTTTCTGTAAAGCTTCTTTTTCCACAACGATGCAAATTTTCCACCAAACACCATTAACCAGTTCTGAGCAAATTTTACACCAGAACTTTTCAGTAAAAATTGCCAGTCTATTCTCTAGAACAGTGCAAATTTTCCACCAGAAACTTAAAAAAAAGCCTGACCCTCCATACACAAGCTCTGAAAAAAAAAATTCACCAGGAATTTTCAATAAAGCTCGCCCCGCACCATTCCCCAGAACGGTGTAAATTTTAAATTAGCAATTTTCAATAGATCTTGCTTCTCCATTCGTCAGTACAATTCCTCGCGGCGTTTGCCTGCTACGACAAATTCTAAGTCAAGTTTAAGGTGTCCGTCCATTCACCAAAACGTTGTTGTACGAAAAATGTTCAATAAAGCTTGCCCCTCCAGAACTGTGCAATTTTTATGCCAGGAATTTTCAATTCAGCTTGCCCCTAGAAAATTTTACACCAGAACATTTCAATTGACCAGAATGATGAAAATTTTCCACCGCTAATGTTCGATGAAAATTGCTTTTCCAATCTTCTGATTGGTGCAGATTTCTTTTTTCCATTTTTCATCAGGCATTTTCAATATTGCTTGCTTCTCCTATCATCAAAAAGTTGGAAGTCTTCCATCAAATAAAGCTTGTCCCTATTTTCAAATTTTTTATCATAAATTTTCAGTAAAGCAGCTTCCCTCCAATCATCAGAAAGGTGCAAATTTTTCACCATAAATTATTTTAAAAGTTTGTTTCTCTATTCAGCAGAAGGATGCAAATTTAAGACCAAACATTTTCCGAAAAGCTTGACCATCCTTTCACCAGAACGGTGCAGATTTTACACCAGAAATTATCAATATATCTTAATTTTAAATAAAGCTTGTGCCTTCATTTACCAAACCTGCGCAAGATTCTCACCAAAAATTTCTGTTCATTTCATTTACCAGAGCTATGCAAATTTTGCACCCGAAATTTTCAGTAAAACTTGCTTCTCCATTTACCAGAACGGTGCACCAAAAATTGTCAGTGAAATTTGTTTCACCATACACCTCTGTGGTGCAATTTTCAGGCTTTGTCTCTTTTGGTGCAAATTTTCCATCATAAATTTTCACCACAGTGCTGCGAACTTTCCACCAGAAATGTTCAGTTAAATGTGCACCGCCAAGTTTTGGGCGTGATTGAATTTTTCCACCAGTGTTATTCATTTTGATTAGTCCCTCCCTGACCTTGATGATATTTTTGCACCAGAAATATCCAATAAAAGCTTTTTCTCCGATTTACCACTAAGAAGGTGAATTCTTCAACCTTAAATTTAACCTCTTCTTTTAACCCTCCATGAACAACATTGAAAAAATAAAAAATTATCCCAGATTTTTTTTTGTATGCACCCGCTTTTTTTTAAGTTTCTGGTGGAAAATATGCACTTTTTCGACCAAAAAATTTCATTCAAGTTTGTCCCTTCATACTCCTTTGTGGTGCAATTTTCAGGTATCATTTAAAAGGAATTGACACAAAAGGTTTTCAGTGCTCTTAGATTATGAAATCAAATTACATTACCTTCAAATCAAGTTATCAAGAAAACAAGTTATTTAATAACATAATTTTGTAAATGTAGAAAAACAAATCTTATTTATAAAGGGGGGGGGGCATAACCCCACCTTGCACCACCCTGTGCATACCAGTTTTCACGGTTGAAGCAGGAAAAACCTCGCGTAAAAATGAATAATCAAAGTACATAGCTAGGGGAAAAGGCTTTAATGTTAGCTTATGGATAACTGAGGGAAAGTTCACATTTGTCCTGTCATAATCTTCTCTTGAGATGGATTCTATAGCTTTAGCTACTACCGTAACACAACATTTAGTCAACCGGTCAGAACTTGTCGAAACGAGCCCCATGAACCCTTCTATTGTTCAATAAAACATTTCAATGAGACAATTTGTTGTGCTCGTGCCACTATTCCTCTACAAGAAATCCCTGCATGTTGATCGACTGTGTTGTTGTTGTCCCCTTCGGTTCTTCAAGGGATTGTCAGTCCACCGAACAGGAAGCTGGTCTTGTGATATAGGTAAGAGTACCCGGTTCGAGTTAGCCGCAACTACACAATAAGGGTCGATTTCTTCACCTGCACTTAAGCCATAAACCTGATTTATCTATATGGGTAAACCTGGTTTAAGATTTAAGGGAGGGTGAAGAAATCGGCCATAAGAGAAACTTTAAAATAAATTCTTACCTTTCAGAATGCACTGACCGGCCCATCAGATTTCAACAATATATATGTGGCAGTTTCTACCGGTAAAGCCATACTTGCTATGCCGTTGACACGAACTTACCTTCACCCACTGCTCAGCAGTTTTTGTATCAACAGCTTTAACGACTTTGTAGATGGTGTTTATGATCCTAAGTACGATATGGAGCAAGGGTGGTGGATAAAGCAGCACAGTTCTTTGACTAGGAGCCCAACGTTCTTGGTACCTTGCACTCTTGAGAGAGCATCGACTTACTTGTGCAGAAATATGAACAAGGGTAAGTTGAACTATGACCCATGATACCTAGCAAAAGAATGCTGATCTTTAGGTCACCTGCTACACCCGCTTTCAATTTGTCCGAGAAGGCGGGTACTACTGCAAGAAGAAATAGCTTCATCACTCCTGTAACTTTTGCTCCTTTCCACCGTCTGCTACTGTCTTATAGAATACATCAGCCTTAGATACAAATCTTTCATGTTGAACATACTCGATAAGACCCTTCACGTACAGTGGGACGAGTGCATTTTGATGTCTTCTAGAATATTTCTTTATTTTTTGAGTACTTTATTTGAGAGGTGGAAATTTTTGTGGTAGATAAAAAAATACCTTTTTTATGTTTTGGTCAAATTGATGAACCTCTATGAAAACATTGAAGATAAAGTCTTGTTTAGGCCGCTGCCATACTGAGACCGAAGAGGCACGCAAAGCTTGAACTCGAATGTAAGGAATAATATCAATAATAGGAATTATTTTGTACAGAACGCTAATCGCGCCTCTTCGCTCCCACTATGGCAGTGGACTTAGAGTCCTATGCTGAATCAATGGTCACATTAACAGGTTGCTTAGATTTTCCGTGTTGGTTTCTATGACATATATCCTGATTTTTGTACATGATAAAAGTTGGGATGGTTTTAAGCCTGTAAAACTGTAGTTTTCATGCAAATCAGTTAGACTAGATCACAGATGAACTAGCCATATGGCTAAAAATCTCTATAATAAAGAAAAAGAAAAAAAAAGCTAGGCTAGTTTAGTTATGAACAATCTCAATTGAACCTTTGCAAATCATGACTTATGTGATAGCGCGCATATTATTAAAACGTTTGATAAAAACTCATTGTCCTCATTTAATGTTAAGAAAAGGAATCATTGTCCTTCTTAGTATCCAAACCCCAAATGAAATGTCCTCCTTTTCAAGTTTTTGATATGGTAACCAAGTTTTTCAAGTTTTTTTTTTTTAAATGTGCACAAGAAATCCTTTAAACGGAAAGATAGCTAATTGATTATTTCAACAAAAATGTGTATTTTTAGCACTTACCAATTTGAACAACATTGAAAAAAAAAATTAAAATTCAAAATAAAAAGTTATTGTAAAAAAAACGGTTTATAAGGGGATACTACCGTTTGTTATCCATTTTCACCCTATAACTTCAATCACTTGAGAGATAGAAAATTGTGGTGTATGACAAAAGTTGCTTAAAATGTCTTTGTCTAAAATATTTCCATAAATGTTCATCAGTTTTAACCAAACTAAAAAAAAAAATATTTTTTTAATCTGGGTGTATACCTCCCTTTAAAAAAATTTCACCTTCAGAAATATTATACAAGTTAGCAAAATGCTACATTCAATAGTTTCATGTCTCTCTTTTTTTTTTAATTCGTCTCACTGTGCTTCGTTACAATATATGACTGGTTTCATCAAGACTCTTGAGAGGACCTCTTACTGTTATGCTCAAATTCAATTGAAAAGAAAATTCAAATGGCATCTGGTTTTGATTAGGAACAAATAATCAAAGAAAGAATTCTAAAACAACGAAAAGTCGATGAACCTGTGCATAGGGAGCCGTCTTCATTAGAACGGTTCTCCCTCAAATAGGATGTAACAACTGAATCGAACAAGGCCCAATACCATTCGATAGGGCGGGCGGAGTTCTGGGCTGTTGGGAGGTTTGTGGTCTTTGGGTACAACAACCACGTTGTTAGCATCCTACCACTCGATTGCCTTTTTTTCCCATAGTGGCAGCTCACCAAGTCCGGCCAGAACAGCATAGGTCTATTATGTTGCTTTAGGAATGGTAGCAGCCGCTTTTCCAGGCACTCCTGGACGTAGATCTCTTGATTGATGGTTCCCGTAGTAATGCAAATGCCGCTTTTTAGACCACACGTGCATATGGCCTACCAGACGAGATATTTTTTCGGGACCTTCGATAGTTTCCCTTTTCCTGATGCGGTATAAAACTCTTGTCCCGGAAGCTGCTTGAAATCCGCGTTCACATAAGTTTCGTCATCCATGACGACACAGTCAAACTTTGTGAGCAGATTCGTATACAGCTTTCGAGACCGCTGCTTTGCCGACGTGTTTTGTTGGTTATCTCGATTCGCCACCTTCACCTTCTTAAACGTCGAAAATCCGGCTCGTTTCTTGGCCCGCTGCACAGTAGTATAGGAGACATTGAGCTTGCCAGCGACGTCCCGGATGGAGATGTTAGGATTCCGCTTATATTTCACCGCCACCTTCTTCGTCGTCGCTGCCACGTCCGGATTACGATTGCCGCCGCTTCCAGGCTTCCTGGCGGTCGACAGACGCTTCCCGAACACTTTTAAAACGTTTGTCACGGTCGATTTGGCCACATCCAACAATTTTGCCAACTTGGCGTGTGAGAACGTCGGATTCTCTTGCTGCGCGAGCAAAATTTTGACACGCTGCTCCTCTTGCTTGGACGTCATTTTGAAAACTGGAAAGCAAACGGTGAAAACTCATCATAGCAACCATTGTATATACACGCAACTTCCAAATGCAGCATTTCAAGTTTTTTAATGCATTTTTGACAGAAATACACCAATTAGAAGTTGACCAATTTTTGCACGTTCCAGACTTTATTCTGTAAGTCGCGTAGGTTTGGCAACGAGCAGCTGTACATACGTCACATTGACACTTCATTCCACTCCTCGTTGAAACGCGTTGAAAAAGTTTATAATGATGCTCTTCTATGAACTGATTTTGGTTACTCAGAAATAAGGAACAACAAGTACATTTTTTTTTCGGAAAGTAGGGTTTTTGATCTATTTTCCGTCCTACTTAGCACAACTCACGCTTTACCTCTATTTCTTGAACGGGTTTTAGCAAAAAAAAAAAATGTCTATCAAAGATGACTTCTAAATGTATTCACCTATCCATAAGTACCGTTGAATTTGATAAAGAGCCACCCATTATTGAGATATTGTTAAAACTCTAACACTGCTTCTTGATTCCGAATTCGTCCTACGAGTTTCAATTCCGTCGAAACGTATTGAAACGCGATTGGATTTTCTTCGAAAAAGCGAGTTTGCTAGGAGCGCATCTTTATTTTTGATAACAATGAGTGTAAATATTCACACAATACGCTCTAATAGGCTTTGTGGTGTAGCTTGTGAACTAACGCATCGGTACAAACGTATCAATGATTTGTGCACGGTGAAATCATTGATTATACTGATGTTTTCTGCTCGATAGAACGGAAATGGACGATTACGACGAAGTAGCGCACTACCCTACCAACTTTTTGCTTCGATGTCCGACAGATAACGTTGTTCAATTAGACAAATCGATTTTTCGGTTAGTTTTCGTAAATAAGTCTTGCCTAAACGCACAAACTTTGTCCTGAATTTCTTCGTGATTGCTTGGTTTAATTTTTGTACTTTCATAACCGAGTACGTGTGTATCGAAAATGCAAACTTCTTCTTCTTCTTCTTCTTCTTTCCTTTATTTAACGTCGGTCTCTGTTCCGCAATCTAGTGCCAATCACCGACGGACATCGATTGCCATCCATTGACGGCAATCGAATGTGCAGGAAGGCAGCTTCCACACCTGCGTAGGATATCGCACCCATTCAACACACATGGGCCGGGACCAACGGCTTTACCATAGAGGTAACTCTAAGACTAGAAGGTCCCGAAATAACGTGCTCAACTTTTTGGCTCAGCTCTGGTACTCTCTTCGGTCCCAAGCTAATCGATTCGCCCCTCGAAGCATAGGAAAAACCAATAACCCCTCATTTTATCTGTCAAACTTTCATAGCGAATCAAAACAAACATTGTGTAGTACTAGAATTTCGACTAGAATGGGGTACGTTAATCGTTTACTTGGGACCAATAGGCTAGTCAAGTAGTGAGCCAATTTTAAATGGTCAGTTTCGTATTGATTGTTGGCTTTACTTCCCTTCCGAAGGAGACGTGACCAGAGATTTTTATGCCTCAGAAAAATCCCACCGACCTCAGCTGGGATTGAACCCAGACCCATCGGGGTGTTAGAAAGCAGTCACGCTTACCACTACATCACCGGCGCCGGTAAATGCAAACTGAATTTGTCAAGCCGATTCCGATTGAACTTGTCAAATTTAAAAACAAAAACGAACACGTTCAATTGAAATAAAGCAGGCATGTTTCTAAACTGCACACTAAAATTATTTACGGAAAATAAAGGATAGTAACATTTGTAATATTTCAGCAGGAAAAGTCAACTCAAGCACCGCCCCTTGATCTCCGCAGCTGCTTCCTTTTCTTCCCTGTTTTCCACGACTCATCTCCTCTTTTCTAGTCGGTCGAATTTATGCCGATGAATGTGTAGATACTACAAACTTCATTCTACAGCCTATGATTTTAAGTAAAAAAAAAAACAAAAAAACAAAGTTGCTCTTGACTACCCGACCGTTTATTTCCATTGAGGTTGCAAATGATTGGGAAAGGCCTCTACGTGCATGGACTAAACTATTAGATTTGAGGATTTAGTTTTTTTAAATAAAGTTATCTACAAAACACATCGTGACTGCTTACTACACGGCGAATGAGAGCGACCCGAATTTGAGTTTAGTTCACTCATAATCGCCACAAGTGCAGGAACTCAGCGATGAGTAAATTTGTCTCATGGTTTCCTGTGGAAAACCTAAAAAATCTGCCGGAAAATGAGGAAATTGACGAAAATTTTATTCAGTCTCGGAGTAGTACCAATAGACTGAGTGAATCCAATCTTTACTTTTCTCAATTTCGGGAATTTTTCCCTGGAAAATCCTGGAAAAAGCTGGGAAAACATGAGACAAATTTTACACATCGCTGAGTTCCTGCACTTTTGGCGATTATGCGTGAACTAAACTCAAATTTGGGTCCTTCTCATTTGCCGTGTACTCAACCACCGACGCCGTAAACGATTTAAAAATGATGATTGAAAATTTTGCTCGTTGCATTTTGGTTCAACCTGCCGGATAACTGTGAATACAACTAGTCGAACATCTTGATGATACGAGGTCGACCACTCTTGTCCGTTACGATAGTAGGCCCAGATCACGACTCCGGTTATTTACGATGGGCGCATGATCCCTATAAGGGAGAACAACTGGCGCCATCCAGCCTGTTGTAATGATATTGATGACTGCTTTGCCGACTGGAAGCCCTCTCTTGCACATCTACTCCCAGCTGCTGGCCACTCACATTCCGCCTCAACCAAATCCAGTTGGGGGGCCCTCCTCAGACAATCGCATGGCTTTTCTTTTTCTTATTCGAAGCTCTATATTGTTTTCGATGTTGACAAGTCGGAAGTCGTACCGGCAAATTTGTTTCGTAAAGTGATAAATTGGCAAATTCAAAAGTGCTACCTAGTTGAGTTTCTTCTCAATCGTCATATATCGAAACAAATTGTAATCGACCGACGGAAAGTATTCATTGATTCGAAACCATTTTAATAATAGCTTTCAGCGATAGCGATCGACTGGCCAGTAGTCGAAGCGAGCCAGGTTAATTGAGGTTGTGGTGAGGCACAGCTCCATTTACGTTCTTTTTTCGACGTTTCTTTATCTGTATCCATTTCGCTTTCCATGGATTATTCACCCAAATGGATTCCAACTTGGGAAGGCGAATTGCAAACGACGTGCTGCACCTCTGATATAATGAATGATAATCAGGTTCGTGTAGCTATTATATTTTCACATTGGCGATCAA
Source organism: Ochlerotatus camptorhynchus (assembly GCF_037179485.1). NCBI lineage: Eukaryota > Metazoa > Arthropoda > Insecta > Diptera > Culicidae > Ochlerotatus > Ochlerotatus camptorhynchus. The sequence continues at coordinate 475,041 of NW_027040594.1, forward strand.
ATGTTATCGATCATCGTAAGCCATTAATTACAGTCACCCGGTCAAGTGGGTGTGAACATATTTGGTTGATTGAAGTGTGATTTCGGATTCGGTTTTGGTTTTTTATCGAATGGTACCGAAAATCGTTCGAAGCTACCTTGCTGCTCGTATGCAAATGCAGAATCCTGCGAATGTAGTTTTCTTTCTCGTCCGTAAATCCTAGCCAATCAGTTCGAAAGCATCTGCTTTCATCATCCCAAAATCCTACCTCCGCGAATTCGCTGCATCAGCACGAGCATTTCTATCCCATTAGTCTTCTAGCTGAGACATCGGAAGTCATCTGCTATCATCGTTATCATCATTGCCTAATCGGAAAACATAGCGAAGACGAAAACAAACCGATTCCATCCTTGCGGAGCGGAGCGAATGATGCAGAGCAAGCAAAATCTTTGCCTATATGGTATTCCATTTGGATGGCCAATGTTTACGAATCAACACATATTTTCGGGTTAAGACGCTGAAATGTCTACAGTGCATCTCAACATTGAGCGTACAGCTGTCATCATTTTTAGAAGAAAAAAAACAGCTGTTCGAGCACAGTTTAAAAAGATTAATATATTTTTGATTATTTGCGGCAGGTTATTATAGAAAAATTTAATTTTCTCATGAAACTACATTTTCTCAAAAAACTACGTTTTCTTGAAATGCAATGCTCAAAACCTTTTGAAATTGTATGTCACAATTTGCACTAAAAATCCGTCAGCTAGGAAAAAAGATGAAAATCATTAACAGTTGTTCAATCAGTAGCCAGGATTTCACAGTGTTTGTCAATTCAGGTGTAAGCTCAATTTTGCTATACACTGTATGTGGTGTAGGATGGGACATTTACGGCATTCTTATAGCTTCGCATCTGTGCAACTTGATCAGCTGTTGATTCAAGAAATGTCATCACTCCTGTTCGAGAAGACTGCATAAGAAACACAATTTTGGTCACGCGCGCTGTATTCTACTCCGACGGAGAGCGCTATCGTTGTTCCAATTCACGTTCCGAAATTAAACGTGACGAATTAGCATGATTTTTGGGAGTCAGTGTCACACAGAATACACATGAGACCAGACAGTTTGGAATTGCTTTGGCATCATCGTCGGTGAAATGGAAACGACAACACTGCAGGGTACGGATCTGAATTCATCAATCATCTCTACTTGCAGACAATAGAACTCTCAATCCTTCACAGGAACAACGAAGGATTTTGGGATTGGTTTTGTTAACAGATTATGCATGGATGGAAAGCAGTCAGATTGTCACAGCAATTTGGCTCCTGGTAGTGTCTATACGGGTTGCAAATTTCTTTTGAATATGTGGAATTTTCAAAGAGACTCGCAAACATTCAACGTGACACTGTTCAATCATTTATGAATTGGCGCTAACCAAATCTTCACTACTTTGTAGTACAAAGTCAAAGCTTTAAAATAATATTCTGTCCTGGTTTGCCACCTTCTCCCCTATAAGCAGTCAAACATAGGGTTAAATAAAGTTAATAAGTGCTATAGCTTTGCAAGAAATACACATAACCACATACTGTCCTCAACAAAAGCATGTAGTTTTACTTTGCTTACATTTGTATAGAAAATTATTAGCTTGACAAATTACCATATAAAACAATTATAATTAAAAACTACATTCAAAGGGGTAACCATAGAAAACGGTCCATATCTTCAAAACTGTTAGAGATAGGATATTAATATTTTCAACAGAGTTTCATATTTTGAGTACTTCTACAGCTTTGCGCGAAAAAGTATACTGCTATCTATTTAGGGAAAGAAGTTTGGTTTTTAATTTTTTCATAGTAGGTTATGATAAATTTTTGAAATCGAAGGATTGGGGGCGATACTCATGTGCACTATGCCGCTCTAATCACTTTTTTGATTAAGTCATTCATGCGCAATTCAATTAAGTTTTAAAATATTAAAATCTATTTCTTGTATTTTCCGAAAATGCTATATATGCATGCAGTGGGTTAGTTAATCTATGTTATAAAATAGGGTGTGGATTACGACAGTGCTAACAAAACTAATATTTGGTTGCTCAGTCCGCATCGTGCTCTCTTGTCGTGTGAATCTATCTGTTACTGGAACCTAAAGCTTCAAAATTTAAACCGTACTTATCAGTGCTCAATATTACCTGTACATTTCCTCCCTTGTTCCTCTTCAATCTTTGCTTGGACCCCTTGTAATCCTGCTTGAATATCGATATGGAAAATTTCTCTTCGATCCTTCGGATTCTTATAGTAATCTGCTTGAAAGTTGATTCGGAGAATCTTTCTTCTTTTCGCTATGGCACCTAAATGCAAAAGAAATGAGCAGTCTCTTGATCCCCCATTGGATGAAATTTATTTGAGCAATCAATTTGATATGCTCACGGATGATGAGAATGATCCATCATCCGCGCAAAATGCCACTAAACTTTCCCGGCTTATTGCGAAGAAGGAAAAGGTTCCCCCTATTGTGATAACCACTTCCGATGTCCATGCTTTCGCAAGGAACTTTTGAACTTCGAATAAGTAAAGTTTTCATTTCAAATTGACCTAATGCCTTGTATTTGCTGAAACCTTGGACGGATTCAAACGTCTTGTAAAGTATCTTACTGAGAAGCAGCAACATTTTTGTTTTACTTACGACACCAACACTGAACGTCTGTTCAAGGTTGTCTTGAAAGGTCTACCCAGTGGTGAATCCCTGGATCAGATGATGATGATGGTACCACCTCTTACCCCTACAAAGATTTGAGCTGGACTATTTATCTTTAAAATAATTAAGTATGACATCTTAACCAGATTAGCAAACAAAAAACGAATTTGTTACAATTACAACTATAAATTCCCTCAACCATTTTAGTTGCTTCACAACGATAGACATGTGGAAAAGCTCAGGCGTTCACCTCTTTGTTGACCCTTTTGCCCACTTCTCATATTCATAAGCATTCCCAGCGATCAAGAGTTCATGAATAATCAACAGTGCATTCTAATATTGACATACACATAGAGGTTTCAATTTGACATTACCGTTTCGTGCAACTGGCTCTGATTACCCGCCGAAAGGGACAGACAACATTTTAAAAACTCCATGTAAAATGAGAATTACATCGGGGCTATGGTGCGCAAACAAGGTAGAGCTCGAGCATAGGAGATACCCCGACGGCAGAAAAAATAGAAAGGGGATGAGAACACGATCAACGCAGCCAACGTCCAGAGAACAAGATTTGGTTGTACAAGTGGGCGTTCTTCAGGAAAGCGATTAGCGCAGTCAACATAGAGAGGTTGTTGCCAAGTAGAACTCTGAAACTCCGGGCAGACACACAGCACGTGGTCCACCGAGGCGGGGATGCTGCAAATTGGACAAACCACCGAAATTGGTGTAGCGGGGACCACCCGCCAGTCTGTCCGTAGCCTTGTTTTCAGGAACACCAGAATGTCCAGGAATTCAGGTAAAGACGGTTAAAGGTAGGGCGTACCGTGTATTGGTTTGTATCCAGGGGTGGCTCGGGGTTTCGGCTTCCAGTGCCTGAATGACGCTGTGTGAGTCCATTAGCACGAGGATCGGTTAATGACTGCATCGGATCGGATCGGATGGCTGCCTCGAGAATAGCTGCGGCTTATGCGGAAAAGACAAATCACCCCTCCGGTAGACAAAAGTAAAGTTATGTTATATGTTTGCTTTGAATTAACAAACAAACAAACTTGTTACACATCTAATAAATCCTTGAAAACGTTTGTCCAGATAGTGTTAAGAACTTACATATCTTTCAACAGTTAGGCAAAAACGAGTTATTGCTATTCGTAAAGCTCGGACTGATTTTAAGCCACTCCAACTCCACGGCTGTTTTACTTGATTTTCAAAATTTGCTCTGCGAAATTCACGACTTCAAAAGCAAATCCGAGATAATTGCTTAAACAAACATGGCATTTCGAGCATATTGCTTACATCATATTAGCTTTTAGCATGCTCTCAACTTAGTGTTCTGTCACAGACAAACAGACGTAATGACTCAGTTCAATGGAAGAAGTAAAAATGTAGCATCTAATACGACAAAGACGACAGGAAACGATTTTGTGGCCGAGTTATTTTCGAAAGAGAGAGTCGATAAATTTCAGTGAACCAATATTCAATAAGGGGTATTCACAAAGCGCATCGTAAACGTAAACAGCCTCGTAAGTGCGTAAACTTCGATTACACTCCAATGGACCCTGGTATTTTTAAGACACTGTATATGTTTACGATGCGCATAGTGAATACGAGCATAAACCAGGTCCCGAGGCCGTAGAGGTCCGCCGGTCTAATCAGCGTCTTGTAGATAGTCAATTCGTGTGGCGGCGAATTTTATTCGACCGGTGCGTCTTCCGGAGTCCAAAGTAGGCATGATTCCCTGCCATAATGCGTCTTTGAATTTCTCTGCTGGTATCATTTTCGGCGGTCACCAGTGAGCCCAAATACACGACCTCATCGACCACCTCGATTTCATCACCGTCAATCTGAACTCGGGGTGGGAGGCTAACATTGTCTTCCCTAGAACCTCTTCCTTTCATGTGTTTTGTCTTTGAGGCGTTGATGGCAAGTCCAATCCGCCTAGCTTCAGCCTTCAGTCTGATGTACGTTTCCGCCATCGTTTCAATGTTCCGTGCCATGATGTCGATGTGATCGGTGAAACCAAGAAACTGGATGGACTTCCTGAAAATCGTGCCACTCGTGTCTATCCCAGTTTTCCAAGTTTTTTTTGCAGGTCCTGATGAGCCTTCCATGATTTGAAGTCATTTGGTACGATCATTTGAAGTTCATATGGATATTACTATGAAAAAAACAAATTTGTGTTCAGAGCTATCATACAATTTCTACTTATAGGAAATTTTCTCAGCTAAAACTTTTCTTAAGATCAGCTTTCAATAAAATGAAAAAAGTAGAAGGGTCTGTACCTAGGGACACGAACGGAAGCTTGACGTAGGACCGCTAGTGGACGGAATAAATGTGAAGAACATTTAGTTCTTTTAATTGATCAATTATCTATTATCTCAACTCTTTCCGTTTTTGAATTGTAGACGTACCAAATTTGTAGTAATTTTTTTTTCAAAGAGAAAGTTGATGAAGATAATCAATCAACATCACTTGCACCCCTGCTTCCAAGTTTGGTTACAAGATTACAACTCTGGAGAGCATTTTGTGTGGTCGATGAGGGCTTGTGGTTCTGAATATGGACAAACAAGCACAGATAAATTATATTCCAACTCTTTACTGATGTAAGCTTGATGGCCTTGAAAAGATCAGACCGGAGATACGTTTGACACCACCACGGCGAGCCAGACGACCGATGGCGGTTAACTCGAAGAACTTTGCGATGACGCTTGACGCCTCTTTTACCAGACCTTTTCCTCCTTTGCCACGACCAGTCAATTGTTGCTTGTTAGGTGTGAAGGAGTGGACTAGCCACCATCTTCCTACTGCTGCTATTCTGCCGCTCTTCGCATGTCGGTCCCTTAGTCGTTTTTGTCGGAACTGATTTTTTCAATGCAAATGATAGCTAACTACGCATATTTTCATAATACTGGATGAACTCATCAACTTTGTTCCGAAAAAGTTTGGAAAGACAGTCACGTTGGTTGTTCCATCCCGTAAGAAGCAATGGTACGAAACAAACTTAAAACGCGATTTTTTCGGCTTACCGATTCTCGCTATGGGACAGACATGCGAAGAGCGGCAGTATTGCTGTTCGCCACGCCGTCCGAAGCGAAAATGAGCTAATGCAATACAGCAGCGCTCTTTTATATCTTTTCAGGTTAAAGCAGAATGATGTGCAACCAAGTGGTAGAAAAGCTACAAAGACTCCTCCCATTATGAGTAGTTTGCTATCAAGTAGCGACACTGGCTCTTTTCCTTTTGCGTACACGGCGAATGAGAACGACCCAAATTTGAGTTTAGTTCACTCATAATCGCCTAAAAAGCAGGAACTCAGCGATGAGTAAATTTGTCTCATGGTTTCCTGTGGAAAACCTAAAAAATCTGCCAGAAAATGAGGAAATTGACGAAAATTTTATTCAGTCTCGGAGTAGTACCAATAGACTGAGTGAATCCAATCTTTACTTCTCAAATTCGGGAATTTTTCCCTGTAAAATCCTGGAAAAACCTGGGAAAATTATTTTTCTTCTATTTGCATGGTGTTTTATTGAAGCTTTAGTGTGATGATTTATTAGCTAGAGAATGATCTTTAGAAGAGGGTAGGTGGATAGTTCCGTTAGAATACGGCAGTATGAAAATTGAATAGAAGTTGAAAATGAGCGAAGGGCCATTAATGCGACAGTTTTTTGAAGATAGACGCACATCTTTTGCCTAACCCGTACGATGTACACCACAATACCTATAGTTTGACGTTAAAATTTTTCCAATTCGTGTCAATGATTTCTGAGAAAATGAGCCATGATGAATAGCTAATGCGTGGAAAGTGAACTTTTTTAAAAACGAAGTTAAACTCAAATTTCCTGATTTTTATAAAATAGCAAATTCATAAAAACTGTACAAAAAGGGTTTTTTCATGACACCAATAAGCTCTAAACAAAGTTTTGAACAAATATGGGCTAAACTAGCATTTGCAAAAATAGGTCCAACCATCATCATTTTTAGGTCCAACCAAGATCATAATTTTTTGCTGAATAAAAACGTTTTATAAAATCATTTGTTCAAAATATTTAACTTTTCATGTAATTATAAGAAACAAGAAAGGTAGATCTTTCCCCTAATCACGCATTTTTTATAATTATATGTTGAATTCATAAAAAATACGACATGAATGTTGACGTCGTGTGAAACCAGCCTAAATAGGTCCAACCATCATCAGTTACCCTACTCGAGGTTTACGACAAAACTCGCCTCGATAAATTTTGTTACGTCCAACCACACCGTTGCCTTTCGTCCGCAGCATATCCCGGTTGTCAAAGCTCACCTCGTCTAGAAACACGAGATTGTATATACCCCACCGTATGGCAAGTAATTCCCGTATGAACCGTACGATCTCTTCGTCCCTAATTTGGGTGGCTCGTCGTTCGATTGATTTCCAGGACAGTCCTGCATCATGAAGAATGGTACGAATTGAAGCCGTGGTAATTGTTGTATGAAATCGTGTTTGAAATTTGTGCTTGGCCTCGTCTAGAAACAAGACAGGTTCCTTCATGTACAGATCAACGATCCATTCTCTCATCTCAACACTAAGCTTCTTGTATGTAATTTTCCGTTGTTTTCTGCTGAAAAATCCACTCGTTTCTGTGAGTTTCCACTAGGTCGATTTGGAAATCGCCCAGCGTTGGTTCCTGTAGGAGCACGTCTTACCTCTTGCAGCATCGATGATTAACGATGATGTGTCGGCCAACGGTTGTCCAGTCCGTCAAGTCCCGACCTTCGTGTCTGCGTTATGTCGACTTGTCTCAACATGAGCTGACTTTAGCTATGTGTTTCAGAGCACGAATGTTCAGCACACTATGTACTTTTATTGTGCACCACACATCTTCCCTCTTCTCGAAATTAAAAAATGTTATAACTTTATCCAACTATATCATAACAGGATCACCTTATCAAACTTTATCCATCCGACATCCTATTTTTTTTTTTTTTTTTTTTACTGGGCAGTCTATTTACCACAGTGTATTAGCACTGGGAGCGAGACGGGGATTTCAACAAACTGTCAACACCCAACGAAGATGGAGCAGATGAGAATAAAAACCAAAATACTAAACAATAAACCAAGGAAAGTGTTCAAAACAAAACAAAAACGTGAAAAGCATGGAAATTGACGAACAGGAACGAACTGTTCCTGGGAGAATTCTGCGTGAAAGTTGATTGACCTCTTGACTAGGTCTAGTGTTGTTTCTCTCTCGTCAGCTGTTATTTACCATTCGGTGGGAAAAATAGAGACTCAGCGTATTCTTCAGTGCAGCAAATCATTTTTAGTTTTACGTATGTAAATATATAAAGAGAAACCTGTGGCTTACATAAATCTGTTGATATATAGTTAAGTTCAAATTTTATCATGTTTAATAACACTAATTATTTGTTTTAGGAGTTTGCGGAATGCTGTCAACTGCTTGAACAAAATCATCCAAATACGCTGGTGCTTTTCTTTCTCGAACTTTTCGTGATGACGTTTCGGGCTGGTTTGAATGCTTCTCTTGAGGATTTTCGACCGGTTCTGGTGCTTCTAAATTCCGCCATTTGGAAACTTTTTTGGTCTGTGAGATGTGGCGCTTCACTACGTGTCCATTTTCGTCGTTGAGCGTAAGGCTGCCGTTGTGCTCCTCGATAACGACGTACTTTTGTGATGAAAAGCGTGATTCGCCCTTCCCGCGTGTGTGACGTTCGATTATAACTGTGTCACCGGGCTTAACTCGACATTGTCGTGCACTCCGCCGTTTGTCCTCGCGTTTTTTCCCAGCCATCTTAGCCTCTTTATCCCTTTCGTTGAAAAGTTCGTCGTCGATATTAACTTTTTCAAAGACAAACAGCGGGAGTCCTCGCTTAATTTTCCTACCTGACATGACCTCCTCCGGGGCTAGCTTTGTCACACTGTGAGTAGCAGCATTGTGAGCATGGATTGCTTCACGTAGCTCTATCACGTAATTTGTTTTGTTTATCGAAGCACTTACCATAGCCTTGTTGATAAGCTTCATGTAGCTTTCCACAAGTCCGTTCTGTTGTGGAAACAAGGGGGTCGAGAAAATGGGAGTGATACTGCGTTCTGCACAATACCATTTGTACTCCTCACCATTGAAAGGGGGGCCGTTATCCGTTTTTATGAATTTCGGTAGGCCTTCCCGTTCGAAGACATCCTCCAAGACCTTCCTTGTTTGCTCGAAACTCGTTGACTTCACAGGACGGGCGATGAGGAACCTAGACCTATAGTCAACGATTACGAGGATGGAAATTCCACTAAATTTGATGTACGGCCCGTTGAAGTCCAACGCAATTGTTTCCCATACAGCCTTTGGAGCAAAGATGCGTTGCATTGGGGTGGGTTTTTCAGGTATCCCATTGACTGCACAAGTAGCGCAAGATTCCACCCATTTCTCTGCGTCCTTTGGCATTCCAGGCCACCAAACACGTTGCCTCAGAATGCTTTTAAGCTTAGCTGCTGAAGGGTGTCCAATGTGGGCTACTTCTAATGTTCTTTTGCGTAATGCCTCCGGTATCACCACGCATCCGGTTTTCACCAGCATGCCATCCCTAGTGCTTAAATCATTTTCAAGGACCTGGTATTTCCGCAAATTTCGTGGCCATTCCCGTGTATTTAGTGCATTCATGACGTCTTGAAGGCATTGGTCTTGTAAAGTAGCTGTTTTAATTTCGCTGTCCGTCACAAATAAGGCCGCATTAGCTTCCAGTGAAGCAATCTCCCAAGGGCTTGAATCGTCGTCGAAGGACTTGTCGTTTCCGTTATATAAGCGTGAGGGAGAGTCAGCTATGTTATCAGCCCCTCGTACGTATTCTACGTTGTAGCTGTAAGGGCTCAATCTCAATGCCCAACCATCAGCTCGTGTTAGTGCCCTCTTGGATTCCTCGCGTGATCGGTTTAGTATAAATGCTACTCCTTGTGCATCCGTACGTAAAGTGAATTGTCTCCCAAGCAAAAAGTAGGAGAAATGCTCCACCGCCCAAACCGCCCCGAGGGCTTCGCGTTGATTTTGTGCGTATCTCTTTTCAGTTGCGGTCAGCGATTTGGAAGCAAAGCTGATAAATCTTGACGACCCATGCATGTCTTCCTGTACTAAGACCGCCCCCAACGCAATCGGTGAGGCATCGTTTTATCTTCTTCGGAAATGAATCCTAATGACACGCAGCACTCGGCAATTCGTTCTTTTACTGTCTTGAAGGCATGACTTTGACGAGGGCCCCACGACCACGATTTTGCAGTGATGACCGCCCACAACGGGCTAGTGATGTCTGTAAAGTTTTGTACATGTGGACTGATGTACGACGCCAACCCTAGGAAACTTCGCAGTTCCGATACGGTCGTAGGTTCACGGAAGTTTCGAATGCTCCTTATCTTTCCCTCGTCGACATGGAATCCATCCTTGTCGAGCTCTTGACCCAGGAATTTAATCCTAGTTTTATCAAATTCACACTTTGCGGTATTTAACGTTAGATTGTTTGCTTTTAGGACTTGCAAGACTTGGTTAACGGTTTTTCGTAACTCTTCTAGGGTCTTTGCGAATATTAGAACGTCGTCTATGTATACGATGACGTTCTTTACATCTTTGAGTATTCTCGTCATTTCCCGCTGAAAAATTTCAGGGGCACAATTAACCCCGAACATCAGCCTGGTGAACCGGAACATACCGCTCTCGGAAAGAAAAGTGGTGAGGTCACGTGATTCGTTATGCAGTTCGAGGTGGTAGAAAGCGTTGCTCAGATCGAGTTTAGCGAAGTATGTAGACCCGTGGAGCTTTACCTTCATTTCTTCTATTAGAGGAAGGCGGAAATACTCCCGGTTGATTGCTTTGTTTGGTGCCCTCATATTAACCACCAAGCGGAAGTCATCTTTTCCCTTGGCGACTGCTGACATCCCGCTTATCCAGTTTGGAGCTGTAATCACTTTCTCGATTATACCACGGGACTCCATTTCCTCTAATCTGCGTCTCGCTGCGTCCCGAAATGCTGCAGGGACATTATAGTACGCGTTCTTGACAGTGGGCACGGTTGTATCCACGCTGAATTTCACCTTCACTCCTGGCATTTTTGGAAATTTCGTTGGGTCGTTCGGTGCATCCAGGTTATTCAAATTCGCTCTGACATACAGCAAGCCCATGTCGTTTGCCGTAGCCCGACCGAGGAGTGATCTAAGCCCTTTTCGAACGACGTGAAAAGTTGCGGTTGTGGCTGGTAAATCGGATCCAGGCGTGGTAGTTTCTGCCTCAAACATGCACTCTACAACCATAGGTGATTGAGAACCGTATGCATGTAAGCTTTTCTTGCTAGAGTTTTCAACTATTTTGAGCTTCACCTGACCAGACTCGAAGTCTTGTTTTAAGTGCATCCAGTCTGACCCACCGATGACGTTCACATCCGCACCCGAGTCGATTAAAAACTGAACCGGTTTGGATGTTCCTAGGCGACAATTTACCAGAACATCGTCAAGAGAAAGGGTATTAACGTGCTAAAATAGGAGAATAGTGATTTTAGATTGAAACTAACATTTTTTTGAAGTTGGGTACTGGAATTTATTCCTGTTTTAGGGTTTCAAGAGACTTAATAATTCATTACCTGATCATTATGTATCTGGCTGTCACGTATGGGGGAACTGTTACCACCCGGATGTGCTTTTTGCGGCAAACTACTGCAAAGTGGCCTCGTTCACCGCACGAATTACATTGTTTCTGCATCGCTGGGCAAGGATAGTTTTTGTGAGGGAAACGATAGCATCTCGAGCATCTGGTGCGACGACCTCGGTCCTGTAGATCTCGGCGGTCTGGTTGATGTCGCTTTGCTTGCGGCCTGATATCCCATTCGTCCGATCTTATGCGTTTTCCATTTGCTTCGCGATTTGAAGATGTGTGATTCCAACGATTGACTGCATACACTTCCGATTGGTCGTTCACCGGTGTCTCCGCTTCAAAGGCTTCGTCCCGAGTGGCTGCTTGAACTATATAGTTCGTATCGTGCCCGTACGTCCTAGCTGCCTTTACAAGCTCCTTGTTCCTCAAACCCTTTAGGAGCTGTGAGCGTACAAACCTGTCTTGATCGTCGGGGTTGTATCGGCATAACCGAACTTTTGCCACTAGGCGGGAATGGAATGCAATCGCGGACTCGGCTTTTTCTTGCTTCATGTTTGAGAAAGCCTCATGTTCAGCCGCCGTGTCAGTCATTGACTGGAAGTAGTTTCTGATGTTCGCCACGAAGGTATGGTAGCAGTTAATGTCGGTTAAGCTAGGCCTTAGCTTTGCAGCTCTTATGATCCCCTGCAGTTCGTTCCCGATTGAAAGGAACAGCAGCTGCGATCTCCGAGCGGGGTCATTAGCATTGCTGAGTGTTGCCGCGATTTCAAAATTTTCGATGTAGCGGTTGTTGGCAGGGACTCCGCTGGGAAATGGCTTTATGTTATCCCAGCGGACGGCAGGGCTACTCCAATTTTGATCGGTATCCTGGTAAACAGGAGCCTTTGTTTGGAAGAAACTCAAAGCTTTCGTAAGATCAGCAAGAACATTTTCCACTCTTTGGAGCCGTTCGCTCGTTTCTTCGGGTTTTTTCTGCCATCGGGTTCAAGAAGAGTCATGCTCGTGTTTTCCGAGTTCACGTTGGTGTCGTTGTTTCTGATTTCCGGGGTTTCGGCCACCGGTTGGACGGACTCACTCGACGCGTTTGACTCCCTGTGTCTGCCAATGCTTTCGTCGGAATCGTAATCCGTTCTTGCTTCTTCAGTTGCCTCCTCCACGAGCTCCGGGTTGTCCTGTTCATCGTCGCTACTTGGTGGCTCAGGGTTGACGGGTGCCCGAACGTACTTTCCCGGGTTTTCCAGTTTCGTGAAATGCACTTTTCTTTATCTGAAAATGGATCACACGCATTCCAACGCAATTGAATCGTTAGCACTTAGTGTTAATTCTGTCATTTCTACATAAATGAAACCGATGCCACATAGTTAAATTAAGGGTTATCTCAATCAAGCAATAATAGGTTCTCATGAATCATCAATTAAACATAACATTTTGTTGTTGTCATTTATGTCATTTATTGTAGAAATACGGTTCCAACCAACACAATGGACTTTTGAAACCACTCTTTTGAATTTTGCAGACATCCCGTTCCGCTTAAACACTGTTATCGTTCTGGACTGATTTCAAAATTGCGGACATCCCGTTCCGCCAAGATTTACACTACCTGTCGTACTGTTACGACATTCGGCTTCGTTTGAGCTCTGCGGACATCCCGTTCCGCCTGAACACTGTGGTTGTCTTAAACCACTTTTATTTTATAAAAATTTGTCTTAAAATTTGCGGACATCCCGTTCCGCTTAAACCCTGTCCAAAAAAGACACCAGAGATCTGCGGACATCCCGTTCCGCCAAAACACTATGGTCGCTCTGAGCAGCTTGATTTAATATGTAGTAGATTGAAACTTTGCGGACATTCCGTTCCGCTAAAACACTGTGGTCATCTTGACCCGCCTGACTTCTGCGGACATCCCGTTCCGCCGAGTCGACATAACCTCAAATGGTCTCTAACTAAATTTTCTAGGTAGGGTCTGGGTGATTCTCTTTTTGATAAGTTTATTAAAAAAAAGGTAACAATAGTACACCAGGTTGCTGGATTTAAGAAGTTGCTTTAATAAAGCAACTCCTGGCAGGATCGCCAATGTGAGTTTCCACTAGGTCGATTTGGAAATCGCCCAGCGTTGGTTCCTGTAGGAGCACGTCTTACCTCTTGCAGCGTTGATGATTAACGATGATGTGTCGGCCAACGGTTGTCCAGTCCGTCAAGTCCCGACCTTCGTGTCTGCGTTATGTCGACTTGTCTCAACATGAGCTGACTTTAGCTATGTGTTTCAGAGCACGAATGTTCAGCACACTATGTACTTTTATTGTGCACCACACAGTTTCAAATTTTGAAATCCATATACACACTGTGGACAATGATTTGCCATAAATGCGAGCCAACTCTTTTTTACGAATTCCTAAGAAATAATGCCCATAAAGAGCGTGGTACACGGTGTTCACATGCGCGTGCTGCCGCCGAACAAGCCATTCTGCGATTAATGTTAACCTGTATTAATATATAAAGGAAAATAGTTATTTTGAAGATCGACCATGATTGCACTAGTTCAAAAGTACCAAATTCAAATAGACGAAAACAAACAATCTTCAAATATAAGTTCCGACATTAAGATTGATAAACAACTGCGACAAATGTTTTGGTTTTCTTTTGTCTGATGACAACTGACAGATGCTTCGCTAGTAAAGTTCGCTTCGCTAGTCCCACTAGCGAATTCGGTTTTGTGCTTTAGCGACAATATTTCAAATTTATTTACCTTCCCATAAAGAGGCACTGGGGCCTCATAGCCTAGTCAGTAAAGGCACGGTATTACCAAGCCGGAGGCGGCAGGTTCGATTCCCGGTCCGGTCGAGGGAATCTTTCGGGTGTTTGTGTTTGCCACACAATATTTAAATTCATGCATTGGTAATTGGCATCGAAAGCTCTCAATTAATAACTGAGAAAGTGCATTTAGAACACTAAGTTGAGAGCACGCAATAAGCTAATATGCACTAAGCAATAAGCTTGAAATGCGAATAAGAAGAAGATGATAAAGAGGCACAAATTGTCGAGATATTGTCAAAAATCTGTCACCCTTTCATGACTCCAAACTCGGTTTATATATTCTAATTCCGTCCAGACGCATTGAAACACCATTGAATGCGTTCTTATAGATTTTGTTGGTAACTTTTGATTTAATGTATCGTACCGAACATATAATTGACACGATTATGCCGAAATCATGGATATATTTAAATTTGTCTGCTCAAAAGGCCCAAAATAGGCAATTAGGTTGAAGGTTGCGTTAACCATAGAAAAGGAAGTCTCGGAACATTTACTATGCCACTGTCCGGAAATTTTAAATCACAGGCGTTAGTTCTTCGATAAGGGGCTGATAGAACCCTTTGAGATTTGGAGAACAACTCCCAATACAGCAGTGCATTTAATTCAAAGTGTACTGCCGTGTTGGGATAATGATATTAGTCAAACGATGGTGATCACTCCTAATAATAGTGATACAGTTTCTTGGTAAAGTTAAGGAAAATGAAATGGTGTATATATAACAATAGATCAGAAAAATGTGATGAAAATACCCGACAAGGATTAAAAAAAACGCTAGTTCACGATTCGAGACTTCAAGAGGCAAATCATACACTCGCACGTATTGAACGTAGCCTCCCGCAGAACGAACATTCACTGATTTCCCATCCGCATAATGAAAATTTAATTCATCGCAGTTGATCCTAGATGCATACAGCACAAACTTCGTCTTGAACTTGATGAAAAACGCATTCTTCTCAGTAATCCTACAAGTCGTTTATATCTCAGCATCATCCAGTGTCTTGACGAAATAAGCTATCTCAGCCAAGGTGGGTTTCGCACATCCGTTTCTGAAGTTAAGAAAAGGGGTGCTCTTTACATTTCTCAACAGCACATTACCAAAAATCGTTTGATTTAGCAATCTATTATGAACGATTTGAACCTGTCTTTTTTTTCTCCTAATTTTGTGTTTCACTGATAAACTCGTGTTTTCTTAATTTCACTGTCATGTTCACACGTCTGTTCACGGTTGCACGAACATGGCTTCTAGGAACCATTTCCCCAAATTGTGTAGGAAGAATGAGAGGGGGGCGGTTGGGATGGAGTGTGATCATCAGAAACATATTCCATTTACGACACCTGTCACCATTAAATTGCATACCTACATGCGCTCGCTTTTATTGTTCGGTGCGAAAGCACTTCGCCGAAATGCGTTGCCATACTTATCAGTCTTTTGGGCGGTAACTGGTTGTTCGCTACTTTGAAAAGTGGAGTGAGAGGGAAAGAGGCTGCAATAATTTACAAAACCGCACAATTACGCTCCAGTACAGCATGTCGGATTCTGCAGGCGGCTATAGACTAGCAAACAATGTACTGTAGGTTGAACTTTGAGGAAAGTAAATGTTTTGTTGAGCTTCCAATTTGAACGGTAGGAATGATGAAGGAAATTCTGTCACCCCGCAGTTTTGGCAATTGGGAAGCATTCTTGCGTTGACTTTGAGGGGGGCAATCCGTCAGCCGCGGAATGCGCCATTTGAATAAAAAAAATAAACGCTTCCTAAGGGACGACATTTGCGATTGACTCAGTGTCAGTGGTTCGCAGCGATCGTAAGTTTATTTTAAGTTTATTTTAGGAACGCCACAGCTACAGATTTGGGCCACTGTGGTGTATGGCGACAAGGCGATAATTTGAATTGGAGATTTCCCTTCAGCTTCAGTCGGATGAACTTTTCGGTTATAAGAGCATGGGATTTTTGGGTTTAAATTTTCAACTACCGACGGGCAGTTTTGAAAACGGCGGTGTGATTGAATTTGTTCCAGTAGACATGTCGAAGGTTGTATGTACGAAGATGGGTGCCAGCTGTGAAGTGGAATAAGCGTCTGTCTCAGAATTAATTTGAAACGTGATCGAATACTTGGATTTTGGTGACACTCTTTGAAGAAACCATACCCAATCGAGAGATTGACACGTAATGTCTGGAAAAGGGTTGAATGCTCTGTAATGTTAATTTATTGGAAGAGTGATTGAGGTCATGAGACATAGCTGGTCGTGGTGCTCTTTGTGGGTATGGTTCTTATCCCACAGATGCTAGAATAACTCAACGACGATGATTCAGCTGAAAACCGGAGTTGTAATTGATAAATTATGATAATTTGTCGGTCCAAAGTTTTCTTTTCCTTGATTTGGGCAAAAATATTACCATTACTCAAAATTATTGACAATCATATTGATGCAAATATAGACGACACAAATTTTAATAAACATTTGATTTTGGGTTTCAATATTTTCCCTCTTTGACTTCAGCAGCAGGTGAGGCCTGGCAGCTGTTATCAGGAAAATTGTATTTTTTCTCGGAATAGTCCATCTGATATAACAAATTTAATTATGAGCAACCCTATATTGATGACCCACTTAAATTATTGTTGAACATATTGACGTAAAAATATTGATGGAAACATCGTCAATACTTCTGCCGTGTGAGGGGAAATTGGTTTTCCCATATCGACAACATATTTACCAAACCTACTCTTCTCCTCTATATCCTCAAGAACTTACAAGAAAAGCCAACGGGAAATGAATCCCATCTTCATCTACTGTAACTCAAAGTAACAAATACAAAACTTTTGTTCGACTTCCTATTCCCTTTTTTCAGCTCTGATAACTGAAACGGGTAGAGCCAAACGGATGAAGAAGTTGAAATCAACAAATTGAAAAGAAGAATCCATATAAAGCGCATTCACTTCCCAGGTCAACTTTTTTTTAATTCAATTTTCCTTGCCTTGTGGTTTCAAGGAAATAAAATTGAGCGGAGAAGCCCCGTTTTTTTTTTTCGTTATTCAGTATGACCGCGCCGTGGAAAATGATAAGGTAAGCTAACTCAAGCTCGGCCCTCTTTTATGAGTAGAATTTTGATCCACTTCAGCAAGCGTTAACCAATGGAAACCGACGGCAGCAATTTAATATAGAAGAAGAAAAACTGCATTGCACTGTAATGGAAGTCCTTTGGAAAACAACTTCCGGCATAAAACTTGTTGTCATTGAGTTCAGTTTCTGATTCTTATTATTATAGCGCCGCTTATCACAGCTTTTATCGTCCGCTTTCGTTGTCAAAGTTTGAGAAAAGTGCAATGTAATGAGCAATAATTTAACTATTTATACGTTCTGCACCTGGGCGGGAGAAACTTTCCCCTTAATTACATTTTTCAATTAAATCCAAGAAATGTATCTCCCAGGTGCACCTGAGAAAGTTTGAAAGCTATCAGTTTCACATTTAATGCGGAAGCAGTTTCAGTTGTTTGTAATAAATCATCTTCTTCGAACATATAAACTTATCGAGCGAAAAAAAACAGATTTTTCTATTTCATTTAAGTCCATTCAGCATGTTACATCCATGAATCCACCGCCTCCGGCTTGGTAATACCGAGCCTTTGCTGACTAGGCTATCTGAGACCCGAATGCATCGATGTACATCGGACTTGCTACAGTTAACGGATTAGTGATGCTGTGGATTACGATGGCAAGTCTAGAAGTTCGGATCACGAATAAAACAATTTCTTTTGGAACCACGTTCACTTTATTTCTATTCAGATAATTACAATTTACATGTCTTACTCGGAGGTGGTCCATTTACTTTTAAACTTTCTGCACGTAGATTCTTCCTTAAAGCTAACAAAGTACAATTTCAAACATACAATAACAAATTATCAAAACAAAACATCTTACAAAACGTTAACAAAATATATGCGAAGACCCAAAAGATGCAAGCCAATGTAACGACGAGGAGAACAGTAATAGCTGTTCTCTTATTAAGGATTGTATCGCACGGGGGGTTCTATTGTAACCGATCAATGTGCCTATTTGCGCTACTTTTGACGTAGGACTACGTCTGTGAGTTCTATATGAGAGTACACTCTGTGAAAACCGAAAATGGAACATGTAACGAAATTATGAAAGATTTTGAGCGTTAATAACTCAGCTACTCCTGAGCCAATTTCAATAACTTCATCACCAATCGATCAGAAATATGTCTACGCATCGATAGCAATGCTTTTGACTGTTGATTTTTAACAAGAAACTATTGAAAAAGTGGTAACGAAGTAACTAGCAAATCCACCAATTACGTACATGCATATGCTGCTTCCACAACATTGTCACCAGAGACTCGTTAGTAGACGAAACATGACGAAGTGGTATTCGCCTCCGATCTTCGGGCGTGTGCGAATAGGGAGGATGCAATTGCGTAATATTTTGCACACTCCTCGCCATATTCAGAACCACACGCCCCTAACGACCACACAAAATGCTCTTCAGGTTAGCCTGTCTCCTAATCGCACACAATTTTCTACACGCACACTTATTGTACTAGCTATGGCAGGGCTGATAGCAGGTCACTTTTTAGTGACTTGGTCACTATTTTGAAGCCAGTCACTAAAAAATCACTTTTTACACCAAAAAGTCACTAAAGCCACTATTTCCCTAAAAATAGTCACTAAAGTCACTTTTTCACTACTAAAATAGAGCAAAATTTAAAAATATTAACAAAATGTTTTGATTGAGTATTTGGCACTAAGAATGTCTATAGTAGTTTTAACAAAATATACGCATCTGTTAAAAATATTGAAAATTTTAACCAGGATGACCAAAACTTTAGAAGACCAAGAAAACTATTGGGAAATGCCATCAATTTCGAATAAAAATCTGAGAAAACATACTTTTTTCCCAGAAAATAGATTGTAAATCTTGTAAACTTTCCAAAGGTATTTGTCGGCGATGGATTTTCAAAAGCCTTTCAAGGATGATTAAGAACTTTAAAAAATCCAAAGTAAATTTTCAGATAATTTTAAAGTATTCTAGGGATGACACCAAGATATATCAGAGAAGAATACCAAAGCACAGACTACGAAAGTTTCATGTAAAATTAAGTGCTCTGAGGACCAATTTCTTTATTTCAACTTAAATCTTTAGCCAGGTTTACCTATATATTCAAACTTGGCTTAACACATACGAGAGTTGCTTTTGATTATTGTTTAAATTAATAGAGACGCAAAATTCAGCTATTTTGGATATAATGATCATTGGACGAGGATTCTAGGTCCAATTCTAATAAGAATTCAAAATTGGTTCTGAAATTTTGCATAAGGTGCTCTGATGAAAATTCCATGAAAATCTCGTGAACTCCAAAGATGGTAGTTCAAAAAAAAATTCTGGGGTGATTTCTGAAGATACTTTCAAGAGAATTCTAAAGAGTTTTAAATAAATTCCTAGAAGAATTCCAATAGAATCGAATTGTGAGGGTTCTGTTATGGATTTTTGTTTTGAGAATTTTGAGGAAATACTAAATATTGGAATTCTAAGGAGAATACGAAAGAAATTTCTGAGGTTAATTTTATGGAAATTCTAAGGAGAATTCAAATAAATTGAAAATAGATTTATGTAAGGAGCATTCAGGAAACTTAACTAATCATGTGTTATTACTTCATGCGTGAATCTTAAAGTGGAGATTTTATACGATCAATGAGGAGGTTAAATTATAGAGCTGATAGTTCCATTATAGTACGGTAGTGTGAAAATTGTATATACATAGTAGAAAGTGAGCAAAGGACAATTTTGAGGAAGGTACGAATCAAGTAGTTGTTTACGTCAGATGGGACTTGAGTGTGAAACAATCAATAGAACTGTTTCCGCAGATCGGAGGTACATGAGCAAATCGGCGATCATTCCTTTTGCCGGTGGCAGGGGGAAACACCCCTCACCATCCCTCATTAACGGATGAGCTTGGTAAAGGAGATGCTCTACCCGATTCGTACCTTCCTCAAAATTATCCTTTGGTCGCTTTCTACTTTCTGTATACAAATTTCACACTATTACGGAACTATTAATTCTTTATTTTCATCTCCTCATCTATCATATTAAATGTCCACTTTAATCCTCATATTTGATGTTAAGCATTTCGAACTACGAAAATAATATATTTCCAAGAATTTTGTTGATTGTTCTGCAAAGAATTTCAAGAACGCAATATTATTTTTGTAAAAGCTTATTTGCCTCAACGTTGATGAGAAGGGGAATTATTCTAAAAAAGTTCTCGAGACCATTCTGAAGAAATTCTGTGAAATGTTCTCAGCGAATTATCAAAGTTATCTACCTAGATATATCCAAATTTTAAAGATTTCGAATGCAGAATCAAATTCAAGATCATAAAAAAATGAGAATTACTATTTGCTAGTCATCATGTATAACGTAGGCAAAAGTAAATTATTCAAATCACTTCAAATGCTCTTAACAGGAGATTCCGTTGTGAAATTCGATTAAATTAGAGGAATTTATGAAATTTTATTTTAAGTTATTTCAATACCAAACCGTATTTGAATTTCTAAGTTACCATATAAATGGTTACTTATTTAGCATTTAAAAGTCACTATTTGGTCACTATTTCCGTAATTTTAGTCACTAAAGTCACTACTATTATATCACATCAGCACTACCAGCCCTGCTATGGGAACGAACCAAAAATCTTTAATTGATTTAAATACTTGACATCACTTTAAATTACATACTTCAACTACTTTAAACAACCACGAACAAACGCGCACACTTCAAGGTCGTTGGGAAGTCACGGACGAAACGATCGAGACCGTGAATCCTCAGATTAAGGAAAGTAAAGCTCGGACGACCCAGAAATCCATCATTTCCCGAAACCCTTCGTGTCCTATCGTGAATCTTAAAACACGAAAGATACCTTACCTCGTTTAATTGTGCGGCTGTCCCTTTTCTACCTTATCCATGAATTAAATGGACCCGTCTTAGGAAGAATGCTTGTGTCTTCCTACTGCCTGCACTAAGGAATTTAATTCAAATCAATTTAAACCTATTGAATTAAATTCAAATTTCTACAAAATTCCTGATCGCTACAACTTACTAACTGATTTCTATCCAGCGGGACACGGAATTTCCGGGAAGCGTACGTTCAAAATCCATGAAGGTACGCTATGGTATGCTATTGATACATTCCAAAACACGTATCAACTTTGAAATTCGTTAAGTTTGTCCCGCTGGATGTTCGTAGTTAGGTAGGTTAACAAATTTTTCGATTAAAACAAAACACACCCCAAAAGGTATTCTGTTAACTAATTGAAAAATACAATTGTTAAATTCGATTATCCAATGAAACAAAGATGAAGAGCCAGGTAGGCCAATCAATTGAACTGTTAGATCAATTTACAATCATAATCAACAGAAATGAACGTAATTTTACTACTACTACTATTTCTACACACATTTTGAATAAATTTTCAAATTTTTGACCGATCAGCGGAGTCCTGCATTACAGTTTGGGTTACTATCTCTTTATTATGTTCCAGCAAAGCTTATAACATCATAGAACATCCGAAATGATCGAAATCTGACTCTCAGACGAAAATTATCGGGAATCTTCCTTAAATTTTCAGCCATCCGTTGGTCACCACCTGAAACATTTGTTGGAGTGGCCGCAATCGCAATGGAAAAAAAAACTCAGATCGGGAAGTAATGAAACACGTGTGTACTGAACGTGAACAACAAAAGGAATGACAGTTTTATTCAGCGCGAAGTAATACAGACGATAACAAACATAAGTATCATGGTTTCTCTCTAGTTGATGAAGTTGTCGCCGCTGGGGGGGCTCAACACTCCTCCTCAACTTCAACAGACTTTACTCCGATAGCCGCCCGAAGTTCCCCTAGCTTCACTGCTGCCAGCGGCTTAGTTAGGATGTCCGCCTCCAGTACTTGATGGACACGACACCGTTTGCCAAAAGATCCTTCACGAAGCAATATTTGGTGTCAATGTGCTTCGACTTTCGTGAAGCGCGTTCCGTGGCAGTGAGAGCAATGCAGCTCTGGTTATCCTCATGAACTTGTTTATAGGAAAGTTTGAACATACTGAGAGGTGAGTACATATCATCGGTAAGAAACATGTGTGTGAGAAAATTTGCGAAAAAATCTAAGGGCCCCGGTGGGATTCGAACCCACAATTCCCATTCAGTACACGGGTGCATTGCCAATTATACAACGGTGGACCTATGGTCTACGGATGTATTTGGCTAATGACATTTGAGTTTCGAATCCGTTCCCCACCCTAGTCTTTTTTCGCAAGCGTTCTCTGATACACAACAATCGTCTATTATCGACGATATGTGCTTGTACCGCAACCACTCAGTATCAGTCGATGTGAACAAACACAGCTCATTTTTGTTGTTCATCTTACATGCTGAAATATGTCCAGTACAGTATGACTCTAACATTTTGAGCTGCCGGCCTCACCTTCGACCACCGGGCCGTAGTTGATGAATATCAATTACTTTTACTTTTTGATTTTACGGTTTAGCGACTTTGCAGTCAATTTAATTGTTTATAGGAAAGTTTGAACATACTGAGAGGTAAGTACATATCATCGGTAAGAGACATGTGTGTGAGAAAATTTGCGAAAAAATCTAAGGGCACCGGTGGGATTCGAACCCACAATTCCCATTCAGTACACGGGTGCATTGCCAATTATACAACGGTGGACCTATGGTCTACGGATGTATTTGCGAGGGGGGCGACACATCGAAAATGTCGTTTAGCTTCAACTCTATTTACATATGATTTTCTTGTTCAGTGTAGATTTGCAGGATTCCGTTTCCTACCGTTTACTACTGTTTGCTGGCATCTACTTTTTCGATGCTGCAGTAGATAGAAGTCGATGGTGATAGGTACGGAATGATTTTTTTTTTATGAAAAGTTGGTGTGTGTGTCAATTAATTTGCTGCTAAGTAGACACGAGCCTACATATGCTTGAAATCAGTGAGCTTGCAGCTCTGAGGTGCCGCGGTCTAGAACAGTATGTTTCTCGGAAAGTGAGAGGATTATGTATACCGTAATAAAATTGGCATATTTCATAACAAACCAATACTCGGAGATAATCAATTTTATGAGCAGCATACAAACTTTTGTATAGTAAGAAAAATGGATGTAATGGCGGCCTAAATGCCCCTGATTTGGGCCCATACATAAATTCAGCAATCGTCTAAATTTTCAATAGTGACCAAAAATATCCATTTGTACCGTCCCAATGACGCGGGAAATTTCACTCCTATATTCCTATAGAAATGTGATCTAGAACTTTAATTTCAATAGAAACCCTAAGACATCAAAACTGTTAAAGCGTTCATACCTAATTATTCAGTTCTTTCAATTTAAATTAAATTTAGGAAGGCATACTTAATGCAGCCGAATCCTTAGTATTTAGTTTTTAACGCTTTTGTTTTGTAGAGTGGCTTTGCGGGGCGGGATGTACCATATAGAGATACAGGTGTTGTCAATGAGGCTGGTTGGTTTATATAACACATATGTTATCGATTGGAAACCTTCAAAAACTAGAAGGCTGGTGATCCAGTACATTAATAGACCTAAGTGGATGGGAAGAATTGTGGATTAAAACTTTCCATGAATAGAGCATTTTACGAGACATTTCTGGTCAAATTCGTGAATGAACGCATAATACTCTTGTAAATCTTTGAAGTAAACCTGCCGACCGAGAGTACGTGCCGCTGACTTTTCTCACTTCATTAGTGACAATAGTCACTTGGACTCTCGGAATAACCCCCGCTGACTGACTTTGACTAGAAAGATGCCGGAGATTTACGACCATTGCGTTTCTCATTGTAGAACCCTAAACTGGCAGTGGTTTTCATTGGCCGGTACGGTAAGGATTGACGTTTTGCTTCGCAGTGGGCACTAGCTTCCACAAAGCAATTTCGTAGTGCTGAATTCATTTGCTCTTAAAAGTATAGATTCCTAAAATCTGCAATACTAGAGCTTCCTAAATGACCATCATTTGGCGGTACCATCTCTATCTCCGAAAGGACCGCTTAAAACTCACAAATCTATAATTCTGGTGTTACGACGTTGAACAATTATCACTTGACCACAGTCTCACCAAAATGTAAATAAACACCTCCGGCTTGCTGCTTCGTCTGCTATGGTTGTTTGTTCGGTGATAGCTCGATCACGAGAAGATTCGAGCATGCGCAAGTAGATGGTAGAAGATGCCACAGATGCAAACAGATGGTGTACGGTAAATAAATACATAAAAAATAGGACAGATTCACGCTGAATATGCGATAATCTGGAAGTGTCGCCCCCCTCGTGTATTTGGCTAATGACATTTGAGTTTCGAATCCGTTCCCCACCCTTTTTTTCACACACATGTCTCTTACCGATGATATGTACTTACCTCTCAGTATGTTCAAACTTTCCTATAAACAATTAAATTGACTGCAAAGTCGCTAAACCGTAAAATCAAAAAGTAAAAGTAATTTATCCTCATGAACTGCAACGAGATACGCCATGGACACACCCAGATCAACCATTGGCTTGCGCAGCCACTGTAACTCCTGCAGACAGTCAGCCAAAGCGATATACTCAGCCTCGGAGCACCTAGGTGTAACTCGTGGTTGATTGTCCCCTTCAAATACCGAAGCACGCTTTTGGTCTCGATCCAGTCGGCCTTCCCTGGTTTGGATACACGCCGCCCAAGGACAGAAGTAGTGATTGAAATGTCCGGACGACTGTTTACCCGAGCAAAGCTGAAGATCAAATTGAAATCAAAATTTGCTGTTATGATGTAGCTTATTTTGAATACTCCAGTTGATCTCATTTTGGTTGACTTAACGGTTAACACAGCAAAAATGAGAGCAAAATTTTACACTGTTGAAGCAAACGGAAAACTAATCCTGCTTTCAATGAAATCAATTTGTTTACTGATTTTGCATTCATAATGTTCAACTGAATACGGGCCTGGAGTAAATGGTTACCATTCATGTTTCCCAAGCTGAAAGACTTGGGTTCCAATCTCACCCCGGACAAGTAACGAATGACCTAAAATGTGTTAAACAAATCAAATAAACAATAATCATTAGTTCAACGACAGATAAATTTCAATTAAATTTTAAACAAGACGTAAACAGCAGAACTTTAAGTTAAGTTGCTTTCATTTAAAAAGTTTTGACTGCATAATGAAAGCACAATATGATATCAGACTTATGTCGCAACATTTGAAATCAAAATGAGTTTTCATTATGATAGCAACTGCACACTTTAATATCGATTTGCTTTCATTTTGTTAACCGACTTTGCTCGGGTATGGCAACATACAACAACACACCGATTAGGCTTTGGAATATATCCTTCTCCGCAGGTTCATCGCTCTCCTCCTGCTGTTGTTGTAGGTAACCACTCGCCATCGGGACCCGTGCATTCCAAATCGTACGAGTGTTTTTGATGTGTACGATTTCTGGTTGTTTTCGGACCAGAATCCCCAAGAAGCACGAAAGTTCTTCCAACTGGGTGATCTTGAAGTTCCGCGCCAAAACCTCGACCACTGCTTGGTATTCCTGCTCCGTGTTGCAGGTGATGATGAGATCGTCTACGTATAGTATCACATACACGTAGCGACCATTGATCTGCTTCATATAGAGACATGGATCCGCCTTCGACTGTTGGAATCGAATCTCCTTCAGATCTGCATCGATCTTTCGGTTCCACACGCGGGCAGCCTGTTTTAGCCCATACAAGCTGCGTTTGAGACGGCAAACCCTGGTTGGATCCTCGGTCTCGAACCCAGGAGGCTGTTTCATGAATATCTCCTTCTGTAATTCGCCAAAGAGATTTGCTGTTTTAATGTCGACGTGCCTTGCCAACATTTTTCGGCTGCTAGCCACTGTGAGAACCGCACGGAAGGTGGTTTGTTTTACCACTGGCGCAACAACCTGGTCGTACTCGCTGCCAAACTTCTGGCAAAACCCTTGAGCCTATCTGTAGGCAACTCGATGACGCTACCGCTGCAGCTAATCCAATTGTATCTCGATATCTTTCCGGTGGCATTCCGATATTCGTTCTGGCAGAACGTCGCAAGCCGGCAGGAACTTCACCAAACTCTTCCTGACCTGATTCGTTCTCAACGCCTAGAAGACGATCAGAAAAATTCTTCTTCCGACTCGATGCTTTGGTTGCAAAGGAACAACGCTATTGGACGTACTTCCTACCTGCACAAACACCTCTTTGTCCACACCTCGTTTGATTGCCTCCGACTGGTCCCAGGCAGCATCTGGTGGCTTGAACTCCAAAAACTGAACGCACATTCAGTAGCCGGTAAGCCTTATGCTCGGAAGAGTATCCGACGAAGATGAGTTTTGACGTAGGACTACTTCTTTAATTTCTATACTGGGGTACACTTTGTGAAAACCAAAAATGGAACATGAAACAAAATTATGAAAGATTTTGAACATTAATAACTCAGCTGCCCCAGGATCAATTTCAATAATTTTTTCACGAATCGATCAGAAATATGTCTACGCAATGCTTCCAATTGATGATTTTCAACAAGAAACTATTGAAAAAGTGATAATATCAAGCATTATCCAAAGTTCAAATAAAAAGAGATAATTTGTTCACTGTTTTCATGAAATAAACGTTGTTCCCAAACGCAGTTGTCATAATCGAGTACCACTTGGTTGCACATCATTCTACTTTAACCCAGTGATGGGCAACTGAACCAACCGGTGGGCACCGTGTGCTGGTTCGTGTTCAAAAAATACTCCTGTGTTTATGTAAGCGTGTACCCTGGTTCGGTTGAGTTTTAGTGTACCAGTGTGTTCTAAATCAAAACCGTGTGCCGGTTTTCGAGTTGATGTTCAGAACCGCAGCTTGAAAACCGAAAACCGGTGTGCTAGAATTTTGGTTTTGGTACACGAGATATAAACCGTGTGCAGGGTTCAATTATATGTTACCAAAACCGGGTATACCGTTCTTGGTTCGGAACATTGGCAAGAATTAAATAGCAGTGCTCCCAAAAAGGTGAGTAAAATATTTGACCAAACGACAGTTATTAATTCAATTGCCAAATAGTTTGATAGACAATATTGGTAGCGAAGGAACTAGAAATCATTTTGAAGTCTGACAAATACCCTTCGATATGGGTATTTTTGGAGTCCGCGTGACGCCTATAGTCTGGAAATCGATAACCGATACCTTCTTGAAATCCAATATAGCGGCTTCCGGTTGCAGATAAACTAAGAAATCCTGTCAAATACCCTTCGATATGGGTATTTCTGGAATCGGGGTGACGTATAAATACCGGAAATCAATGTCTGACGCCATTTTGAAATCCAAGATGGTGGCTTACGGTTGTAGGAAAACTGGGAAATACTAGCAAATACCCTTCAATATGGGTATTTTCGGAATCGGGATGACGTATATAGACCGGATATCAATGTCAGACACCATATTTAAATCCAATATGGCGGCTTCTGGGTATAGAAAAACTGGGAAATAATGTCAAATACCCTTCAATATGGGTATTTTCAGAATCGGGGTGATGTCTAGAGACTGGAAATCAATTTCTGACGCCATTTTGAAATCCAAGATGGTGGCTTCTGGTTGTAGAAAAACTGGGAAATACTGTCAAATACCCTTCGATATGGGTATTTCTGGAATCGGGGTGACGTATAAATACCGGAAATCAATGTCTGACGCCATTTTGAAATCCAAGATGGTGGCTTCCGGTTGTAGGAAAACTGGAAAATACTAGCAAATACGCTTCAATATGGGAATTTTCTGAATGGGGATGACCAATTTAGACCGGATATCAATGTCAGACACCATCTTGAAATCCAATATGGCAACTTCCGGTTATAGGAAAACTGAGAAATAGTAGCAAATACCCTTCAATATGGATATTTTTGGAATCAGGATGAGGTTTATAGACCGGATATCAATGTCAGACACCATCTTGAAATCCAAGATGGCGGCTTCCGGTTATAGAAAAACTGGAAAATAATGTGAAATATCCTTCAATATGGGTATTTTTGGAATCAGGATGACGTATAAAGACCGGAAATCAATGTCTGACGCCATTTTGAAATCCAATATGGCAGCTTCCGGTTGTAGAAAAACTGGGAAATAATGTCAAATATTCTTCAATATGAGTAGTTTTGGTATCTGGATGACGTTTAAAGACCGAAAATCAATGTCTGGCGCCATCTTGAAATCCAATATGGCGGCTTCCGGTTGTATAAAAACTGGGAAATAATGTCAAATATCCTTCAATATGAGTATTTTTGTTATCGAGATGACGTATAAAGACCGAAAATCAATGTCTGACGCCATCTTGAAATCCAAGATGGCGGCTTCTGGTTATTTAAAAACTGGGAAATAATGTCAAACATCCTTCAATATGGGTATTTTTGGAATCGGGATGACGTATAGAGACTGGAAATCAATGTCTGATGCCATCTTGAAATCCAATATGGCGGCTTCTGGTTATTTAAAAACTGGGAAATAATGTCAAATATCCTTCAATATGGGTATTTTTGGAATCGTGATGACGTATAAAGACCGGAAATCAATGTCTGACACCATCTTGAAATTCAAGATGGCGGTTGGGAAATACTAGCAAATTCCCTTCAATATGGGTCAAATACCCTACAATTTAGGTATTTTCGGAACCAAGAAGACGTGTAGATGCCGAAAATGAATGTCCGTTGCCGTTTTGGAATCTAATATGGTGGCCATTGGGTTAAAAAAAAAGTGGCAAAAACCCTACAATATGGGTATTTTTGAAATAGGGACGACGTGTAGATGCCGAAAATTGATGTCCGAAGCCATTATGGAATCCCCGATGCCGACCATATCGTATAATATTTTACACTTTTTCTAAAACAGGTGGTCGCCATCTTGCATTCAAAAATGGCGTTGTACATCGATATTCGGCCTACACGCGTCATTTCCGAGGTGATAGTACCCATATTGTAAGGTATTTCACAAGTTTTTAAAAGCTAATGCCTGCCATCTTGGAATCCAATAAGATGTTGGACATCGATTTTCAGCCTCTATACGTCGTCTCCTACACACTTAGATTTTTTTTGACGATATTAGCACCATCGAGTAGTTCAGCATTTTATGTTGCTGGATCTCAGTGAAAACTTGCCGAGATTGAGCTAAAAAACGGGAATTTTGCTGGGTCTTCGCTAACAAACAGAAATTTCTCGGTAAAAAATCTAAAAGCTTATCCGAAAATACCTATATTGTAGGGTATTTGACACATTTTGAAACCAATCGCTTCCAACTTGGGTTCCAAAATTGCGTCGGACATCGATTTTCGGCATCTACCGGTCACCCCCGAAAATATCCATATTGTAGAATATTTCCCACTTTTTGGTCACACACCTGAAAAGATATAAAACTACGCTGCTGTCTAGCCTCAACTCATTTTCGCTTCGGACGCCGTGGTGAGCAGACAGCAGAAGCAGCAAAAGCCTTCTGGCTCGCCGTGGCGGTGTCAAACGTGTCTCCGGTCTGATCTACGAGGTATGCTGAAGGTGTTCTTGCAAAATGAGATCCGTGATGATGCCACCTACACTGAACACGCCAAGCGTAAGCGGCCATGGATGTGTCGTCTACGCTTTGAAGCGACAGACGCACTCTGTACGGTCTCGGAGGTTAAATCATCGCCAACTTTGGCAACAAAACGGCCCATCTCAGGGCCACCAGGCTTATTACAGTAAAGAGCAGGAATAGAATGTATCTGCCTGTTTGTCCATATTCACCACCACACGCCCCCAACGACCGCACAAAATGCTCTTGTAACCACATTTGAAAGCAGGGGTGCAAATGATTTTGATCGATTCTCATCATCAACTTTTAATCGCCCCGGCCGGATATTTTCTACATACAGTTCCATGGAAGAAGCAACACTATAGCATCTAATTCGATGAAGACGACAGGAAACATTGTTGAAGCCGAGTTATTTACGAAAGAGAGTCGATGAGAATCGATCAACCTATTGAAAAGTGACGCGAGGTTTGTTTTCAGTCGATCTTGTTTTCCGTGCTGAGCACCAATGCTACCGACGCCAGGGAGGCAGCTCCCACACCTGGACTCTACCTATTGATCCATCAATTCATGAACCGGGGACCAACGGCTTAACTTCCCACCTTGGCATAAAATTTACAGATACTGTTACTTATGTACTCACCTCCTCTGTCCGAGCGTATGGTCTTCGGCTTCTTACCTAGCTGGTTCTGGGTGAATCGGACGTAGTCGCGAATCCTACCTTCGACCTCCGATTTTTCCTTGAGAAAATACACCATAGTGTACCTACTGTGGTCGTCGATCAGCGTCATTTAGTACCTACAGCCGCCCGGAGTCTCCGTCATCGGACCGCAGACGTCGCTGTGTACTACATCGAGCACCTTCTTTGGCGTTTTCTCAGCTACCTGTGGAAAAGACGGCCTAGCCATCTTCGTCTTGACGCAGCGCTCGCACGTCGCCCGAATTCCGCATTCACTGACGCACATTCCAGACACCAGACCCTTACGCACCGCTTCCTTGATGGCTTCCGAATTCTTGTGGCCGAACCGGCGATGCCACGTATGTTGACATTTGTCGGTGTGTCCTTTGTCACTCACTGGCCAGATTTAACCGATACAGGGCACCGATTTTGTCCGCGACCGCCACGACTTTCTGTCCGTACAGCAATTGGCACTTTTCCCCGTCAAATTCAGCACGCACGCACTTGTTCGAAAGTTTTGCCACGGATACGTTACGTCAGCGTTACCGAAACGTTTTCGCCGCGATCGTTCACGCACTGTATTGTATAATCCCCGATGCCCTCCGTGCGAAGCATTTTTCCATCCGCCGTCGAAATAGTCGGTCGCACACTTTTGTCCAACCGAACGAAAAAATGTCTGTCGTTGGCCAAATGCGACGTCGCACCGGAATCAATCTACCACGCACTCGCGCCGAAATCACCCGATCGTACCATAAACGTAAACGACTCTGGGTCGTCTTCGCGCACTGTTTTCACTTTTTCTTTGCTCTTCTTCTTCGGATTTTTCTCCTCACTATTCTTCACCGCAATGAACGCTCTGCAGTTCCGTTTGCGGTGTCCTTGCCTACCGCAATAGTAGCACGAAACTTCTACAGATTTGTGCTGCTGCTGGCTGGATCCAACTCGTAGCGCCTGCTCCTCCATTTCACCTTTCTGCTTTTCCGCCTCGTCGACGAGCTTCACTTTAACCAACTCAAGTGTGAGCTCATCTTCGTCCCGTGCCTCCAACGCTGTTGTCAACGGATTGAACGCGTCCGGGAGGCCACGAAGGATCAGCGCCACTTTCAAGCATTCGGTCATCTCGAAGCCCGAATTCCGACGACGAGCTCGATGCCGGCAAGATAACTCCGGATCAACAATAGAAAAGGGCCCATCAGTATTTGTAAACCAACCGTTCCAAAGCCCATTCCTCACAAATCGAAGGCCGCCCACACAAACCAACACCATCATCGTGTAGGTAGAAGTTTCCCCTATCCGATGATGGTGTTGGTTTACGTGGGTGGCCTTCGCTTTGTGACTAAAGGGCTTTGGAACGGTTTGTTCACAAATGCTGATGGGCCCTTTTATATTGTTGATCCAGAACTTTCCATATCATCACCCACTCGGTAATTTTGGTTGGTGATTTGCTTGAGCAGCATCACTTTCTGCCCCAGAGACGTTTTGCTATGGTGCAGCTTGAGTGCATCCCACGTCTCTTTCGCTGTTGCTTTGTCGCGGATCAAATTCAGGGTGACCAGATTATTTTTTTCACTATCGGTAGGTTCTCAAAACTTTTATCCGTAGTTATCGGTAGGCCGAAGGCTTTCCCGAAACTGGAAACCTTTGTGAGCGGAGGAGGGGGGGGGGGGGTTCGATGAAAACAAATCACGTGCGATTTCGGACTATCGGTAATGTATTGGTAATGTTCCTTCCACCTTTTGACGATATTTCACGTTGTTTACAATTTTGTGATGTTCAGTTGCGTTCAGTTTGTTGGTACAAATCATTTCCATCGGTGTACATAAACATTTTGACCACAAAATGCACGAATATTGTAATTTAATCGGTTTTCTGAGGTGTGGCCAAAATAGGAATCTTACGACTAATATTGCTGTACTTCCTCTGTACACAGAAAAAAAAAATTGTTGAATATTACATCCAAACTGGTTGTGTAATATAACGTTGTACGGTGTACATCGATTTTGCGAACAAAATAACATCCATTGATGTAATATTGTATCTGCTTTTTGCTATTACATCATTATTTCATACATCAGCTTGAATTACATTGATAGATATTACATTTTTTGTTGCTGTGTACGATTTCCTAGGTGTCCGAAATTCTATTAGCCATCGGTTCAATGATATGAGAAATTCGTACTCCTCAAAAATATGCGAATATTAACAATAAAAAGTAGGCGAGAGTAGGACGAATGGAACACGAAAACAAAAAGGGAGAAATAGAAAATAGCATCAGACAGAGAAAGTCGATTAAGGGTTTAAAAAAACTTATTCGTACACGGTAAGAAAAATGTACCCAAGAGCCAGTTCACTTTCTCCTTCTACACAGGAGCAGTAAATCGTGGGAAGCCAACGTTGAGTTTAATCATATTTACCTTCTTTTGGGTACAACTAACTTACTTTTGGGTAGAAAGTGGTAAATTCCATACGAATTCCACACAAGTAAATAAAAACTACATTGACCCGCAAAAAGGTTATCTTCCATTTAATTTCACTTAATTAATTTTGACATCCATGATAGATACGTATTTCGACTATAATGTGCAGTCTTCATCAGTATCATTTCCCACTAAAGTCTTATCAAAAACCTAACCCCCTTAAGTACATTGCAGTAGAAATACGTACATTCCGTTAACAACCCAATTTCATTACTTCATTACTTTGACCCGCTTTACCTACTTTTTGATTCCTGCACCATAGCGTTAGCGTTAGCGTTAGCGTTGTTATGATATACTTTGTAAATTGGATACTAGCGACACTCACGTCTCTTCTGAAATTCTCAGTTAGACTACTTTCAGGAATAATGCTGGGGAGTAAACATTGGTTCCAATCTAAACAAGAGTAACAGAAGCATGACTGCCGCTATTCCCGGCCACGCCCATCTTTACCATAACTAGGAATAGGGAAGGAAATGTTGATGTAGTACTTACTTAACGAGAGGCCACCGACTTAGCGACACCCTCATAAGTGCTACGGAGTTGGAGGGTTGGGTAGGGTATTCGGTTAGGATTCACCTCAAGTTGGTGATGCAACCAAAAGTATGTATTGTTTATTTGTTGTTTATTTAATCTCTCGATAGCCGGCTATCGAAAGAACATATTAATTTTGTTTAGTGATAATGAATTTTAAGAGTCATGACGGAGAGCTTGGGATTAAACCCATGATTTTCTGCTCAGTAAGCAAAAACGATCCCTCCAGGGTCATCGAGCATCTCAGAACCATAACACTTCTTGACAATACAGGACTACGTTTTCGCTTGATATGCAAATAGTTTCCGAGGCTAATGTTTAATATCAAATATACAAATGATGGTGGCGATTTATTGTGCTGTGGAAGAGCTTGGAGTTAAGTCCATGATTTTCTGCTCAGTAAGCAAAATCGATCCCTCCAGGGTCATCAAGCATCTCATAATCCACAGCGCTTCGCGTCAAAGTACGAATATATGGATGAACTATCTATTATTGAATAACTATTATTTACGATAATTACATGAAAGAAATAGCTTGAGCTTGAGCTTGAGCTTGATTGACCGCCCACGGTTGCTACTCTGTTACTGCCAGATCAGCTGTAATTACACAGAGAACCAATAGACGATGCTTGGGACTAGCAATCATCCTCAATGTGTAAAAACTGGTGATCTTAAATTAGGCAATACCAGCGCCGGCCGCGCCCGAACACAGGTCAAGAAAGGAATGGGAAGGATTGTGTTGACATGACACTCGCTTTGATGGAAGCAGAGAACACCTCTGCACTTCCACGAGGAATCACTGGGATGTTGGATAAGAGGGTTGGGTTTGCAGCAGGGTTCGTTTTGGTAAAACGATAAGCTGAATTGATGTCCTAACGATCATGTAACGCGAATGAGCTTGGGACTAAACCCACGGTCTTCTGCTCAGTAAGCAAAACCGTTTGCCACTAGGCAGACGAGCACCTTTTTAATCACCGAGTTGCTGTTATTACCATGTAGTCATATTAACAAATAAAACGATTGACGAATCTTGAATGTGGATGGGCCTGAGATTAGTCTCATTATGTTCTGCTCAGTAAGCAAAAACGGTTGCTCTAAGGCCACCGAGCCCCTCATATCACATAATACCGTTGCTCAAATTTGTGTATCCATTCAAACCCGGAACCAACGACAACAACGAGTGTCGCAAAATACACGATACACAAGCGATTTTACCATAAATCTCTTTGATATGTAAGGACCTGGGACCGCGTTTTTCTGCTCAGTAAGCAGGCCACTGTAACCGACGATCTTTCAAATCCGAAAACTAAAAACTACGAAAAAGTACTTAGGCCTTCATTAAGTTCCCCTTTCACGCGACGTTCAATGACAGGGTCCTATCCAGGATTACATCTGAAAAATCCAAATCTGGCCAACGCTCACCCTAAACCTAAACCTGTTCTAATCCACTTGAAATGACTAACGAATGGAAGACTTTGACTACCCAGCCATGCAATAGTCTCATTTCGTGCCTTATGGCAACTTGATGATTCTATTGCGCTCATCTTTTGGCACCACCCAGGGGAGACTTGGTCCTGTACCCAATGCTTAACTTATCTCCATTCCACTCAGCTACTCGCAATTTCTTGTGATATAGTGGGCGGAATATTATTATATGAGACAATTCAATGCAGACGTCTTTCCAAATTTGGCAGATCGACAGGTAATCGGTGAGTTACCACGATAGTTGCTATTCAAAAACTCGACAACGTCCCATCGTCAACGCCTACTATGAGAATTTCCCATTGCAGACGCCAACGAAATGACGTCATCGAGCTATCGATCAACTACCCTGGTTATCACCTGGTACCTTATAGCACGATGCTAGGAGGCGAACCGGAAGAATCGATGAGCTACCTCTCCCCCACTTTTTGATTCCTGCACCATAGTGCCAAGAAGTGTGGAAAGAACTTACTTTTGGGTGATTTTTTTTTTCTTACCGTTGGATTGGAGTTGCAAACACATCGCGTTCGATCAAAATGACTGACTACACGGAAAACAAAACATGGGTTTTGAACATTTTTCCAGATTACTAAGGTTGTGCTCCAATGGTGAATTTTCACCTAAATTTTACAGATGTAAAAATTTCAAATAAACCTGCTATTTCAGTAGACCTATCTCTGACTGATCAGGAATCAATCTTGACAAACACCTTCTCAAAAATCAGACGGTCAACAATAGAGGGGTTTTCGAACACTGTAATTTATTTTCGAAGTGAAGCTTAAGTGAAAATTCACCAAATCGAACACAGACTTAAAATCTGTGGTTATCGGTAGGAAAAGTGAAAAATCGGTAATTTTGAACTTTTCGTCTGTGAATCGGTAGGCATTTTAAAAATCGGTAGGTCTGGTCACCCTGATAAAATTGTACTGACTCTCGTCCACCAGCAGCTGAATGGTGGCGAGCGTCTTTTCGTCGCCCTCTCTCCATGCACCGGTCACTGGATTCGGTGCGACTCCCGGTTCGACGTATTTCCACAGCTGCTCTCGCCGGAGCAGCGCCGTGACGGAGAAGGACCACGCCGGGTAATTGGAGTTATTCAGCTTGACAACTCTTGCCCACTCCATTCTGCGAGAAAGCTCTGGAAAACACTACCGTTTTCTCATTCACGACTTTCGCGGAAAATAATAATCCGACTCGAACTAAAGCAACCGAAAAACGATCCCGAACACTTCCCGCTAACGATCCATAACGAAACCAACTGGGCCCATAATCTGTTGGAGTGGCCGCAATCGCAATGGAAAAACAACTCGGATCGGGAAGTAATGAAACACGTGTGTACTGAACGTAAATAACAAAAGGAATGACAGTTTTATTCAGCGGAAGTAATACAGATTAGAGTGCCTGTATTAGTAGAGTGACGACATGTCATCCCAGTGAAAATAAAATATTTGGCATCCCTGAAGTTTTGAGCTGACAACACTGAAAGTGTTTGGGCTTTCACGTGACTTTTCGCAAAGCTAAGAGTTTTGTTGATATTCTGTTGTTTCAAAACACACGCGTTTTCTGTTTGGTTCGTTGTTGCTACTGAATTTGTTCGAAATGAAGTGCTGCGCTAAATTCTGTACAAACAAAACGACAGCGGGGTTCAAGAACATCGGATTCTTTCGTTTTTCGGTGGACGATGATGTGTGTGCTGCTTGGAAGAGATTTTGTAATCTGCCGGATGATTACGAAATCACGGCATGCTCTCGATTGTGCAGCGTACGTAAAACAACAGCAGCAAACCAAAGTGTCAGTAATATTTTTTTTTAATTTAGTTTCATTTTATGCCAGACGATATATATTTTGCTTCCAACAAGGGGAAAATTATGCGACGACGGACGGCAGTTCCAGTGTATGAGTTCGTACCACAGATTGTAGATTTGCACGCCGAGGACGATTCGGACCATGAAAACCAAGCAAGAAATCCTTTTTCAACCGTGGAACCTAATCTAGAATCCGGAATGTCAGTCAGATGTTCTCCTTACGATGAACACCAAGCTGTGTGTGCGAAGACGAAAAGAACATATGAGAGGTAAGAATGTCTTTGTATGTTATTTTCAATTTTATATTGATAAATAATTGTCGTTTTAGTCGCGTCAATGTTCTAAGCCATCAAGTTTCGGACTTAAAGAAGCACTGCAAGGGTCTCGAAAGCGTTATCAAGCGACAGGAACATGTGATTGATAAGCAGAAGACAACTTCTGATCTCGCACTCGATGCACTGAATCGAACGTTCAATTCCGACCAAGTAGATATGTTGCTGTATATGAAAATGCATCCGAAGCAGTGGAGTGACAAAACAATTACAGAGAGCCTGAAGACCAAATTTGTTTGTGGCACGAGAGGATACGAGCATCAGCGGAATAAATATCCGATTCCTTCAGAACGAACTCTCCAGCGAAGGATGGAGGACTTGGACTTCAGTACTGGAATACTAGATGATGTTCTAGAGCTTTTGCAGCTTAAACTGAATACAATGAACTCTGACGATCTTGACTGTGGGCTAGTATTTGATGAAATGTCCATCGAAGAAGCAAAGAGCTTTTGTATTGCGGACAGCATGTTCTATGGCGATGTTACTATTCCAGGTCAGAACGGAATCGCTAGCAATGGTCTCGTTTTCATGTTGGTAGGGATCAGAAGCAGATGGAAGCAAACTGTCGGCTATCATTTTACGGGTAATAGTATTCCGGAACATGAGCTGAAGGGAATAGCATTCGAAATTATCTGTAAAGTAGAATCATTCGGCTGTAGAGTTCACTTTCTAACTTCGGATTGTGGTCCGAATAATAAAAAATTGTGGAATAGCTTAAATCTCAAGTTCCATAAGAATGATGTTATGGAAAGTGATGCCATCGAGCATCCAATGGATCCGCTGAGGAAATTGGAAGTTATGCCGGACGTCGTCCATGTTTTCAAGTCAGCAGTACAAGGATGGCTGAAGAACGAAGTGTTGTGGCTTCCACTTGATATCGTTGAATCGAACGGATTCTGTACAAACCAGATCAACATCCAGCATCTGACGGACCTGGTTTATTATGGACATCAGAATGCACTCAAAGTTGCACATAACCTGAAGCTAGCAGACGTTGAATTTAAAAAAGAAAAAGAGCAACTTTGATGCCATGAAAGTGATGAACTCCGAAAAATATGTCAACCGAAACGTATCTGCAGCTCTTCGATTTTACAGTTACGTTGCAAACCGTCCTGAAATTTTACCAACGGCGTTTTTCATTGAAGCTTGTTCTAAATGGTTTCAGTTGTCGAAAAACAGGTCAATGGAAATGGCATTGTGTAAAAGTAAGTAGATAATAGGATTCCACTGTATTGCATACATTTCGATATAGATGAAGTTTACTTTTATTTCAGAA
This sequence comes from Ochlerotatus camptorhynchus, assembly GCF_037179485.1. Classification (NCBI taxonomy): domain Eukaryota; kingdom Metazoa; phylum Arthropoda; class Insecta; order Diptera; family Culicidae; genus Ochlerotatus; species Ochlerotatus camptorhynchus. Next base: position 513,327 of record NW_027040594.1, read on the forward strand.
AACTTGCAAATTTACCAAGTGACGCTGCAATTCTACGATTTCTTCAAAAAACTTATCTTTGAATTGGATGTGGGGTATACAAGGAATTGGAAACCATGGCAGGCGTCAATTATTCTTGCCACAAACTCGATACTTCGGCTGCAAGATCTTTTTTTGAATGAAAAGGGCTACAGCTATTTGCTAACTTCGCGCTTCACGCAGGACTGCGTGGAAAATCTTTTTTCGCAGATCAGAATAAGACAGAAAAAACCCACAGCCTTGCAATTTAAAAACCTTCTAAAATCCGTAACCATTTCACAGTTCCTTTCTGATGTCTCTGGATCGTCTTATGGCTCAGATGAAAGAGAGTGGCTCATAGATTTCCCTTCACATATGAGACAGTTGAGCCAAAACAAAGCTAAAGAAAAGGAAAAGATTGTACCGCTAAGAAACAACTTAACTACGATTGGAACACAGGCTGCTTTGGATAGAATGAACGATGCGGAAAAGAACGTAGTATTTCACATTGCTGGTATGATCGTACATAAAGTTGCAAAACATGGTGCGGTATGTCAACAGTGCATTGAAAAGTGCATAGCAACATCGTCCGATTGTCATTACAACAAATTCACAGTTTCGAAGGATTTTACTGGTCAGGCATTGGTATACGTCAATAATGAGACTTTCATATTTTTCTTGAAATTAGAGATCGTTTTTAGAAATGAGATCAACCATTGCAGAAATGATCAAGTATTTGATACAATTGAACATCAACTGTTGAATATTCCGGCTGAACACCTGATTCTATGCCACGATCTGAAACGAAAACTGATTAGAAGATTTTTGCATTTTCGTCTTAAGATACATCATCCTAAAAAGGTTCATCAAAATAGACTAGATAGTCGATCAATGGCTGTGTAATAAAGAAAGGTCAGGGGATTATTTGTGATGATAAACTTCATACATGTTAAACTTCAAAAAGAGAACAAACAATATACTTTTATTATTCAACACGATTCAACCATTGTTAGTTTATTTCGGACCTCATAACGTTATTAAACTGAGGTTTCAAAGGAAATCGTTTAAATTCTGTTGTTTTAGTTACGGCTGCATAGTTTTATTTTTGAAACTACACATTAAGGAACATGGTGCCATAATAGATACACTTACCCTAGATACGAAACATCTTTTTCATAAAACTGCTGCAAAGCGATACACTTAATTCTGTATCCAATGAAATATTCGAGTCATCGAGACGAACGACGTGTTTCAAATCCATTCAAGATCGAATCCAAGAGCTGCTTTTCGCTCCATAGTAGGTACGCCGTAATTTCTCGCTCCGAATCAGTGACCATGGCTTCATCCGAATCGTTGGCGACCTGAACTTCGATCAGTTTTTTCATATTAGCAATCTCCACTTTGTAAGAATCCTTGTGTTTGAGCCGCTTCTGTTTCTCCGAGTTGGCTCGATGGATCTAATTCTCTATGCAGGCCGGTAGTGTCTCGTACGAGTCGCACCATTCTTCCAGGAAGTTATCCAGCTCGCTCACATTACTCAGCCGGATGTCCTGACGGATGGCATATTCCACTTCCAGCTATTTTTTCTTCTGAACTGCTTCTACTTACCGTGATTGATGTCGACATAAATTTCATAAATGTCTAATCCCAAGGTCTAATCCATTTCCTGTAGAATTGTGTTTTGTTTTCATAAAGAAAAATATATAATTAAATCAACACTTCTATAATACATACTTACTGCGATTGAGTGAAAAGCTAAATATTTTTCCCGAAAAAAATAAATGTTTCGCTGACAACTACAATACTTTGTTGTCAACATCTTTTTTTCCAAACGCGTTTGAAAGGTCGCTTGCTCGATTGGAATGACACTGACAGATAATCGGCCGTTCCAATTTTGACATGTCGTCACTCTACTAATACAGGCACTCTAATACAGATGATAACAAACATAAGTATCATGGTTTCTCACTAGTTGATGAAGTTGTCGCCGCTTGGGGGGGCTCAACAACATTGAGTAAATTAAAGATGATGTTCTTGTCAATTTCGTCAGTTTATTGCGTTCCTTGTAACCGAATGAAATAAATCTAGCGAGATCTAATTACACCAACATATGACCTATATTCGAGCATGTAGGAAGAGAATCATTTGTGCGCTGTGCAAGAGCAGCCACACATAAACATTAAGGGAAAGGTTCGTTTTCTTCGGCGAGCTCCTTCCTGAAAAGACATGCATTCAACAACATGTATGCATTTTGAAATGCACCCACACCCAATCCATTAGTAGTTCCCTTTTTGAGAGAAACATTCGCCCCAAAGAAGAACCTTCTACTCTCTACTCACAACTAGGTTCAAGACTTTCAACCTTCTTAGAACGAGCCACATATTATGAGTTCTTAGATACACCGTAGTAAGTAACAGCAGTCGTATGCGCTGCACTACGTTCTCAGGATCAAATTTACTTAAAAGCATTTACACAACTCCTGTACGGATGGAACCATCTCGCCTCGCTAGAGTACAGAACAAAATTGAAACGATGATGTTAGCATAGGATTACATTCCACACTCTTATGTTCGGTACGGTGGGGGTAACTCTCTCCCCCAGGTCAGGTGGTTTCCCAAGAGCCAACGGAATCTAGTTTGACAATTTCCATACTAATGAGATTGTTTCATTAGGGCAGCATAATTAACAACCATCAAACGGAGTCCACTCAAGCCTGTTTGCCGCTCAAGTGAGTTGAGTCGCCGGAAGGGAAGCAACTGTTCTTCGTAAAACTAATTCATCACTGATTCAGTGTGCTTGTGTTTGATTGTTGTGATTCATATTGCCTCAAGTCGTGTTCGATAATTTTCGATCTAATCAGCATCTTTTATCCTCTTTTGCAGGTACAGCCAAAAGTCAATGTCAAACGTGCTTGAAACCGCGTTTTCTGCAAGCTACCATTTATCCTGCAAGTATCAAGAAGAATGATCTCCAATGACAATAGGAAAACTCAACCGTAAATAAGAGAAGAGGAAAAATTTTGGCATAAAAAGCTATCCCCGAACGTGTTTTGACCATTGACATAGACACCAACACCATCACAGTGGAAAAGTATCAGTTGAATGCAAAATACAAAGCGACCCCGAATGGTATTGTGCTTCCTACTGAAAATCAGAGTGAAATTTCTCGCTGGCATCACTGTTCTTCCTAACGGTGCTGGCGCCACTGTGTAACGGAATGGAATTTAGCCGGCTGACAATGGAAAGACAATGTACCGGAAAATTCGAGTGCGAACGTGCCTCTATCCTCAGAGGAACCTCACTTTATCTGGGGGAGTAAATTTTATAATCGTCCGTTTTGCTCCTGTATTCTCGGGGAAGGATATATATGTATATGGATGTCGGTGTTATAGGCATGCATTAAAATAGATAACGGAATTTTATTTCTGCTCAAGTAACTGTAAGCAATGCTTTTAGCAAGCAGTTGAAGGACAGTTTGCTTTATGATAAGTTTAAAAAATGAAAACCTAGCATTTTTGGATGCCACATTTCAGACTACACTCAATTTGGTTTGTGCGCGATTTTCATGGCTTCATTCAGGATGTGTGTAGCATTTTTAATGCCGTCATATTCTTTTTTGATTTTTTTTAACTAGGCTGCATTAAATGTGGATGCAATTTGAGATCGGACGATCAAAAATAGAGGCGAAAAAAATCGCGTAAATCGCAATTGATTGTACTACGTAAAATGGCTCGAGAATGCAATGATGGCATTTCTTAGCAATCTGAAATGATGCATGATAAAAAAAAAAGTAGAAGGATCTGTGCCTAGGGGCACAAACGGAAGCTTGACGTAGGACCGCTAGTGGACGGAATAAATGTGAAGAGCATTAAGTTCTTTTAATTGATCAAATCAGGCATAACATTTGATAACGGCACAAAAGCATTTGTAAACAAACATTCTAAGGCCCTTTACACGCGAACTAAAGTACGCCCACGCAAACCAATACCACTTACGGAAAGGTGATAGTTGCCCCTATGCGATGATGTTGTTGGTTTGCGTGGGCGTGCTTTGGTTCGCGTGTAAAGGGCCTAAGAAGGTTTGTTTACAAATGCTTTTGTGCCGTTATCAAATGTTATGCCTGAAATATCTATTATCTCAACTCTTTCCGGTTTTGAACTGTAGGCGATCCAAATTTGTAGTAATCTTTTTCAAAAAGAAAGTTGATTACGAGAATCAATCAGGGTGGCCAGTGAATTTTTATTTTGAAAATCCCGGTTTTTTCCCGGTTTTCCCGGTTCAAATCTTAAAAATTCCCGGTTGTTAATATGCAACAAAAAAAAAACAAAATTTACTGATAGGATTAAAAAAATGTGATATAAGAAGATTCCCAAGATTCTGGAGCTTTGATTTATAATTTGTGTAGAGTCTGAAACTAGAACTTTTCTTCAAAATTTGTGATTAATAACATACTTCGTGATGCAAGATATTGGAGAAACAATAATTAAAATGTGAAATTTTGAATTTTTTTCAAGATCACAGATTTATAAAAAAAAAAACATCATACTTATGAGTCGTGGAGTCATAATTGTCACGCTCTGAGACTTGGAAGCATTTTAAGGGTAATAACAAATTACATAGCAATCTGTAGAATCTGGCGGACAAACCCTGGAATTTTTAGTAAAATTAAAAAGAATTCAAAGTGTTGATTAAAAACAAATATTGAGAAGGATTCCCACACAGTTTTCGAAGGAGAAGAGCAGATTTCCAGAATTATTCTTACATGAAATCCATAGAAATTGTTAGATGAATTTGGAAAGATTTCTTTGGAGAAGAATGCAAGTTCTAAATTAAACTGTTAGGTAATTTTAGTAGTTTTAAAAAAGAATTGTGAAAATAAAAATAAAACATTGCAGAAAATTCCTACGTGGTTCTGATGAGATTTGTATGGGCATCGTGAGGAACATGACAGATGAATTTTAAGAAGAATTCCAAGAGAATTATGATCGGAATTCAACAAGACACAGAGTTCTTAAAATGTTCTGGCAATAATTTCAACCCTAGTGCGAATGATTCATCACATAACCCAAACAAAATTGATTCCAAAAAATTTGCTGATAATCAGAAAGAAATTCTTTAAAATACTCCAAGGGGTTTATAAATTAATTTTCGAAAGATTTCTTTTGTTTTGAAAAGAGTTAAAAGAAATGTTTGAAAAGATTTTTAAAGGAATCAAAGTCTCCGGATAGGCGGAACGGGAATTATATGAAGGATTCCAATAAATTCTTAGAAGGGGTTGGAAGAAAATTCCTAAAAGAATTCAACGGTAATTATTACGCGGAGTGTTTTCTGGTTTATTTCAGAACAATTTCAAGATAATTCAGAGCAGAATTCCAAGTTAATTCTAGAATTCATCATGAGAATTTAGAACAACAAAAAATTAAAACCCCGGAAAAGAATAATTCAGTTTCGGTTTTTACAAATATTTGTTTCCTAACTCCAGCATCTTCAATATTTTCTTTAGAGGACCATGCACTTTACATCTGAAATTGAAACGACAAAAATCAATTTGCAATAGTGCTGAGTGATTAAATTCTAAAAACAATAAGACGGTATACTGAAGAAAATTATGCAACAAATAGAGCAAGACATTCATTTGCAAAGGATCACTCTGTTTTAATGGTTTATTCTGAAATTCTGATGTAAAAATTTGTTCCTATGATATGGTTAATTTATTTTCCGGTTCTCTTGCAGAATTCACGGGTTTTTCCCGGTGTTCCCGGTTACTTTCCAAATTCCCGGATATTTCCCGGTATTCCCGGTTTGCTGGCCACCCTGAATCAATCAAAATCACTTGCACCCCTGCTTCCAAGTTTGTGTGGTCGTTGGGGGCTTGTGGTTCTGAATATGGACAAACAAGCATAGATAAATTCTATTCCAACTCTTTACTGATGTAAGCTTGATGGCCCTGAAAAGGGCCGTTTTATTGAAGAGGACATCCATGGCCACTTACGCTTGGCGTGTTTAGTGTAGGTGACAGCATCACGGACCTCATTTTCCACGAACACCTTCAGCACACCTCGTAGATCAGACCGGAGATACGTCAGACACTGCGACGGCGAGCCAGACGACGGATGGTGGTTATCTCGAAGAATTTGCGATGACGATTGGCACTTCCTTTGCCACGACCTACTGCTACTATTGGTCACCACGCCGTCCGAAGCGAAAATGAGCTGATACCAGTAAAGTAGCAGTAGTAAAATTTACGTTTATTTCTGGGTTTTATGTTTCAACATTTGATTTAACATTTCAATTGGTTAGCCTTTGGCTCTTCATCTTTGTTCTAGTTAATTGGTTATTCTAATGTGATGATTGCGTTTAGCGCTAATTTACAGGATACCCTTTGTGGGATTGTTTTGGTTTGAATTTAAAAATTTGATAACCTACCTACTTGAGCACCTAACTACTTATACTAGGTTGCCAAATCACGAATGATCTGGTGGTTTGATCGCAGACAGGCGACTCTGAACCTTTCCAGCGTGGAAGTCTTTCGCTCCTCGAGTGTTTGAAGACCGGCCAGGTGGTGAATCTCAGAATTACGAGTTCGCGGTGGACTGTTAAGGATCATTCTGAGGATCTTGTTTTGGATCCTCTGAAGCTTTAAGTGGTGGCACTTTGCACAACTCTCCCAGATTGGCATACCATACTCAATAGCCGGCAGAATGATTTGCTTGTGGACAGCAAGCTTGTTTTTGAGGGACAGGGTGGACTTCCTGTTTATCAGAGGGTAGAGCGACCTGATCAAGATGTTACACTTGGTGGATGTCTTGTCCACATGGGATCGGAATAGCAATTTGCTATCGAGGGTGAGACCAAGGTAGACTACTTCACTCGACCAATCAATGGGAGTGCTATCAAGATGGATCTTGACGTTAGCAGGCGGAACAAGCCGAGGTGAATACGAATGTGGAAACAGAATGGTTTGTGTTTTAGCTGCATTGATACAAATCTTCCAGTTCTTAAAATAGTCGGACAAAACATCCAGGCCTGATTGTAGTTTACTCGCCAGAGCACGGATCACTCGACCCTTATAGATGATGGAGGTGTCATCTGCGAACATTGACAGGATACCACCACCCGGCAGGGGAGGAACGTCTGACGTGAAAATGTTGAATAGGATAGGCCCAAGCAGGCTACCTTGCATCAACGTTGAACGTATCAGAGGAGACATTGTTCAAGTAGACCTGGAATGATCTGCCCGACAAGTAGTTTTTGATGATCTTCACGAGGTAGTTCGGAAAGTTGTATCGATGCAGCTTGTACACTAGACCATCATGCCAGACATTGTCGAACGCCTTCTCGACGTCCAACAATGCCATGGCAGATGTATTGGAAACGGACTTGTTCCGCTTGATGATGTTAGTAACCCGTGCGACTTGGTGGATGGTAGAGTGGCCTTTCCTAAACCCGAATTGCTCTTTGAGAAAGATGTTATTATCATTTGAAAACACCAGCAGACGGCTGAGTATCAATTTTTCAAATAGCTTCGAGATGGAGGACAAGAGGCTGATGGGGCGATAGCTTTTGGCACTGGTAGGGTCTTTGCCAGGTTTGTGAATTGGAATAACTTTGGCTAACTTCCAGCATGCAGGGAAGTAGCCAAGCATTAAACACTTGTTGAAGACCACTGCAAGGTGCTTGAAGAAGTCAACACTCAAGTTTTTCAGCTCGAGGTTGACCACTCCATCGACACCAGCGGCCTTCATGTTCTTTGTTGATTTAATCGCTGCTATCACCTCATCAGCCGATATTCTACTTTCGTCAGGGACAACTACGGGGGTGGCAGCGACACTAGCCATTGCCTGTGATACTGCAGGCTCGTGGGGACTCACCATGGCGTGGCCAAGGTTATGTGAATTTACAAAGTGTTGTCCAAGAGCATTGGCTTTTTCAAATGGGGTTATTAGTAAAGATGGGTCCGAATTTTGGTTAGGAGAGGAAAGGGGAGGAATGGGCCTCGGCTTATTTTTCAAAATCTTTGCCATTTTCCAGAATGGCTTAGCACAATCTGGGAGAGAGCGAATCTTGTTTGCAAAATCGATATTTCTGAGATCCACCATCCTGGCTTGGATGATTTTGTTCAAACGGTTGCAATTGGTCTTCAGGCTAGGCAGCCCAGTACGCTGGTACTGCCTACGAATCGTGTTGCGGAGTCTAATGAGGTCTTTAGTAGGCCTGTCAAGGTTCAAAGTATTACTTACCTGTCTGGATACTGGCACATGTAGCTCCCTGGCCCGGGAAATTGCTTGATCGATGGAGCGCAGACACCGGTCAACATCTTCGGACGATTCCGGTTGGACATCGTAGTCTACATCGTGATACCAGACAGCAGCGCTGCTTTATATCTTTTTAGGTTAAAGCAGAATGATGTGCAACCAAGTGGTATAAAAGCTACAAAGACTCCTCCCATTATGAGTAGTTTGCTATCAAGTAGCAACACTGGCTATTTTCTTTTTGCGTACACGGCGAATGAGAACGACCCAAATTTGATTTTAGTTCACTCATAATCGCCAAAAGTGTAGGAACTCAGCGATGAGTAAATTTGTCTCATGATTTCCTGTGGAAAACCTAAAAAATCTGCCAGAAAATGAGGAAATTGACGAAAATTTTATTCAGTCTCGGAGAAGTACCAATAGAGTGAGTGAATCCAATCTTTACTTTTCTCAAATTCGGGATTTTTTCCCTGGAAAATCCTGGAAAAACCTGGGAAAACATGAGGAATATTTACTCATCGCTGAGTTCCTGCACTTATTTCTGAGATAACTAAGCTCAAATTTGGGTCGTTCTCATTCGCCGTGATAGATATCGGCGCCGGTGGTTAGCGTAATTACCTCTCACCCCAGCAGGCTTGGGTCCAATCTCAGTCGGCGCCATCGGCATGTTCTAAGGCATAACATCTCTGGGAGCTGCCTCCCTGGCGTCGGTAGCATTGGAGCTCAGTACGGAAAACAAATCTCGCGTCACTTTTCAATAGGTCCTATCTACATTGATCGATTCTCTTCATCGACACTCTCTTTCGTAAATAACTCGGCTTCACAAATCTGGATCAACAATAGATAAGAGCCCATCAGCATTTGTAAACAAACCGTTCCAAAGCCCTTTACTCACAAAGCGAAGGCCACCCACACAAACCAACACCATCATCGGATAGGGGAAACTTCTACCTACAAGATGTTGGTGTTGGTTTGTGTGAGCGGCCTTCGATTTGTGAGGCTTTGGAACGGTTTGTTAACAAATGCTGATGGGCCCTATTCTATTGTTGATCCAGAAATGTTTCCTGCCGTCTTCGTCGAATTAGATGCTAGATTGTTGCTTCTTCCTTCGAAAATATCCGGCCGTGGCGATTCAAAGTTGATCAAGGTTGATCAAAACAATTTGTATCCCTGCTTCCAGTTTGATCACATGAGCATTTTGTGTGGTCGGTGGTTCTGCATATGGACAAACAGGCAGATGAATTCTATTCCTACTCTTTACTGTAATAAGCTTGGTGGCCCTGAAAAGAGCCGTTTTGTTTCCAATGTTGGTGATGATTTAACCTCTGAAACCAAACAGAATGCGTCTCTGTCACTTCAAAAACGTAGATGACATCCATGGCCGCTTACGCTTGGCGTGTTTAGTGTAGGTAACAGCATCACAGATCTCATTTTTCAGGAACACCATCCGCACACCTCGTAAATCAAACCGGAGATACGTCAGACACCGCCACGGCGAGCCAGACGACGGATGGTGGTTATCTCGAAGAATTTGCGTTTGGTTCTGAACATGGCGATGAGTGTGTAAAATATTACGCAATTCCATCCTCCCTATTCGCACGCGCCCGAGGATCGGAGGCGAATGCCACTTCGACTTGTTTCGTCTACTTACTACTCTCTGAAGACTGTGCTGGGGAAGCAGCATATGCATGTAGGTAATTGGTGGATTTGTTAGTTAATTCGACGCTTTTGGACAATGCTGAACATTTACCAGTTTTTCAATAGTTTCTTGTTGAAAATCAACATTCGGAAGCATTGTTTTCAATGCGTAGCCATATTTCTAATCGATTGGTGATAAAATTATTGAAATTGGACCAGGGGTAGCTGAGTTATTAACGTTCAAAATCTTTCTTAATTTGTTACATGTTCCATTTTCGGTTTTCACAAAGTGTACCCCCATATAGAAATCAAAGACGTAGTCCTACGTCAAAACTGGATATAAATTTTCGGATCGCTCGCCAAAGTAAATTGTTTACAGTTATATGGGCAGAACGAATACATTGATATCTGTCACAATGCACATTTCAATTGAGGTACTCACACAGCGGATCGTAAACATGGAAACCCTCGTATGTATGTAAACTTTATTACACTGCCACTCATGGCAAATTCGTACCGTAGCACACATCTGAAAGCCGTGAAAATACGAGTTTTAAATTGATTTCGTAGTGTAGAGCTCTACTACCAGACGACATCAATAATAGCAATGATTTCAACGTACACAAATCAATAATACGTTTTCCTAGTGAATCCAGCAGGTATATGGACCTGTACGATGCTAGATCCCCCGGCTGTTTTCCTGGTTTCGACAGCAACACTAGCTTCTGTATCGTCCACGTGTCAGGGAAGTGACCCTCGTCCAGGCATTTCTGCAGCACCATCCTGAACATGTCCCGGGACGCGTGGATTGCTGTTTTCAACGGCACGTTGGGGATTCTGTCCGGACCGGGAGCTTACTTTACCTTCAATCCTTTCGTCACTGCTACGAGTTCCTCGTTGGTGACTTCGACGTTATCCCCTCTCCCTCTCCGTACGGTGTAGGTGGCCAGTTCGTTGGGTCGAGCTTCGGGAAAAGTTCTTCATGATGGACCTCTGATCTTCGCCGTCACGACTCGGTATGCGACGCTCCAGGGGTTGGCATCAGCGTCTCGATACAGCTCCTTAAAACAGTTTGGCTTGCTTTACCTTACCTTGTTACTTATTCATACCAGACTGACTTTATTAAATATTTTCGCACATTTTATTTTTAATAAGTAGACTTTTTTGCTTATTATCGTCAATATCAATATGAAATCATGGTGTAAGATATCCAAAAATAAAGCGATTTGCTTGTTATCTATGTATATTGTTTATTTTACAAACAATAGTAGATTTCGCTAGTAAATAAACTTGTATTCAATCCATAATTTGATTCTCTGTTTTTCTTTTTTTAAACGGATTGTCTACATTCGGTTGATTTGTTCCTAAACTCAGTTGTTGCGTTAAACCATGAGCAGAATTGACATCAATCCCGAGATGTTTTCCAGGTCTTCCTCGAAACTCAATTCGTCGTACAATCCGGGTCCTGACGGAATTCCATCGGCGTTCCTCAAAACGCACTTCGACAGCTTGCTGTCTCCACTGCTGCACGTTTTTCAACGGTTCATGGACGTCGGCGTTTTCCCATCCTGTTATAAGCTAGCGCACATGTTTCCAGTACACAAGAAGGGCAACAAACAGGACGTTGGCAACTACCGTGGCATCACTTCGCTTAGCGCTGTTGCTAAATTGTTCGAACTCGTTGTTATGAAACCGTTACTCGCTCACTGTAAGCCGTAGGGGAAATGGGGGTAAAATTCCCAGTCGGGGAAAAACGCCCCATTGCTATGTCTGACGAAAGAAACATTTTCAAACGGCGTTTGATGTTCCAATCTCTTCTTTTTAACAATAAAAAGACGGTTTTGATAACATAAACATTTTATATAAGATGAAGCCTTGCAAAAATGAAAAACGTTTTTTTCGGCCTTTTTCATACAATTTTCACGATGTCTTGCGTAAGTGACATACCTGTGCATTGTCCTCCTCACGAACAGTGGCGTTGGCAACAAATCTTTCTTGTTTATCAGTTTTGGTTTTAATTGAACGAATTTACTTCAACAACTCTAGGCGGGTCAAAATGCGCTATGCAAAAATAAAATAAATCCAATGATTGGAGTGCAACCAAAAATTAACATATTGTTTAGTTTACACTTGCATCATTACATTGTTCAATATCTTTAAGGCTTTACATAGCAGATGATTTTAGAATTATATCAATACGTTTAAAATATTCTACAAATTTAACAGAATTTGTTTTAAAAGTAAAAAGTTTTCCAAGATGACACTTTAATCTGGATTCAGATTACATCCGATAAAAAACATTTTTCATAAACCATCATTCTAGCAGCACTGCGCGTAGCAATACATAGTGCGCGTAGCAATGCAACGCAAGGCAAACGTCAAATTGTAAAAGAACGGTGTTTATTTTAATCAGTCAAAATGCCGCGGAAATACATACGAAAAACGGACCGGTGGCTTTGGACGGGGGACACACTTATGGCGACAGTAAACGTGGTCAGGATGGGTCTGTCGAAAAGGCAGGCCGCAATCATCTATAAGATTTCGAGGAAAACGCTTTCACGGTACCTACAAGTATCGACTCCCGCAACGAACACGGACTGAAGTTTTTGCCGCTGGGGAGCTTTTCTCCTGTCTTCAATACGGTCCAGGAACAGGAGCTGGTGCAGTTCATCATTGAAATGAACCAGTATGATCTTGGTGTGACAAGACAAGAATTGAGGAGCGTCGCTTTTCAATTAGTGGAAAAAAATCTAGTGAACCATCCCTTCTGTCGTGAAACGGAGCTTGCAAGACGTGATTGGTTGGAGGGATTCCTGAAGCGACATCCGGAGCTTTCACTGAGGTCTCCAGAGCCGACGTCTCTTGCTCGATTGAAGGGATTCAACCGGGTCAGTGTTGATCGGTTTTATGAGCTTCTTAAAGACAGCGCCGATTTTCCACCTAGCCGTATTTGAAACGCAGATGAGACAGGTTTTAGTAGTGTAAGTAATTGATTGATAATACTGACGATTATTACAATTATTTACATATACCTTTGTTTTCAGTTTCCAACAAGGGCTCTTAAAGTTGTAGCAGAGAAGGGTGTGCGTCAAGTAGCGGTAGCGGTCTCCGGTGAGCGAGGTGTAAACACAACAGCCATAATGGCCGTGTCAGCAGCTGGACAGTTCCTTCCTCCCCTGTTGATTTTTCCGCGAATACGTATGGCTTTGAAGGTTGGAGCACCTCAGGAGACTATTTTTGCGTGCAACGCGAGTGGTTGCAGCACAACAGAAACATGTTCAATGTGGTTTGACCATTTTTTAGCATACACACGACCAACGGCAGATGCTCCAGTGCTCCTTATTCTCGATGGACATTCAAGCCACACAAGGAATCTGGAAATGCTTGAAAAAGCAAAGAAAAACCATGTTCGGATTCTAGCCATACCACCTCATACCTCGCATAAGCTGCAGCCTTTAGACGTTGCCTTCATGGGGCCGCTTAAGGCTAATTATATCAAAGCCATCAACAAGCTTCAAAAGCAAAATCCCGGAAAAGCTGTTACCATCTACAACATCTCTGCCTTGATAAATGAGGCATTCATTGCAAACTCGTCTGTCGCGACCGCTCAAAACGGTTTTCGAGCGACCGGAATTCTCCCAATCAACCGCCACATTTTTTCGGGAAGTGATTTCGTAGCGTCTGTTTTTTGAATGGGGATCCTTCCAACGACGTCATGGTTGAACTTGCTGTTGGAAATAACGAGCCTTGTCCTGAGGCTCAAGGCATTGTTGATTCTGCGTATTCCGTAGATTTCACCGAATCGTTTGAGCAAAACATTGTTTATACCAGCGGAGACAATGATCTTCAATATGATTTGTCTGATATTTATGCTTGTTTTTCATCCAAATGTGTACTACAGTGTAGAAGAAAACGGAAACATCGTTGTCCATTCCATAGTTACTGATGATCACATTGTTGAAAACAGCCCATGTAGATTGGAAGCCGTCCCTCCCACAGCTGTTTCGGTTTCGGAAGAAGAGAAGGAATTTACTGCTGAAACTAAGCAACGGCGTTGGGATTACAATAGAGTGCCAACAAAAGGAGAGTTGAAGAGATTTGATGTGCCACCCACTGCACCAGTAACGACGGGTCATAGCGTTAAACGAGGCAGAAAACCTAGAAAGCAACAGAGTGAAGAATTGACATCATCTCCGTACCGCAAGAAACTGTTGAAAGATAACGCATCCAAGGAAAGCAAGATCATTAAAAAGAAGGATGTGAAAAGAAAAGGCCGGCAACGCAAATCTGTAGCATGTTTTTTTTCTTCTTTCCTTTATTTAACGTTGGTCTCTGTTCCGCAATCTAATGCCAATCACCGACGGACATCGATTTCCATCCATTGACAGCAATCGAATGTGCAGGAAGGCAGCTTCCACACCTGCGTAGGATATCGCACCCATTCAACAACACACATGGGCCGGGACCAACGGCTTTACTTCCCTTCCGAAGGAAGACGTGACCAGATATTTTTATGCCTCAGAAAAATCTCACCGACCTCGGCTGGGCTTGAACCCAGGCCCATCGGGGTGTTAGAAAGCAGTCACGCTTACCACTACACCACCGGCGCCGGCTAACTGTAACATGTAATACGATGGATGATATTTTGTGCTCTTTCTGTGGAAATGTTTTCAGGTCGTCCGAAGATGGGGAGGCTTGGATGATGTGCATTCAATGCAAAACATGGTTCCACGCTGAGTGTGCAACTAACCCTGATTCAAAAACATGTGACATGTGCGTTTGAAGCAAAGGCCGGTTTTCGAACTTGTTGTTTTTTTATGAATATAATATTCTGAACTTTTAAAGAACTTATACTTAATTAGTTTCAAACCCCACATAAATATGAATTTCAGCTGAAAATGTCTTATTTTAATGTATTTGTCACAATTTCCATGTCCTTCCCATATAATTACATCTAACTGCCCGCAGATGTTTGTACCTAACCAAGAAATTACATGCGGTGCATTTTGCCCCTTTATTGTGGGGCGTTTTGCCCCTTTGTTGTGGTTCGGTTTTGTACACACATATGCGCCTTTTACCCCTAAAGTATCTTAAAACGAAATTTCAAAGTATTTTTGAAATTTTATGATTTCAACCAATTAAATTGAACTTTCTTACCTCAGCAGCAGTATATATAACGCAAAATTGTCTTATCTTTCAGACACACGTGTTAATTCTTGACACGAATTTTCTATTTACAAGGAATAAGAGCTCCTTCTTAAGGTGGACATTTTAGAATTGGGCGACTACGGTCGCCTTCTCCACGTTCCGTCATCCATCTGCACTCCACCGTGCGTAGATGGTACGCAATAACGCAATACCTTTCGTTCGAAAACACCAAGGGCGCGTTGGTCCTCCACGAGCATAGTCCAGGTCTCGTGGCCGTAGAGGACCACCGGTCTAATCAGCGTCTTGTAGACAGTCAACTTCGTGCTGCGGCGAATTTTCTTCGACCGGAGCGTCCTCCGGAGTCCAAAGTACGATTCCCTGCCGTAATGCGTCTTTCAATTTATCTGCTGGTATCATTTTTGGCGGTCACCAGTGAGCCCAAATACACGAACTCATCGACCACCTCGATTTCATCACCGTCAATCTAAACTTGTGGTGGGAGGCTATCATTAGAACCTCTTCCTTTCATGTATTTTGTCTTCGATGCGTTGATGGCAAGTCCAATCCGCCTAGCTTCAGCCTTCAGTTTATCCTGAAATTTGTACTCGTGCATAATCAATCAGTTGAATGTATTGAGGTTAACTGAAATCTAGCTTATTTGTATTTTGTAGTACTTGTTTATTTAACATTATTTTATGTATTGCATGACTAGTACATTAGTTTTATTTCACATATTTAAAATCTCATTATATCACTATATAACTATCATTATATAACTATAATTTTCATTTCTAGCAAAATAGTTGTCCTGTAGATCCTGAAGGACCAGAAGGTGTTTCAAATAGCTTATCATTGTTATTTACTTTTTATTTTATTATAATATAATATGAATTTGGCCGGTTGCTTTTGGTGCAGCTCCACTTGGTTATTTGGCTGAGATCATTTCTTTTTAGTTATTTATACAGTAACCCCTCCCTATCTTTTAAACATCAATTCAGCTTATCGTTTACCAAAACGAACCTTGCTGGAAACCCTACCCTCTTACCCAACATCCCAGTGACTCCTCGTGGAAGTGCAGAGGATTTCTCGGCTTCCATCAAAGCGAGTGTCACGTCAACACATTCCTACCCATTCCTTTCTTGACCTGCGTTCAGGCGCGGCTGGCGCTGGTATTGCCTAATTTGAGATCACCAGTTTTTACACATTGAGGATGATTGCTAGTCCCAAGCTAGACCCAAGTCTATTGGTTCTCTGTGTAATTACAGCTGATCTGGCAATAACAGAGTAGCAACCGTGGGCGGTCAATCATGCTCATGCTCATGCTCAAATCCGTACTCGTGCATAATCGACCATAACTGATCTCGATCGATTGTGTCGTATGCGGATTTGAAATCAATGAACAGATGATGCGTGGGCACGTTGTATTAGCGGCATTTCTGCACAACTTGCAGAATCGCGGAAATTTTGTCCGTGGTAGCGCGGGCACCCATGAATCCCGCCAGGTATTGCCCCACAAACTCTCAGGCAAATGGTGACAGGTGGTGGCATAGAATTTGCTTCACCATCGTATTTGAATAGCTCACTTGGTAATGGATCTACATCAGTTGCTTTGTTGTTCTTCAGCCGACCGATCTCCTCCTGAACTTCTTGAAGATCAGGGGCCGGTAAGCTATCGTCTTCGGCGCGTGCTCCAAGGTCTGTTGCCGTGCCACTTTTATTTTCTGCTGCATCACCGTTGAGGTGCTCTTCATAGTACTGCTCCCACCTCTCAATCACCTGACAGTGTCAGACTGACACTCGTTCGTGAGAAGGTTACCGTCCAAGTCCTTGCACATATCGGTAGCCTTTGCGCGAACTATTTAGATTCTCGTAGAACTTCCGTTTGTCGTTTACGCAGTACAGACAGATTTCCCATTGCCACGTGATCTCGGTCTTCCTTCTGACGCTTCTTCCTTCGGAAAACCGAGCAGCAGTACTACCTATGGCGGAACGGATGTCCCTCCAGCCATCTTCAAGAGAAGCTGCGCCAAGCTACTCTTCCGTGGGTAGAGCAACTTCCAGCTACTGCGCGTAATCCTGGGCAACTCCGACGTCCCGTAATTGCTCAAAGTTGGGCCGCGGCGTTCGACTTCGGTGTTATGCACCGTCGAGAGTTTTGAGCGCATGCATACTGCAACTAGGTAGTGGTCCGAATCTATGTTCGCACTGTCGGAGAAGAATTTCCCGTCAATTAGAACGTGATCGATTTGGTTTTCAGTTTGTTGGTCAGGGTATCTCCAGGTGGCTTTGTGGATATCCATACGAGGGAAAAAGGTACTTCGGACTACCATACCCCGAAAGGCTTAATCCTCAAATTGCACATCCTCGCGTTGATCGGCTGCAAACCAATCACGCGTTAGCGCATCTTACCCAGCACTACAAAGCCGGTTCCCAGATCGTTGGTGGTGCCACAGCTCTGGTAGAGAGTAGCCGCTCGATGCCAGCTTTTCCATACCTTTTGTCCCGTCCAGCAAAGTTCCTGCAGTGCTACGACTTCAAAGTTATGTGGTTGAAGTTCGTCATAGACTAACCTATCGCAGCCCGGGAAGCCGAGCGATTTGCAGTTTCATGTTCCGAGTTTCCAATCGTAGTCCTTATTTCGTCGCGTAGGTCTGTGTCAATTGTTCCGATTCGTATTTCTTTCTTCGGTATTTGCAACTTTGTTTTTTTTTAGGGTGGCTTGTTGGGTGTGCCCCAACTCCCTGTCTCGCCGGGGGACCATCGTGCACAGCTCTGTTTAGAGTCCCACGCTGGCACTAGGACGGTGATCAGCCGCTCCTAACATGGAGAACAGACGCCGTTTTGAGCAGCACCTCCATGGTGAACAGACGCTCGGGTTGGCGAAGCATTTCCTCTATCACCGTACATTGCCCAGGCTATCTCACCCAGCTGTGTCCATTTTCAGCTGGTAGTCTTTTGTTATCATATGACTCGGGGAGGCGTGAAGTAGGAACTTGTGAGGACCAGAGCTAGGTATTCCGCACCTTCCAGGTTGTCAAATCACGATTTTGTAGCCCATATTCGGCCAATCAAATCTAAGCTTACGTTTAGCAAGGGTTAAAACCCATGTGAAGAGCCCGATCGTGTTCTCTCCTCAAAATTTTCTTCTTTTTATCTGGTGGAGAAACTTTTTAACACTCGAAACGGTTATCTCCTGGCACCAATGGTGTTGACACAAATTTCAAACAAATATTGCTGTGCGTGTGGGCATGCTTTAACGAATTCTTTTTTGATTTCTCCTTTTAGAACTTTAAAGAGGCTCTTTACTTCTTCTGGCCACTCTTATTTTTCCTTTTCCAAAAGCTGCATTTCTATACTGATAGGGAGTTTGTCCTGTTCAACTCCTAGATCTGATTTAGTCGAGTTAATAACCATTTCCCTAAACTTTTTCTCAGTAAGTAAGTAAATTTCGATCTAACATTCCTTTCCCATCCCCATCAGTTGCAAGGACGTGGCCAGGACTGTTCTAGTCTGTTGGAAGAAAACACATTCTTTATCTAAGAGGTAATGATTAAACCCAAATTACTACCTAGCAGTATCGGATGGAGGAGGTTCTTCTTCTTAACAGCAGATTGGAGATTGTACCACCTACGCATTTGTGCAACTCGATCTATTTACTATACTCTTCCTAGTCTAACCAGCAAAACTATTTTCCCGGTTATTGTCCGAGGGGCAAAACGCCAGCACGGAAGCAAAGGGCCAACTTTTATTTGTTTTGTTAAGATGCATTTTTATGCAAAATGGTCTGATTTTCATTTAGTTTTTTTGGATAAAATTTCATTTCAAATTCGGTTCATTAATTGTCCAATATATTTCGCCTGTTTGTTAGTTCTCATGAAGCCCACATAAGACAGAAAAGGACCCTTATTTGGGTTGTTGGTTACTTGGGTGTAGGGTAACCAACTTGAATTGGACCCCTACATATTTTGGATCCTTTTCATATATTTTCCTCGCTTACTGTCTAGTTTCTTCAAATTCATCTGGGTTGATGGTGTAATTACATTCTTTCAATTACTTGCTATGTCTCAAGATCATTAGTTCACCTCAAATTGCTTACAATTGCTCAATTTATGCAGTTTTAGAAAATGTTATCGGATAAATTTCATGTTTCGACGTTTGTCAAGAGGAATCGGCGTTAGTGTACTTGTTTTAAATTTGGTCTAAAATATACAATTCAATGATTTTTTTATCAAATCAGTTTATCTGACTTTGGAAGATGTATTTCACGTGTTTATAAAGATTTCACCTTAAGATTTTACTTAAAAAGTATTAAATAAAAAGTGTCCAAAAAAGATCGTAAAAAAATGTTACCAACTTATTTTGGACACCTATCAAATGAGAATCATCAAAAGAGCGACAAAAAAATTCCGGTTGGTCGATCGTGCTATTATCTCAGATTTCTGATTAAATTGGTAAGTAAATCAATCAAAATTATATGAATTCATTGTTTTTAAATATATTTCTTGTTTATCAGGCGATTCAAAATGGGAAAAACGGCAAAACACGTAGAGTGGTCCACTCTGAGTTTTCCTAGTTTTCCTAGTTCCTAGTTTTCCACCAAAGTTTTCCTCCCAAACGCATTTAGCTAAGGGGCTGTTCATAAACTACGTAGACGCTTTAGGGGGGGTGGGAGCGCTTGGCAGATGTCTACGGTCCATACAATTTTTTAAATTTTGTGTGTTGAGACTGTCTTCTACGGAAGGGGGGGGGGGGTTGAAATCTCTCAAAAACCGTCTACGTAGTTTATGAACAGCCCATACAAAAAATAATATGGACTGCAAGCATAGTGTCAGGTCTCCGTATTAAGATTTACTTCTGAATGAGTTTTTTTATTGGTATGATCAGTTGTTTCCTTATGTTATATTATATTTCCTCCGTTACTCGCGCCAACTTTTGTAACACGAGTACTCACGCGTTGTACTTTGTACAACAGTGTGAGTTTTCCATTTCCATTTTGCAGCCGAGCTACCAATAGATCTGAAATCAACGAGTATTCCTCAAAAAACTTGCTTTTAACTAAACAAGCTAAATATTTATTACAGTTAACCCCCAAAATATGCGGATAATAGAGAAAATGTAAATGGAAACCGCGTAAATGGTGTCCATACTACGAGGGTTCTGACTTAATTGGTTACAACATGGAATATCTCGAGATCCTGACCAGATAGAAAATTACTGTCTTTGCCAAAGTAGTTCTAGAGATCATAACCTTTTTGCTGGTGGACAGTAGTTCAAAATTTACTCACTACATAGCGCTAGTATACATGTGAAGTTCTCGCATGTGATATATCTCGAAATCCTGACCAGATAGAAAGTTACTGTCTTCGAAAAAGTTGTTCAGGAGTTCAAAGCCTATAGTTCAGAATTTTTTCACTATATGGTGCTAGTATATACGTGAAATTCTCATATAAAATATCTCGAAATCCTGATCATATAAAAAGTTACTGTCTTCGGCAAAGTTGTTCAGGAAGTCAAGGCCTTTTTGCTGGTGGACTTAAGTTCAGAGTTTTCTCACTTTGCAACGCTAGTATACATGAGGAATTCTCGCATATAAAAAATCTCTAGATCCTGACCAGACAGAAAGTTACTGTCTTCGGCAAAGTTGTTCAGGATGTTAGGATCTTTTCGTTGGTGTACAGTAATTCAGAATTTTCCCTTTACGTGGCACTAGTATGCGGGTCATTCAGAGATATTTTATATGCAAGGATTTCACGTGTCTTTCAACGTCACCTAGAGAGAAAATTATGTACTTTCCATCAACGATAGGGTTTGATCTCCTGGACAACTTTTCCGATTACAGTACATTTTTAGCAGGTCTTGAGATATATCATATGCGAGAATTGCACGTATATACTAGTACCATGAAGTGAAATATTCTGAACTACCGTCCACTAGCCAAAAGGCCTTGATCCCGTGAACAACTTTGCCCAAGACAGTAACATTCTATCTTGTCATGCTCTCTAGATATTTTATATGAGAGAATTTAACGTGTATACTAGAACTACATAGTGAGAAAATTCTGAACTATTCTACACCAAGCAATAGGCTATACAAACGCCACGTGGTGAGAAAATTCTGAACTACTGTCTACCAGTCGAAAAGTCTTGACCCCCTGAACAAGTTTGCCCAATACAGTAACTTTCTAGCTGGTCAAGAACTCGAGCTATTGTATATGCGAGAATTACACGTATATACTAGCGCCTCGTAGTGTGAAATTTCTGAACTACTCCACCAACGAAAAGAGCTTGACTTCCTGAACAACTTTGCTGAAGGCATTTACTTTCTATCTGGTCAGGATCTAGAGATATTTTATACACGAGAATTTCACATGTATACTAGCACCACGAAGTGAGATAATTCTGAACTATTGTACACTAAGAAATAGGCTTTGACCTCATGAACAACTTTGCCGAAGACAGTAACTTTCTATCTGGTCAGGATCTCGAGATATTCCATGTTGTAACCAATTAAGTCAATCCCACGTAGTATGGACACCGTTTACGCGGTTTCCATTTACATTTTCTCTATTATCCGCATTTTGGGGGTTAATTGTAATCAAAGCTTAGCTTTTTTAGTTCAAAACAAGTTTTTTGAGGAATACAAATTGGTTTCAGATCGATTGGCAGCAACAAAATGGCAATGGAAAACTCATATGTGTTGTACAAAGTACAACAGCGCGAGTAACGGGGGGTTAACTTTTATACATACCGTAAAACGGGGTGTAATTGATCAGCGGAGCAAAATTGATCGCTGAAATTTCTCGTGATATTTTTTCATGTGTAACATGTTTTTCGTTACTAAGCGTACGAATGTATCTTTGTATACATTGTAAAAATATTATGCATAAGTACAATATTGGGTATACTCAGCGATCAAATTCACCCCGCTGATCAATTTCACCCCGTTTTACGGCACCTTCTTTGAAAATTTTCCCACCTAGACGGACCTAACAAATGCGAGATAGGAAGAAGTGACCGTTGTAATTAATTTTAGGCTCATAGGTTGAAAGAACTTCAGCATGTCCAAAATATATTCGTTCCCATTCAGTGTGTCCAAAATATATTATGGACACTGTCCAAAATCAAGTGGAAGGGTCCAAAATATGTGAATATCATGATGTGAAAAGAATTATTTTTCGAGTATATATCAATAAATTAATATCTAGTGACATTTTACATCCAAGATGAGTAGCTTTCGAACACAACCGCATGTAAATTGCATAATAATAATAAACAAATAATATTATTTTGACATAAACGTGATCTCACTTCCTCTAGGGGTCCAAAATCAGTTGGTTACCCTACTCCTCAAACGCAATATCAATGACCAAGGAGAAACGTGTCGCACCCATAGCATAATTCTGTTATCGTGGCTGGATATGAGTCATTCACGTTGGGTGCGAGAACACGGGTGAGGTTAAATGTAATTTGATCTTCACCAGCACTTATTTGTTTTGCATATATTGCAAATTGCAAATTGATAACAGATAGCTCAAAACAATACCGATATAGATTTCGAAAGAACAGTGTCACTTTAAATCATTCAAAATTCAATTAAATCACATGTTTATTTGTTCATACAAGCTTATCGCGAATGCTCCTCTTTAAATTCAACTCGAGCGCAATAACTTCTCCGAAAATGTTTAGGACTTACTTTTACCTTGTGTGCGGCTATATGCAGACTCGACGATGAGCGAACATCGCAGCTAACTGGCAAAATCCTCCCTGAAGAGCACTTATTTCCGGCTCTTCTCCCACTCCCACCAAATAGGTATCATAAATATAACACTCACCATCCGCGGAACATTTCTAGCGTTCAGAATCATAAGGACCTGGTTGCGATAGTCGATTCGCTTCATCGGTTTCCCCTTCGCATTAATGCAGTGCAATGAACCAAATTTCCGAAATAATTACAATACAGTGTAGTGAAAGATTGTACTAGCTAGCAAAAGCACATCAAACGCACCGCGAAATGGTTTATTAACAAAACAGAAAATCAATAAAGAGTATTTGACATCGCAGTTAGACCCTTATGATTGTGGACGCTAGAAATTTTCCGCTTACACAAGCCGCAGATTGTTTTCAAACCACCTACTATTCTGACGACGCAATGATTCTTCGTCCTCACCAAAAGCGGCGCTTTCACTGTGTTCAATGATCTGTTATGGATCCGTTGTTTTACTGTTCGCTCGACTTCACCGTTCTCTATCGTGTTTTCGCAAGAAATACTAGGCCGGGGGGTGGGGAGGTCAAAACTAGATTTTGAAACCTTGTACAATCAGGTCCTTCAATTTTAAACAGCAAGCCACTTCCAATGGATCACATTATTCGAGCAGTTTGAAATGAAATATCTCTTACCACTCGCTATGTTTATAGTCTGGCGAATAGAATTTCGATCTATCAAAAATTGGAACCAATTCAATATTTTGTAGACCAGCAATTGTAAAGGTACTATAAACTTTCATAATCAAAGCTTAGATAGATCCTACTCGCCAACCAAATCGAGTGAAGTTGTTGTAGTATTACATAATCATAGAAGGCAGACTCAGGGATGAAGAGTAGACATTGAAATTGTAAGGACATTCTGTAATAAAGCTTCAAACCCACAAGACATATTTTATTGAATCTCTACAGTTCAGAAGTAGGATAAATCCACTGGCGTGCACAGGGTGGGGCAAGGTGGGGGGGGGGGGCAATTGCCCCTCCTTTTATAAATAAGATGTTTATTTCCACATTTCCAAATTACGATATAAAATAACATGTTTTCTTGATAACTTGATTTGAAGGTAAAATAACTTCATTTCATACTATAAGGGCACTGTAAACCTTTTATTGCGTCAATTTCCTTTGAGATGGTGTCTGGAAATTGCACCACAAAGGTGCATGAAGGGACAAACTTCAATGAAATTTTTTGGTCAAAAAATTGCGCCACAGTAGTGGTGCATACAAAAAAAATTCGGTTGTAATTTTTTTTCAAGGTGGTTCATGGAGGGATAAAAGAAGAGGGTTAATTTAAGGTTGAAAAAATTCACCTGCGTGGTGGTAAATCGAAGAGAAACCTTTTTTTTTAATATCTGGTGTAAAAATATCATCAATCATGGAGGGACTAATCAAAATGAATAACCCTGGTGGAAAAATTGAATCACGCTAAAAATTTGGAGATGCACATTTAACTGAATATTTCTTGTGGAACGTTGGCAATGTGGTGAATATAGATGCAAGGTTTATTAATATTTCTGGTGCATAATTTGCATCGTTCTGATGAATGCAAGCTTCATTGAAAATTTATGGTGGAAAATTTGCACCATTCTGGTGCCATAGAATTGCACCACAAAAGTGCATGGTAAAACAAACTTCACTGACAATTGTTGGTGCACCATTCTGGTGAACGGAGGAGAATGCTTTATTGAAAGTTTCTGGTGCAAAATTTGTATCGCTCTGATAAATGAAATTAACGGAAAATTTCTGGTGGAAAACTTGCACTTGTCTGGTAAATGAAGGCACAAGCTTTATTTAAATTAAGCTATATTGAAAACTTCTGAAAGAAAATCTGCACCGTTCTGGTGAACGGATGGGCAAGCTTTTCGGAAAATGTTTGTTCTCAAATTTGCATCCTTTTGCTCAATAGAGGAACAAACTTTAATTATAATTTCTGGTGTAAAATTTGCTCCATTCTTATGATTGGAGGGAAGCTGCTTTGCTTAAAATTTATGCTGAAAAATCTGAAAATAGTGGCAAGGTTCATTTGGTGGAAAACCGGCAACATTCTGATGATAGGAGAAGCAAGCTATATTGAAAATGTCTGGTGGAAAATGGAAAAAAGGAAATCTGCACCAATCAGAAGATTGGAGAACATTTGTTTTTTTGAACATTAACGGTGAAGTATTTGCATCGTTCTGGTCAATTGAAATTTCCTGGTGTAAAATTTTCTGGTGTACAATTTAATGGTGTTAAATTTTCTTCAACTTAAACTTGACTTCCGAGAAGAACCTCAAGGGTATTGAATTCTGAAGAGAAGTAGCAAAAGAAAAGATTACTGGGGATGATTCCATGAAAATTCTGCGAATAATTTCTAGTGAATCCTGCAGATTCTCTAAGATAATTTCGAAAAGAATACCGAGGGATTCAAATTTTGAATGAAATTCGCTGTGGTAGTGGTAGTGGTAGCATGTGAGTTGTTCGTGGTCGCGTTTCAATGAAGTTTTTTGGCTTGTAATACCTCCTCAAGCAACGTTCCTCTTCGATATTCTGACTCGTTATGCGAAGACATGCCTGAATAGTGTGGAGTTCAAGAACATTATCTACGCTAGTGAAATTAAAACGTATTTCTAAATGTGCCTATTCAGTATACTCCATATTGGCTCTGTACCGTAATTGTGTCCATCTGCTACCTCATTCTACTTACACACTACCTTGAACACTCACTGGATGAACACAAACAGAGCAGTGACTCGTGCTGTTACTACAAAGATGAGTAAATCTACGCTCGCTTTGTCAATCGGTTCCAAAAGTGACAACCAAAACAAAAAACGATAGAGGGAAGACTTGGATAAGATCGAAGAACAAGACGAAACCTTCGACAATCTGTTGGTGCGAATAAAACAGATGATCCATGATGGAAACACGAAAATCGAACAGAAGATCGAGTCAAGCAATAAAGCCGTTGTTTGTGAAATTGCTACACTGCGTGAAGAGGTGCACCAACTGAAGGCCGACTACGCCCGTGATTTAAATCGGCTAAACGAATCTCATGCAAAAACGGAATTGGATGTGCTGAAAAACAAGGATGCTGTTCACAGATTGCCGAAATCAAACGATCTTATTTTGACTGGAGTACCCTACAGCCCCATGGAGAACACTGGTGCTCTAATTCAGAAAGTTGCAGCTGCGCTTGAATACAGTGATACGAATGCCCCAGTTGTTTATACCAAACGATTGGCTCGAACACCTATTGTTGCGGGTGCAACACCACCGATTTTGATCCAGTTTGCCTTCAGAGCATCCAGGGATGAATTTTTCCATCGCTATTTCGCTAGGAAGAATTTGAACTTGACTCAGCTTGGATACGACGTTGACAGACGCATCTACATAAATGAGAATCTCACCGAATCAGCTCATTACATCAAAGGGACTGCTCTTAAGCTGAAGCGTTCTGGGAAGATTCATCATGTTTTCTCCAAGGATGGGATCATTTTTGTGAAGCCGACTGAAGACGTTCCAGCTCTGCCGATTTACTACGTGGACCAGTTGGCGGAGTACGGATCGATCAAACATCAACATCATTAAAGCCGTCTATACCAAACCCTTTCCTACGAATTTCATTTATTCCTTCATTGATATTTCCATGACTCCGTTCCTACAATTATCCTTGATATCTTCCCTCCTAAAAGTCAGACATCGTTGGACCTCGGATAAATCTTCATCATGGGCGTTGTTTATAACTGATGCTGTTGCTGTTGTTGCTGTTGCTGCCGTTGTTCCCGTTGTCTCACTCCATCACCATAGTCACCGCCGAAGCAGACATTGTTGCGTTTTATCGACTTCAATTGAGTGAGCGATCGTACATCACATTATCAGATGAGTAGAATATTAACGAAAACGATAGGAATGTATGTTGTTTTGTTCTTTGACTCGATGCTCTTTCCATTCCCTTCCTTCAATCTACTTTTCCGGTTCATGCTCTCACTGTTGATCATGTTTCTGTTTCTCGATGTCGGTTAATCAGATTAATATTGCACGGACAGGACAAGGTATTGCTGATATCCCACGAGCTGTTATGAATGTGGCCCTACTGGATGATTGCTTGAACGTATGTCATATGAATGTGCAAAGTTTGTGTGCTCGTCAATTAAGCAAATTCAACGAATTTAAGCATTGTTTTGCTAGTGGCAAAGTTGATATCATTTGCGTATCTGAAACCTGGTTAAATGAAAGTATTGACGATAATTTAATTGCCGTGGATGGTTACCGAGTTTTAAGGAACGATCGCAAGTACAGCAGAGGGGGGGGGGGCATTTGTATTTATCACAAACTAGATCTTGATTGCAGAGTTATTGCTGTCTCTGATTCTCTAACGGGATTGGAAGACTGTAATCGAACCGAATATATGTTTGTTGAAGTTCGAGTAAACAATAAATTATTTCTCCTCGGTGCTATTTATTCGCCACCTAGAGTTGACTGCTCTAGTTTGCTAGATCAAAAGCTTTCCGAACTGTCACTTAATTATTCGAATGTTATTTTGATTGGAGATTTCAACATTGATGTGAGTAAAACCAGCGTTAGAACTTCACGCTTTTGCAGTGTTCTGGAAAATTTTGGATTAAACATTGTCAACAATGAACCAACGCACTTTTACTCTGGTGGAAGTTCACTGATTGATTTACTGATAACTAACGATACTGATATTGTTCTAAATTTCAATCAAGTTGCTGCTCCTGGTTTTTCTCAACACGATATAATTTTTTCATCACTTAATATATCTCGTAGAAAATTGGATCTCCCTAAGTTATTTAGGGCTTATAATCGTATTGACTACCCTCTACTACAAAGTACGTTGACAAAATTTGATTGGTCCCCGTTATATAGTATTAGTGATTCTGGCTTGGCACTCGAGTTCTTCAATGCACACATAGTTGATCTTTTCGAAAATTTCGTTCCTCTGCGATCTGTGCGGTCCAATCCCAATGCGATGTGGTTCAACAATGATATATTGAATGCAATGATTGCGAGAGACATTGCATATCGACTTTGGATATCAAGTAGAATTGAATCGTATCATATTCAGTTTAGAAGACTTCGTAATCGGGTAACCAGTCTGATAAATAAGGCTAAATCAAATTTTTTTGAGCAGTGGCTTGGAAGCTGCTAACTCTAGTTAAGAGCTGTGGAAAAAACTTAAACATTTGAATGTTGCCAGAAACTCTAATAGCAGTGTGAAGATTCATAATACTAGTGATGAAGTTAATGCCTTTTTTGGTGAAAATTTTACGATAGATCCTGAATTACCGACGATACCACCACTGAATCCTGAAGGTTTCCGTTTTTCTCCTTGCACTGATTTGGAAATTTTGTCTGCAATTTTATCAATTTCATCCAACGCGATTGGTATGGATGGTGTTCCTTTAAAGTTCATCAAATTGATTTTACCCTTCGTAATAACTCCGATTACCTACCTGTTCAACTTGTTCATTTCGACCGCTAGATTTTCTCGTGCATGGAAAACCGCAAAAGTTATTCCAATTCGTAAAAACCCTGCAGGCACTAGCTTGAATACCCTTCGCCCAATCAGTATCCTATGTTCATTATCTAAAGCCTTTGAAAAGATTCTTAAATCTCAGATTCAAGATATATTAACCGATTTAACTTACTCAGCCCTTACCAATCAGGTTTTAGGTCAGGGCACAGTACAACTTCATCACTTCTTAAGGTGCATGATGATATCCTTAAATTAATTGATAAAAAAGGAGTTGCTTTTTTACTTTTGATTGATTTCTCTAAAGCTTTTGACAGGGTCTCACACGTCAAACTACTGAAGAAATTATCACACTAGTTCGGATTCTGTCGTGAAGCTGTTTCTTTGATCAATTCGTATTTAAGCGTATTCGGTTCCCATTAATATATTATCAGGTGTACCCCAAGGGTCAGTATTGGGTCCTCTTTTATTTTCATTATTCATCAATGACCTTCCGTCAGTATTGCAAGTCTGTTTGATCCACATGTTTGCGGATGATGTTCAATTATGCATCTGTTCAATTGATGCATCTGTAGAAGAAATGGCTCGTCTAATCAATAATGATTTGAAGTGTGTATCGCTATGGTCTTCAAGAAATCTGCTTCCGATAAATTCATCTAAAACAAAAGCGATGTTTATTTCCAACGGCAGACACGCATTGAGTTACCAAATCTTTTTTATAAATAATGATATTATTGACTTTGTTAACAAGGCTTCTAATCTCGGTATAATATTACAAAATGATTTAGAATGGGATTCTCAAGTAAATACCCAATGTGGAAAGATTTATGCTGGATTACGACATTTAAGGCTAACGGCTGCTATGTTATCGGTATCAACCAAAATCAAGCTTTTCAGCTCTCTTTTGAAACCACATTTTTCGTATGGACTTGAACTGATTTTAAATGCTTCTGCTAATGCTTTGGATCGTTTAAGAGTTGCCTTAAATCACTGCGTACGTTGGGTTTTCAATTTGTCAAGATCAGTGTCTGTTTTTATCATTTACCACCACATGCAAGGAGTATCGCTTCAACCCAGTGTCGATGAATTGCGTGTGTTTTGAACATCTTCGTAGTTACGAAACGAGCGAAATGAACAAATGAGTTTATTATACATCAACGAATACGCGTTTGTTGATATTCACCAGTGCTCGATTATCAAACCCAAAATTGTCAAAATCAGAAGTGATCCTCAAAATCAAAATAATCAACGACATTTTGGGCAAAATGATTATTTTGAATATTGTTGACCACACTGCCTAAATCATCGATATTATCATCAGTTCAGCTTGAGGCAATAATTTGCCGTCGACTTATGTCTAAAAACCACGTTCTTCAGCGCTATATTTGTTTAAAATGAAAATAATCATTTTGCATTTGATCCTCAATATCATCCCGACCAATATTGAATTCTGAGGTTTGTTCCAAAAGATTTCTGGGGAGTATTCCAAGAAATGTCTGCGAATAATTTCTAATGAATCCTGCAGATAGTTCCAAGATAATTCCGAAAAGAATGCCGAGAAAATTAAATTGAAATTCCAAAGGGATTTTGAGGAAAATTTCAAGGGAGTACCAATAATTTCTAGCTCATTCCGGGAATAATTTCTAGATAATTCTTCTGAAACTCTAAGGGAATTTAAGTTTCAAGGTGTTCTGAGTAAAAGTCAAGAAGTATTCTCAAAATAATTCCAGAGGACTTCTGAGAAGAATTTCAAAAGAGCTCATAGAGTTCTAAAAATTTCTAAAAGAACCTAAGGAATTCTGAGGATGGACTTTTTTGCAACTGTACAAGTTTAAAGCCTAATTGAAAATAAGGTATAAGTTTGCCATTAAACCTTGGTCAATAGTTGTCTTACTAAGAATTTGCCTAAGAATCTTCTCTGAAAATTTAAAGTCATTTGTTACCGTGGTTGACATGCTCAATTCTTCGCACAAGTCGTCATTCCGTTAACAATCCTGTACTCGTTTATCAAAATAGTTGTGTGCGCCTTTGGTCCAATCGTTATATATTGTTTGAACCTTTTAATGATCCATTAGCCTTGGCATTTAGATGAAAAAAATTAAAACTACAATTTTAAAAAGGGGGCGACCTCGGCGTAGTGGTTAGCATCCATACCTCTCACGCCAAAGTCACGAGTTCAAATCTCACCCCCGGACAAGTCACGAATTACTCAAGAGCGTTAAAGTGACTATAATAACAAAAAAAAAAAAAAAAAACAATTTTAAAAAAATTTCAAAGAAAAGAAATTTTTCAACGTACTTGCAACGGTAACAGTAAAGTGACTATAACAGCATTTAAGGGCTTACAAAAATACTTACTTTAAATAGTCAAAAATTGTAACGATGCCTTCAAAATATACAAAAACGTACTGCACGAAATTTCAGAAAGGTTACTGAATAAATGATTATACCAGTACCTTGAAGAATATGTTTTCTTTGATTTGTATTTTTAACCTGTAAAGAAGAGCATGACGCAAAACATTATTACAACGATTCCTACAGGGTTCAGAAATTTGGAAGAAATCGACCGAGTTGCTGGGCAAACACAAATTCAGTGATACCCATGTTGGTAGTATGCAAGCGTGGAAGAATTTCAAAACCAGGAAGGCTATCGACGAAGAACTGGACCACCCAAAAACAGCTATGATTACTGCTAGTATGGCAAAGCGGCTACAAAATCGCTATATAATGGAACATTTCATCGATATTGTGCGCATACTTTGCAAAGGTAGCCGACCACTTCGTGGATATTCGGAAGGAGCGGAAAGTGTGCCACCCAGTTGGTGGCTAACTACGATCCTGTGCTGGAAAAACACTTGGTGGAAGGTGCGAAAAATTGCCAGTATACAAGTAACCGTGTTCAAAATGACATGATTACGTCGTTGCTCAATATAATGTAAAGAAGATGAACCACCACCGGAGCAAAAAATAAATAAAATTAGCTAAATTGAGCAGTAGGGAAAAAGTGGGAGGAGGACAGCACCATCTACCACGTACTTTGGAGTACTCTCCATCCCCAGATTAAATGCACCATAGAAAAAAATTACACCATTATTAAATGCACCATAGAAAAATCTCTGAAGAATTGGAAACTTTCGAAATGCTGCTACTGGTGAAGAGTCTGGGTCCGTTTGCAATTCAAGTCTCAAAGGCACATTTTTGTGGAACAGGTATCGTCGTTTCCAACGCAATGAATGCTGCTGCAACCGCTGTTTATCCAGGTCGACCGGTGTTGAATCGCGTCGTTCGTGGAGGCGGAAATCCAGTTCATGAATTGGGAAAAGGAAACTCTAGAGTCGCATGAAATTTTCAATCGTCGGGTGCACCGAATCAAGGTTACAAACACGGCAAAACGCTTGTTTCAAAGCCGACGAAATTTCGATTGTGCTGCCATTCTTTGCTGGGGAACGAAACGAAAATGTGACCATTTTGCAGCAGTTTGTGTATTTGCAATCTAACTCCCACTGACTTGCAGTGGCATTATGAATCGAATCCACCTGCAACAAGCGACAAGTGACAGCTCTATTGCAACTCCAAAAGCCCATTTCAAGAACGCAAGCATTCCGAAGCTATTTTCGTATACGATAAGCCCCGCTCCAATACATTTCAATGAGGGAATCATTAATAATGTACAGGAACTTTCAATCAAGCTGTATTGCTTGATTGACGTGTATTTAATGAGTTGAAAATGTTTGTAGTATCACTAGTACTAGTACTAGTACTCAGAAATTAAGTGTGAAAATATTATAATGGAAACAAATAAACGAACTCACCTAATCTGGCCAAGTGAAGAACCCAACAAGCTGGCCTGATGTGTCAGAGGGGAAGTCGCAATTGATAGATCTTGCACGGCATGTCCCGAATGTAGTCTTGAAAACCCTCTTGGTCGTCCAACACAATCCGCACACTGTGGAACTCGATTAAGGAAATATCCTACCAAACAATTTTAGCTGCAGCTTAGCTTATACGGACAAAAATTAGCTGCATAAAGCAAATTTTGGTAGTATAAGCTAATCTGTAGCTAAAATTGTTTGTTGGGATGTGACCATTCTGTAACTGTACTTGAAAATTCAAGACGAGCGCCGTATGTGAACGATTTTGTCATGAAGCTATATATACCTGTGAATACATTCGATCTACCCAGACGTTTGGAGAAGTGTATCTAAACTGGAAGAGCTGAATCTTTTGCCGAATATTATCAATCAAAACGGTCCTCATAGCCTAGTCAGTAAAGGCACGGTATTACCAAGCTGGAGGCGGTGGATTCGATTCCGGTCCGGTCGAGGGACTCTTTCGGGTTGGAAATTTTCTCGACTTCCCTGGGCATAGAATATCATTGTGCTTGCCACAC
The DNA here is from genome assembly GCF_037179485.1 of Ochlerotatus camptorhynchus. NCBI lineage: Eukaryota > Metazoa > Arthropoda > Insecta > Diptera > Culicidae > Ochlerotatus > Ochlerotatus camptorhynchus. The sequence continues at coordinate 545,980 of NW_027040594.1, forward strand.
AATATATAAATTCATGGAAGTGCATTTAGAACACTAAGTTGAGAGCATGCAATAAGCTAATATGCGCTAAGCAATAAGCTTGAAAATGCGAATAAAAAGAATTTAAATTATATTAGAACTGGTAGAGTACACTGTTTAAGACATTGAAGATTCAGTTTTTAAGAATCAAGCTCGAATGCAGAACTTTCGGACCGTTGCTGCTATTCAAGCATTTCGTATGATAAGAAGCGAAGTTACAACTAGTCCAAAGAGTCCAATCAGATGTTTTCCTGCAATCAACTCGGACTTGTAGGGGAAATGGATGTAATTTCGGCCTAAATGCCCCTAATTTAGGTCCATACATAAATTCATCAATCGACTAAATTTTCTAAAGTGTCCAAAAATATCTATTACTACTATCCCAATGACGCGTTCATTTAGATAAAATTGATAAATAGTAGATTTTTAGCGATGGGCTAAATGTTAGGCGATAGGCCAATATTAGGGCCATTTCCCCTATCTGCTGTTTGTCGCCTCATATCTAGGGATGCTTTTCATCGAAATGACGTCCATCGAAATAAAAATCAAGCCGGATCAATGCTGTTGTTACTTTTTCTTCAGTGTGCCTCACGTATGCCGCAGCTGTGCCGGCAGTGCCAAGAGTGTCATCAGACTGAATTTTTTATTTGTATAATGGTATGTTTGATAAACAAATACAACGGTAGCCTGTTTGGCCACAGAGGTGCTTTCATCGCTAAAAATTTGGTTCGCCAGCTTACCGTAAGGGTGGATCGTATGTTAATATAATATATTTGATTAGACACTAAGTGCTGGCAGCGCCAAGTGGCAATTTTCAACAGAAAATTTATCGATACTAGCGCCAAATTGGTCGAAATTGGAACATTTATAGAGGAAATCAAGAGATGCTAGCGCCACGTAACGGCGATGCTCCCACTTATCTTTACACAAGTTTCTGACCGAAGTTGGGCGTCTGTTCTCTGTGATAATAGTGTATTATTCAGACAAATTCTATTACAAAACATTGTAAAACTTATCAAATTTATTACTCAATGTATACTACAAGCAATGTTGCTCTATATCACTTAGAAACATGTGATCTGGGTAGTAATATGATACATTTTCTATGGTCATATTCTAAATAACATATAACAAGGCTTGCAGTATGGACAAGGCTGTTTCTATGCGCTAGGCGATTATGAGAGGATACATCAACAAAACCGTTTGTTTACATCATTTTCATCTGTCCTGATGACCAATTATAACGGAATTTAAAGGAAATAAATCAACCCACTCAAAGCTCTTCATAAAGGGATTCCGTTAAGAAGTTCGACAAATTTAAAGGATTGGAAAAAAGTTTTTTGTGTGTCAAGCCATTTGCTCCTGTGGCTTGATGAGTTCTTCGTATTCCACAACGGACACAATCAATGGTGAAAATTACAGAAAAGAATGCTTCAAAAAACGGCTTCTACCCATCTACCGAAAGCATACGGATCCTCCATTGTTTTGGCCGGATCTGGCATCTGCTCACTATGCTTCTGCTACGTTGGAGATGCTCAAGAAGGAAAAAAGTTGATTTTGCCCCAGAATTCCAAAATCCCCCAAACTGCCCTGAACCATAGAGGTAACTCTAAGACTAGAAGGTCCCGAAGAAACGTGCTCAACTTTTTTTTTTTGGCTCAGCTCTGGTACTTTCTTCGGTCCCAAGCTAATCGATTTACCCCTCGAAACATAGGAAAATCCACTAGCCCCTCATTTTATCTGTCAAACTTTCATAGCGAATCAAAACAAACATTGTGTAGTACTAATCATTAGTTTCGTATTGATTGTTGCCTGAACTGCGTCCTATCGAAAGATACTGGGCAATAATTAAACAGCATCTTACAAAAGATGGAAGAGAAGCAGGCTCTGTTGACTGTCGATGAAGAGAATCGATCAAATCAGATTGCATCTTTTGAAATGTTCATCTAGATTTGTTCTTCTAGAACCTCGAGAAACTAAGCTTTAAAAATCTGTATAGCTTCATTTTCCTAACATCGTCGCCCCAAAACTGCTCGACGAAGTGATTAATTTCTGAGATCTCAAAAGCAAACCCTACAACAATAACATCAACTTGAACCCGAAGGTTAATAATGCTATCAGCGCCCGGCAGGCATGAATTTGGTAACAATGCAAGCCAGTAGGTATTGGGCTTCATTGGAATGAGTTGAAAATCATAACTCACCTACAGGAAGCATTCATCCAAAACCATCTCCCGCAAGCGGTGGGTTGTGTACACAATTGGAAGAATTGCCAGACCAAAACTTCCAATTAGTTAGAACTGAATCGGCGTTGTTGTTGTTATTGTTTTGAAAACAATTTAACGAAGGAAAGTACATTTTCGTGACTGAGACTTCTAACATGGGATTATGGCGGCTTTGCGGTGGGAATTTTTGCTAAACATTAATTTGTGCCTCGGTTCGGAGCCATCAATAGCGATTACAAATGCAGATGGCGTCGCTTCTCCATAGCTGACAAAGGAGGTTGCGGGTCGTGGGGATGTTTTCCCGCTGTCTGCCATTCTAGACGGTTTCGAACATTTTCCGAGAAAATTGGGGCTACCGTACCGGAATTCATTAGAATAATTTAGCATCAGATCCAGCAGTGAACCCTGCTTGGATCTACCAAATTTGATGTCTTTTTAAATGTAATCCTACAGTAAATATTTTGTTGTTTTCAACTGCAAACAGGAGCAGGATTTTGAATATAAAATTACCCCTTAAAACGGTCAGTACCTTAGCGGCGCCGGTGATGTAGTGGTAAGGGTGATTGCCTCTCACCCCAAAAGGCCTGGGTTCAATCCCAGTCGGCGCCACCGGGATGTTCTAAGGCATAACATCTCTGATCACGCCTTCCTTCGGATGGGAAGTAAAGCCGTTGGTCCCCGGTTCATGAGTTGATGGATCGATAGGTGGGGTTCAGGTGTGGGAGTTGCCTCCCTGGCGTCGGTAGCATTGGTGCTCAGCACGGAAAACAATATCGACGGCAAACAAATCAAGGATAAAAATGGGAACGACGTCCATGCAAGATGGCGGGCTTTGCTTTCGATGTCTGCCACCATTTTTGAATCCAAAATGGTGGCAATTGGCTTTAGAAGAGATATTTAGTGGCCATGGACAGCCTCGTAAAGGTTCAGCACAGTTTGCGTGGACCTTTTGCGGGGGAGGGGTTTTGCGAAAATCTGCTAGGAGCAACAATTTTGTCTAATTAGTGGTTTAGGCTATTTTTGAGCTCAAAATCTTGCATCGCATTATTCTCCCTGAATAAGCCTTACCAAGCATACTGCCGCTAACCTAGACGTTAGACGAAGGCAAAATTTCGATAATTTTAGCTCGTGCACTTCATAGCTTTCATTGACATCAAAAAGAACGATGACGACGTTAACGGGCCATAAAATCGACCATCCATTCACCCGAATTAAATTTCGTTCCCTTCAGTAACCAAAAACTAACCAATAGGTGGATATTGTTCACCACCTCTCAGTTGGAACTTTTACGTAGCGAAAATATGCATCATTGAAGCATTGAAAGTTAGATTAAATTGATATCATCATTTGATTTAAAGTACATATTTATTTCAGTGCATGTATCATGAATTGAGTAATAGCACAAACAAAGTGCCAAGCGACTAACTGGCGAAGAAATCAATTAAATTAATGTGGTTCGCTGTAATACAATTTTCATTGAAGCTTTTGCCATCAGTTGGCCAAGTAATTAATTAATTAATTTAGCTTTATTTAGGAGGCTTTCAGCCTTAGGCTGGTTCGCCTCCAACTTGGCCAAGTACTTTTGCTTTGATTTGAACAAAGTTTATTTTGTGGGCAATGATCTTTGACAGTGTGCAAAGAGTGTATCATTTTGTAATTTTTTTATGCTTTTCAGTTTTAAGTAGAGTTAAAGAGATTGACCCAAAACATTCTAGTACATTTGGTGAAAATACAAGTACAATCCAGTTGTAGCAACAATCAATACGAAACTAACGATTTTAAATTGGCTCACCACTTTAGTAGCCTATTGGTCCCAAGCAAACGATTAACGTACCCCATTCTAGTTGAAATTCTATTACTACACTATGTTTGTTTTGATTCGCTATGAAAGTTTGACAGATAACATCAGGGGTGTGTGGATTCATGCAGAACATGCAGGGGTGAGTGAAATAGCTTGGGACTGCTTGGGACCGTTGTTCTGGTACTGAGTGAGCCAAAAATAATAATGATTTTCTTCGGGACCCAGTGGTCTTAGAGTTACCTCTATGGTAGTAGTGTTGCCATGTGGTACACTGAGACCTTGAATTTTGACAAAACAACATTCTCTTGATCAAGGCAACCTCTGAGTATCAAAGTCAACATTTATTTTCTTTCATACGTGGCTGGATGAAAAAATCTTCAACGAGATCGAAATTCTCAGCGGGTCCGGTGGTGTAATGGTAAGCGTGATTGCCTCTCACCTCAAAAGGCCTGTGTTCAATCCCAGTCGGCGCCGCCGAGATTTTCTGAAGCATAACATCTCTGATCACGCCGGAAGTAAAGCCGTTGGTCCCCGGTCCATGAGTTTGATGGGTCGATAGGTAGGGTCCAGGTGTGGGAGCTGCCGTCCTGGCGTCGGTAACATTGGTACTCAGTACGGAAAACAAGAACGACGAAAAACAAATCAAGGAAAAAAAAATCGAAATTCATCATCTGCCTCAGATTCAAAGGGTTCTCACCGATTCAATTTTTTTAGATTTGATTGATTGAAGAAAAGTCAAAACTGTGATATTTTAACACTCCAAATACGCCGACTACGAAGCCTACTCTGAAAAACGCTAGATGAATTCTAAAATTGTACTCAAGCATGGGAAAATTCATTCATTCGCACGAGCACCACAGAATCAAAATAGCCATCCTCACCTACAAACAGATTGCCAAACGAGTGTAAATTCTTCCAACCAAGTGACTCTGCAGCTTGACTTAGAACTGACAGCAGTAGAAGGAAAGAAGGATAAACTGAAAGGCAGCCGAACAATTTTCTCTAGCGAGGGAGAACCAGATTGAATGCGTAAAATTCGAATGCTAACGATTTAAATAGCCGAGTCAGATAGTTTTTGGCTCACTGATTTAAATCAGTTGAATTGGCCACAGCAGTTTTAAGTTATTTGCGTGACGCTTATGTTTATGTGTTGCAGTATATCAGTTTTCTCAATATTAATAGCGATTTAAATGTGTCAATGTATGTTTAAAGCTAGAAAATAAAAAGTGATTCTTTCTGCAAAATTCTCATTCAGCTCACTCAGCTGAATGCAATCGTAAAAGGCTCAGCATGGAAAAAATAATAAGAGAGGAATCATCCACACTACTACACACAGAATCATTCATGTTACGCTCAGCTGTCTGTTTTGCTCAATTCTGCGTTCATCGAAGAAAATAGAAGCAATGCGAATACGAACGAAATCAGTGCGGCTCGCACAAGCTGCTGTTCGTTTCTGATGTTGTATGCGTGTGAGTGAGTTGAGAATGCAAAATTGAACGATTTTTCCCATGCTTGATTGTACTACGTCTAGAATTCCTAGGGTCTATAGATTATTTTTATGAAAAACAGATTGACAATAGGGTCGACTACTTTTTTTAAAGGGAAAAGCGTCGTTACACGTTTTTTTTTTCAAAGTACGGTTATGGTTTTTGGAAGTTGCTTAAGATCAATAATTTAAACTAATGGGCACAAATGTTCATAATTAGCCAGAATACAATCATGGTTCCAATATATGAACCCTGGAAACAACGTAAGAGTCCTCCAAAAGATCCGGAACAACCGTAAAAGTGGTCAATCCACGAAACTGATCCTAGAGTTCCTTTTTTTTTTAAACATTATGAATTGCGATACATCAAGACCAAGAATTGAAAAGGCCTTAACTCCATTTTGTAAACAAACCTTGTAAGGCCGTTTTCTCGCGAACTGATACCTACATTCACAAACCTACCACACAATCGGGTAGAGGAGAATGTTCACTACCTGTTCATTTTGTTGGTTTACGTTGGCGGCCATAGGTTCTCGAGAAAATGGCCTTACAATGTTTGTTTATAAAATGAAGTTGAGGCCATTTCAATTGTTGGTCTTGATATGAAAGAATTTAGGGAACCGGCCATGGAGTCGTTCTCCGGAAGATCCGGAACATCAGTAAAAGTGGTAAATCCATGAAAGTGTTCTTAGATCACCACGGTTTTTTTTCGAAAACTCTTGGAATTTAGGGTCGTGACATATACATAAACCTGGATGGCCAAGGGACCGTCCTCCGGAATATCCGGAACATTCTTAAAAGTGGTCAATTCATGAAACTGATCCCAGAGCTGCGCAGTTTTTGAAAAATACTAGGAACTGTGATGATATAATGAATTTGGGGTCGTGACATAAACATGGACCCTAATGGCCATGGGACCGTTCTCCGGAAGATACGGAACTTCCGTAAAAGTAGACAATCCACGAAACTGATCCTAGAGCTCCGTGGTTTTTTTAGACACTAGGAACTGTGATATAAGATAGAATTTGGGGTCGTGACATAAACATGAACCCAGATGACCATCAGACCATCCTCCGAGAAATCCGGAACATCCGTAAAAGTAATCAATCTATGAAACTGGCTCTGCTTGACCCTGTCGTATGTAAATTAATTGGGGGTTATAACATAAACATGTACCTAGAAGGCCACCGGACATCCGGAAGATATGGAACATATTTAAAAATGGTCAATCCACAAAACTGATCCTAGAGCTCCACGGTTTTATCGAAATAATTTGAAACTGTGTTATAAGAAAGAATTTGAAACTGTGTTATAAGAAAGAATTTGAGGTTATGACATAATCATGGACATGGAGGGCCATGGGACCGTCGTCTGGAAGATCTGGAACATCCGAAAAATCAACAATTGGGTTCTTTAAAGGTATTGAACTAAATGCATATTCATAATCTACATTAAAAATGGAACCCAAATCCAAAATTTCATCAATTTTGGTACACTGGTACACATTTTAAATAAGTACGATTACATTTGCAAAAATCACCTTATTAGCGCCACTCGATGTCACTTTGTATGGGAGCGAGCTGTCAGTTTGTCAGTGAAGTTATAATTTTGCTTTAAATTTTGATTTAAAAATCGAAATGAAAGTGTGTGGGTTCGAAAAAAATATCGCTCTGCTCAGAAAACGAAGCTCTTTCAGATGAAGTATAAAAAAAGATATATTTTTCAAAATTAAAAAACCCAATTCATAAACACGTGGAACTGTGTTATAAGAAAGAATTTGAGGTCGTAACATAAGCATGGACCTGAATGACCATGGGACCGTTCTCCGGAAGATCCGTAAAAGTTGTCCTGCCATGATACTGATTCTAGAGCTCCGTTGTTTTTTTCAAAAACATTTCGAACTGAGATATATGAATGTATTTGGGGTCGTGACATACACATGAAATTGGATGGCCATTGGACGGAAGATCCGGAAGATCCATAAAAGTAGTTCATCCATGAAACTGTGAAAAAAACGCGTTTTTTCGAAACCTCTTGGAACTGTGATGTAAGATAGAATTTAGGCTCGTGACATAAACATGAACCCGGATGGACATGGGACTTTCAAAAGATCCGGAACATGATTGAATATGGTAAATCTGTGAAACTGATCCTAGAGCTCTGCAGTTCATTTTTAAACACTTTGAACTGTGATAGAAGAAAGAATTTTGGGTCATGACATAATTATGGCCCGGATGACTATGGGCATCAGCCAATCAACGATCTTATTTATACAAAATTCCTCGACATTTTTGTGTACAAAGAGTTCAGCTTCAGCTGAGGATTTCAAAATGCCTGAAGCTTAGCCAAAAATCTTGAATTGAACCAGTTAACTTTAACTGCGTATGTTTGTCCGTGCACATTTGGCAATACAGTTGTATTCGTGCAACCTGGTGGTGATCTAGCCCTCACGTATGTGTTGGTAGAGGCAAAAATATAAACATTTCAGAAGACGATTACAAAACACGGTCTAGTATCATTTTCATGGAATTAGCACTGTTATGGATGTTCCGGATCTCTCGGAGAACGGTCCCACAGCCATCCGGGTCCATGTTTCTGTCACGACCCCAAATTTATTCTTATATCACAGATTCAAATGTTTTTGAAAAAACCACGGAGCTCTACACTGAGGCAAATGGACATAAGAATTCCATAAGATTCACTTATGAATATTAGGCACAAGAAATTAGTATGAATTTCACTGATTTGCCTTGAAAAAATTAATGTTGACGAAAATATTATAAAATGCAGCAGACTAGAACCGAACCATGGAGGTTGAGATTACGAGGCCTGTGTGTTGACCACTCGTCTTTCAACGCTTGGGAAAATAAGTTGGTTATAGGCGTATAACAGCTACCTCATGTTAGACAAAAATCATTCATAAGTCACGCTAATGAAATTCATAAGTCGGGCTTTATGAAATTCTTAAATTTATTTGCCTCAGTGTAGGATCAGTTTCATGGATTGACCATTTATACGGATGATCCTGATCTTCTAGAGGACGGCCCCTTGGTCATCCGGGTTCGTGTTTATGTCACTATCCTAAATTCTATCTTATATCACAGTTCCAAGTGTTTTCGAAAAAAAAAAACACGGAGCTCTAAGATCAGTTTCGTAGATTTACTACTGTTACAGATGCTCCGAATCTTCCGAATGACGGTTCCATAGCCATCCGGTCCATGTTTATGTCACGATCCCAAATTATTTCTTATATCCCGTTCCACGTTTTTGCGAGAGAAAAACTGCGGATCTTTAGGATCAGTTTCGTGGATGGACCACTTTTACGGATGTTTAGGATCTTCCGGAGGACCCTTCCGTTGTCTCCTGGATCCATATGTAGAAACCATGGCAGTATTCTGGCTAATTATGAGCATTTGTGCCCATTAATCTAAATTATAGCCGTTAAGCCACTTGCAGAACCCATAAACACATCTTTAAAAAAAAAACTTCAAGGGACAGCCCTATGGGGTTGTACGCAACGGTAACGTAGGACTACTTATATATTAAATCGTATTTGTTAACTGCAGCAGGAGCTTGTGTTTTGTGTAGGAATAGGATTTTGAGCGGAGTTCTCTCTGTTGATACTCTTCAGTATGACGCGCTTGACATAGATGGCCCACAGCGACTCACGAAGAGCTTCTGATTCCGATCAATAGCGGTGCGGCTTCTTCCTCCTTCTTTGAATGCTCATGTGGGCTGCAGCTCGCTTTCGTTGTGTACCGGAGAAAACCACCACTCACCACGTGGCAATTGAATAAACATCGTTTCGTGTGTCCAGGTCAAATTCAACTTTGAAATCTGTGCTAGGGAAATCGTTTTTCGCAGGCAATCGGTGATAAGAAATAAGAAACAATAAGAAAACAACAAGAAGAAAAATGATAAAGTCTTAAATTGAACAGATGCATAGGAATATTTCTGCTCGATGGTGATAAAATTATTGAAATTGGTTCAGGGGCAGCTGGGCTATTAACATTCAAAATCTTTCATAATTTTGTTATATTTTCCATTTTAGGTTTTCACAAAGTAAACCCCCATATAGAAATCACAGACGTAGTCCTACGTCAAAAGTGTGACGACTCTTATCACTTTAAAAAAAAACTACACGACTCTATTTCTAATATTTTACGTTCAAAATAATTTACTGACCCTACGAATTCTAGAGATTCCACAATTCATCGACAAAATTGATCAAAAAATGTCATAGTTATACCATTGTAAACTTGCCGATTTTTGGAGGCATCGTATTCGAAGTGTTGCAAATTTCAAAATCATGAGTCAGATTCCTCAGGTTCTGAAAAATGAAAATTTTAAAGGGCTGAAGAAAATGTTCAATACCTGGATCTCAAAAAGAGACTAGTCCAAGCTTGTGGAAATTTTCAAGATTTTGCAACGAATATTCAGATTTCGGATCATGAAATGTTTTCCAAGTGCCCAGATTTGAAAACAAATATCAATATAATGCCACTTAGAAAATGATCAAGGTTCATGGGCTTGAAGAAAATATTCATGATTCTGGAATTTCATGACATTACCTTGAGAACAGGGGCCTCCCTTAGCTCAGTCGGCAAAGGCGCAGCTGTAAAGCAAGGCCAGGCTGGAGGTGGCTGGGTTCGACTCCCGGTCCGGTCTAGAAACTTTTCTCGAGTTCCCTGGGCATAAAGTGTGATTGTACTTGCCACACAATTATACCAATGCAAAAATGGTACAGGCATCGAAAGCGCTCATTTAATAGCTGTGGCAGTGCATCTTGAACACTAAGTTGAGAGCACGCAATAAGCTAATTTGCGATAAGCAATAAGCTTGAAATTCGATGAAGACCTTGAAGAAATTTGAGGCAAACTTTAAGGAAATTCTAAGGTGTATTCTAAAAGAGTACTGACTGGAATTCCAGTTTAGTTTTGAGGCGAACTTCAAGCGAAGTATATGGATTGCTTCCATGGTAATTCTGAGAACCTTTTAACTATTGGTAAAAGCTGTATCTTACCCCATCTTACCCTAACTGTATTTGGGGTGCTTCCAATGCATGGACCTCTTTGTTACAGCATTTCTGACGCACACACATTGTGTTTTATGACCGGTGGCTTTACGCTCATGGCTCACACGACCAATCAAATCTAGGGGCATCCCACTCTAAACTATAGCTGTAGAGTTAATAAAGTATTTCCAAGCATTTGATAAGTATTCCTAAGAGCAACCGTACCAATGAGTAAATAATGCACATTTACCAACCTCTATCATAACGCTACTTGCGTACCGGGGGTTGTTATTCAGGTTGGGGAAATAACAATCCTCACCTTGGGAAGTAGTGAGTTCATAAATTTAGCAACCCGGTAGCAACGCATCAGACGGTTGCTATTTTGAATAAACGTCAAAAGTTTGTTTTGCCGGTGTGGAAAACGGTAACTTAAATTATGACTCTGATAGCAACGACCAGTGTGGAGAGGAGTGATTAAGCCAAAATGGAAACACTGTGCGTAAGTAAAATAGTGCCGCAAATGGCAACGACTGGTACGGTTGCTCTAATGTAGTTGTTTGTTGTTGTATATTCCAGAACGTTTAATCACGGACTAAAACATATTAATACTAGCTTCAAGCTGTTTTGCTGTAGTGTAAACATGTTTATGAGTTAGTGTTTTAATTCTACTTCTGAAATAGTTCTTCAAAGAACATTTTTCATTCAGCGAACCAGCTGGAGCAGGGACAGCGAATTAATTATGATTTCGAACTGGCTGTGCAGTACAATATCAACATTTTGAATTCTATTACTTAGCTGGAAGTTAATGGTGCCGTTGTCATCCAGACTCACAACCAGATTCCAAACTGGCCTTCCTAACCAACCAGCCTGAACTGCCAAAATAAACGCGTTTCAGGCTAAGAATTACCGCAAGCTGCATGAGCATGAAATTTTTGAATTTAAGCAGGTCAATGGTGCTAGGACTACGCTGGTTATTTGCTAGAGAGCAATAGCAAAACAATGAAGCATAACTGCCAGCAATTCGTTGGGTTGATTGACTATAAATTGAACTGATGCAGTTTTGAGAAACTTACATCGGTAAAGATGAGTTACGAAGAACTGGAGAGGGAGTTGAGTGAGTATCTTGATAGGAACCGAACGCTTCAGGTGAAATCAATATGAATTTCTCACTTTTTGCCTTCGAAACCAGTTAGGACAAGAAGGAAAATATTAATTTATTTCATCCCATCGGTATACCAAACAAACAAAAAACGTTTTAGTTCCAAAAAGTTACTATACCCATTTCGTATAAAATTAAACATTAGTTAGTCAATAAATGGATTTATTTCAAACCATTCCCCAAACAGTCCATATTAATGTTTAAACAAATAACAACCGTCTCTGATCAATGGTAGAATCAATTAGACAGCAGTTCCGAGATTAACACAAAGCGAATATGTTGATTCGATCATGCCCAGCCTTAATAATAACTAAGCCTTAAGCAGTTGAGCATCGACGGTTCCAAATCCGAGGAAATGTGATTCACTTCTACAATGAACTCGTTTGGCGGCAATCTAGGAGATGTGGATTTCCGGATGTCATAAGTGCGGATGATGCGGAAAGCTTTCACAACTTCTTATTCAGCTTCAATCAGCGTAATTCCATAAGTTTTCGACCAACAGTCAAGATCCTAATGGACGAAAAATCCATCTTTATGGAGAGATGGTTTTTTGATTGAAAAATTTGTTTAGAGAATTTGCTTCCACACTCAGTTTCTTCCACAGTAACTTTCCAAATAGTTCCTCATTCTCCCTTTGAATGACAGGTGAATCGATTTGGCATTTCCTTGAATCAAAATGGTCTTCTCCTCGAATAAATTAAAAAAATAACAATTAATTACAGTAATAACACACAAAATCCCAGATGGTAACAAATTAGCGCTAAATATTTCTTAAGTATTTTAAAGTATTTTCAGTTATCTTAGATATCAGTAAGAACTTTCTGAGTATAATGCAAGAAATACAATGTTTAGAGTGGGATTCCCCTAGAATCAAACCGACTCAAAATTGAGTCTTAATAGTCGACTCAATTTCGTCAATAGTGGATTTACTCAAAAGTGTGTTGAAATTTCCAGCTTTTTCCAGGAAAAACTTCTCGAATATGAAGAATAGTTAATTAGAATACTACTCGACTGAGTAACATTTGCATGGATTTTCCTCATACTAGAGAAGTTTTCCCAGGTTTTCCACGACCGGGAAAATTGATCGATCGTGCATAGATATTCATGTGTGCCGAAAAACAGCTCTGCTGTCGAATTGACATATAACCCAGCGGAGCCACCCACGGATTCAAAAGTTGGTGCTTGTATTTTTGAACTTGTTTGTGTGTGCCTACAAGCGTAGCTTTACCGAACAACAGACTATATAGACTTATATAAGTAAAGGCGTTGTGATACGAGAAGGGACAGCTCGATAGAGTTTTTTAGTGGGATTGGAATTTTATGATATTTTCCTGCTCCGTTCGGGTTCGGAATTCGAAGGTTATCTTTATTGGTTGGAGCTGCTCTGCTCATCGTGGACGAGTGGGATGTTTGCTTTTCCAGGTTTTACGACTTCCGCGTACGTGATTTTCATGGGAATTGTGTTACAGTAAAATTGGTTTAAGCGCTGGCTGGAACTTCAACAGGATGTTGTGCCTGTTGGCAACAGGAGGTCCCACTTGGCCAGCGGCAAATTATATGATTTCACTTGATCATCAAACCATTTTCAGGCCATTGAATTAGAAAGTAATTCAATTTCCTCTTGGGTTTGTCTACCTATAAAATGGTGAGCTCGTACAGCTTTTTGTGACTATGTTCATTTGAACCGACTGGGATTGATGTTTGGCCTTCAATTGTCGCTGTCATTTCGGCGTTTTGCTATGGAACCTTCCTCTTTAGATTGCTGTTAATATCCCCACCAACCCCTGAATTGGCTGGATGATTTCAAATTTGCATAATACACGGGAACCAGGAAGAAAATATTACCCGACATACAGACAAAATGACTGCAAGCTATTGAATTAATTTATGAAGAGCGTATTTAAAGCAATGCTTAAATCGTAAAAGATAGCACAGTAATGGACCAGTCTTAACTTGAATGAGATGGTAATTTTATTCTTTTTATGCAAAGCGAGCCCACCTGCTCTGTACCTTATGCACTCAGGAAAAAAATGTTTACTCGAACCTCACTTCATCTTTGACGCATTTGATAAGCCAAAACAAAAATCGCATTGTGAAGTTAATTGATTCGAGGTTGAAAAAAATCCGTGATTGACTAATTTTGATTCGCGTGCATGCTCCCTTCTTGCTTGTTGCAGGGGTTGAACTGAGCTTCTTGTTGCTAGAAAATAATCTGCATTTTTTCAACGGAATTAAATGCCCGAAGTAGCCCAAGCTTATTATTTTTACTGAAAGAATTCACCGTTGAAATGATTTCCATTCACAACATTTGCCTAAGATTCGGAGGCAAGACACAATGCAAGACGATACCCATGTTTAGTTGAAACAAAGATACTCGTACACCTTTTCTAAACACCGAAACCGGAAATCACACTTCAGACCGGACTCTGCTCTATTCTTCGAGATTCGCAATTTACATTATACTTATATTTTCTTTTTTAGGGGACAATTTTCACTGGACGCCGGCACAAAAATTGCTACAAGATAAAGATCAAATTGGATGAGACATGTCTCGCGCAATGGTGATTGGCTGAGAAAATTGGATAAAAGCACTTCGTGACCCACGGCGGGGTCTTTTTCTCTAATCTGTCTAAGATTCTGTTGATTTGCATGTAATTAAATCTGTTAGCATCAAATTTGGTTAGTTTGGGATTCGTTTAGGGGCGAAATCGTTAACATTCAAAATGGATTTCGACGAATTTTGCAACTCAGTCATAAAACCATCTCCGATGCTTTTTGCCGAGTTTATCTCCAATCATGAACGATTACATTTTACACAGAATACAAATGTTCTTGTCTCAAGAGTATCGTCTGCTACGTAAAATTCGTGGTAGCAAACGTCCAATTATTACAGTATTCGACGTTATTTGCAGTGACGACGAAAAGCTTACGATTTCCTTCGAGTGCGTGTCTAGGAATGGAAAAGAAAAGACTAACGAACTAAAGGTAAGACGATTGTCGAGAAGAATGCAGAACCAACATTCGTTACTCAATTGCATTAAATTGCACTGCACATTGATCTAGGAGCCATCTGTTATACTCGATTTATGTGTAGTAAAATAAATGATGAATGTTTTCGATTTTCAATTACAATGAAATTAATTTTCCATGCAGGCACCGTATAATCCGATTCCATAGTGGCAGCTGAACCTGCAGTAGATTGACCAGTAGATACCATACCATACCATACCCACATGCAATCAAATACTTTTCTAATGACTGAAAGGAAGCAATTAGGAAAGAAATACACCAGTGATTTTGATTTTCCGCCCCTTAAATTTCTGGAGATAAATGAGTTTAAATACCCACTAGCCCTCATATAGTGGTTTAAGTCATATTATTTAATTTTTTTGGTCAAGTACTAATCCAAGACATTTCACTTGACTTGACCAAAAAATTGGAACTCAGTTCATAGTGACTATGTGCCTATTACTAGGTTTCAAAAAGGATGCTCTAGGCTTATGTAGAAATAAGCAAACTTATTGGTAGCTAGAAGCATGTTTCATCTATGAGGAAAATATGCCAAATGGAAACATCTGTTAAATAATTTTTCCAAGAAAGATTTTGAACATTTAAATTTATTAGGATTTTCCTTCACAGGACAGTGAGAGGAATCACTACAATTCATACATTTAGTTGGCATGTATCAAATTTTTGGTTTCGTTACCCCATCCCTTACTTACGCACTGGTTGAGGTTTTGGAAATTTCTGTCCGCTCACAAACATTCGGTAGAGTGTGGAGATCCTTGGCTTGAATGATCCCAGCAGATGGGCCAATTCCTCCCTCAGGAGAAATGCCTCGAAATCGGGAACGATAGCTCGACTTGTTCGAACGTTTTATGCAGAGGTTAGCCTTGAAAAAAGCTGTTTGAATTTTGGCTGTCGCAGAAAGAAGGAACGAGAGTTAACTTTAACTAATTCCTTTTATATCAAAAAAATCGACAACTGTTTGGCAGAACGGCAGATGACGGTGTGGTTTCCGTAAGAGGTCCACATGCCGTGGACTTCCAAAGACAATTGCATAGTTCCTTAGATACTTTGTCGTCTTGGGCTAGGAATTTAGGGATCGAATTCTCACCGCAGAAAACTGAGCTGGTAGTGTTTACTCGAAAGTGGTACCCAACCCAAATGCAGCTTAATCTTTTGGCAGAAACATTACTCAATCATTGTCTTTCATGTACTTTGGGGTCTTGTTTGATCCAAAGTGCACTGGAAAATCTCATATTACGTATTTAAAGCAAAAATGTCAGCAGAGGATCAACTTTCTCCGTTCAATTTGCGGCACATGGTGGGGTGCTCATCCAGGAGACCTCATAACGCTTTATAAAACAACTATTCTCTATGTTCTAGAGTACGGCTATTTCTGCTTTCTCTCGGCAAGAAAATGTCACCCCCGTCTCGATGAGTCTCATCGTCGCCCACTGGTCAACATAGCCGGTCGAACTCCAGACGAAACTAGAACAGCACTACCGTTCATACTGGCGACAACGCTCTGATGAGACAACGAAACCTTACTCCTAAGCTCCTCCCTTCATCCTATCCTTCGACCTGTAACCTTGTAGCTCTCTAACCTAGGGTAAGCCAGGAGTATTCGGCCCAACTCCTACTTGACATAGAATAAAGTGAGTTTTAGAGAGAGAGAGAGAGAAAGATTAGTAATTTCCATTTAATTCCACTACCTTATTTGCTCATCCTTGAGAGATACGCGTATTTCGTCTACAAAGTGCAGACTTCTTCAGTGTCTTGTACTAATACTCGACTCTTGTAGTACAAGACACTGAAGAAGTCTGCACATTGTAGACGAAATACGCGTATCTGTCAAGGATAAGCAAATAAGGTAATGGAATTAAATGGAAATTACTAATCTTTCTCTCTCTCTCTTTATACAGGTATTCCACTAAGACTCCCTCATTCATCAGGATTCAAAGTGAGTTTTGTTACAAACAAAGAACAATGAACTATCGGCTCCGTAAAGCTAACGCGATAAAAAAAAATAACTAATTATATTTCGATGTGGACTGTATGGTTGGCACAAGAATGAAGCCCGGATTGGCTTCGCTAACTGTATCTAGTACATCTTCTGGTGGTGACTCTACCGGCTTCGGCGCCGGAAACACATCGATGTGAACTTCTGACTCCTTAACATAATTTACCACACTGTAACTTGGTAATAGCTTCACTTGGCTTCCATGTAGAGTTCGGTTGAGCAGCGCTGACTGAGGCTTCCTTGGGCTTGGTATTGCTTGACTGACGGAACATCTTTCGAATGACCTTAGTCGGTCCAGAATTTGGTTCACAATAAAGCTTGTAGTAGGCTTCGGGTGCTTCATCACCAACAGGATCTTCGGTCGATTCAGCTGACTTCTCGACGTCACATGATGGTTCTACATCGACGACTCGGTCCAAGTTCGATGATTGGTTTGGAACGGCACTACCCTTCCTGCGAACCGTCCCAGTGTCACGGGTTACGACACACTGCTCCTGGCTTCCACGGCAGCTCTGCTTGAATGATTTGGCATCCTCCACTTGTTTGGATGGATTCCAACTAATCCTCTGGCATGGCCATAGGTTCTGCCGCCAGTGATAGCAGTGGCGTTGATGTCGGTATGATTTTAAGCATCGTTCATACGTTATCAACATCATGGTTTTTCGATGAGATTCACCCGATCCATCGATTGCACAGTCATTGGTTCTTACAGTCACCGTGAATTCAATTTTATGCACTTCTTTCCTATAAATTAATGTGTTTAGAAAAACAACTGATATACACCTAGGCAACTATCTAAAGCACCACGCACTTAATAAATTTTCTCCAATTCCGCAACGGCATAAACGAAGCTGAAACTCGTAATGTTTACATCGAGGGGGGCGACACATCCAGATTATTTCCATTTTATCATAAATCATACTCAGTCTTTATTTATGTAATCACTGTGCACTATCTGTATCCATCTGTGACATCTACTTCCAACGAATCTCGCATCTTTCATCTTACTTCACATCGCTCGCATCTTCTCGTGAACGAACCAATCGCCGAACGTAAAAAATCAGCAAGCCATGTTGTATGTTTACATTTTGCATCACAGTTTCCTCCATCAGTTTTTATCGAAGTTTTTTTCTGTTCAAGTGATAAAGTTTCGAAACAATAATGATTTCAAACATTTGATCTTTTCATGTGTAGATAATTATAGCAAATCAAATTATCTATTGAAAATTTTAGAAGAATTTGATAATACTGCATTCGTTCAAGTGAGAAAATATCACCTTACTAATTCCATTACGGGAAGTCTGGAGTACTCAAACAACATGATACGGTTGAATCAGATCACGCACCATTCAACTCTCAATGGCTGACGTAAAATCGAGCCAAAGAACAAAAAAAAAATCGGCTTCAAGCAATGTGTTCTTGGACGACTTTTGTGCCACCGAAGTGATTCCAACATGGACTCCACTCGAGATGGAAAATCACTATTTTGCCATACAGAAATTCAAAACAAAAATTTTTTTTCGGAAAATTTGGACGGTTTTTGACCTGTTTCATATGACCGGAAGGTGTACGCTGGTCACAAATGCCGTGCCAAACTGATTTTCTACACAATTAATCAACATTTGATGTGAATTTCACTGATAAACACGAGGAGCATTTCTTATAGCAAAACTTGCCATAACAAAATGTGCATTGTTCGTTTTAGTAAACAAACTAACACTTCTTCCGACTGTGTCACCTCTCTTACCCGCCTAGGACTCCACCAACACACAAGCCTCGGCGTGCTGGACGTCAAATTCCATACATGCTTGATCATGCTTGTCAAAATCTTCCTCATCGCTTGCTATCATAATCTGGTAGTACAGGGGCCGCATTGCGCATCTCGAAACGAAAAACTTTTTCATACAAGCGTTCGTACAAACAGTGTTTCGTTTCGAGATGCGCAATGTGGCCCCAGATCTCGAAACTCGTGGAAAATACGGTTGAGCAGCACCGGTAGCCACAGTCCTCTCGACTATCCTGCAAATGTGTGTGGCCCTCATCATAACGTGGTCACGCAGATATAACAACCTCTCCTTATCGACCATCGTCGGAACAGCACCAAGAACTGGTATCGGTACTCAACACACGGGCGCGAAATACTTTCGAACTGTGTTTCGGGTGAAAACGCGGAGGGATCCAACGTTCACTCAGAACTGGGATATAGTGGATTATGTCATATACTGGGAAATTCGGGAATGAAAATTTTGCATGATGCATGATAGTGGTATACCACCCATTGTAGCACGGAAACTAAGTCCGATAGCAGTGGGCTCCCTCGTCTATTTGTCTTGATCAAGCTTAATAACCTCTGATTGTCCTCAAGATATAAAGGGCCAAAACAGATTGAGTGGATCGATAGGCAAAGTCACTTATACCCATCACCGGGACAGTAAAGAATCTCCTTCCAGCAACATGATCGCTCAAACGGTCGAAAAAACGAGCCCCCAAATATGAAGCTGCCCCAATTAGTGGGGAGAAGTTTTTGAACTTTATCCACGAAAAGTTATCAACAGGGAGTTGGCATTCCCACTCTCGCCGTTCAAATCTCTTCAATCGGGTGCCCTCCCAAACCCAGCTTTGTTTTATATTTAGGTGAAATGTATGTAATGTCGGCCTAACCCAACAAACATTGAATGTTGAATAAGAGCTTGTTCAGGCAAACGTAAGCTTCTTCAGCTAAAAAATAGCTTACTCAGCTGTTGATCAACTCAAATTGTTTGTTGGGAAGCGTCCCTAATTTGGGAGTGTACCCCATTAGGCATAAATACGTTAGGCATACGGACGTTAGGCATACGGACGTTAGGCATAATGGACGTTAGGCATAAAGTCATTAGGCATAATGGACGTTAGGCATAATATACGTTAGGCATAATGGACGTTAGGCATAAAATGCCTTGCTGCTGTGCAACTCTAGAAACCTGTTTCGAGCATGGTAAACAATGCTTAAATTAGGCTAAGCGTTGAATAAAAAATGATACAAGTTAAACAAACATAGTTTATTTAATAAGCACAGTTTGAAATCCATTATTTATCATATCATAAGTGAGCTACATATTTACTTAGATCCAAGATTAGTAGCGATAGCGGTTAAGTAATCTGACAATGAAAACTCAGCATAGTTTTGAATTATATCTTGAAAACAATCGCATTTAAAAATACAAAAAATCACACCTTTGTTGTAATATATTCATACCACATATTGCAATTTTCAGAGAAGAAAAGGTTTTCCTCAAAGAACAGCTCATGAAATATAGAATGGTGAATTCTGTGATTTTTCATTCAATAAAAAAAACAGCTAAGCTTGAATAAAATATGATGCCAAAGAACAGCTCATGAAATGAAGAATGGTGAATTCTGTGGTTTTTCATTCAATAACAAAAAAACATACCTGCTGCTTCCAGGATTTCCTGCCATACTTTTCAATACAACGATTCTGTTTTTGTTGTCATCAGAATGAAAACTAGCGGAACCGTCTGCTGATGTGAGGGAGCGATACTTCCATGAACAGTGACGAGTTGCCGAAACAAACAAGGAACTAAGACAAACGTACCATCTGTAACCCAATACTTTGTCTGTCCAAGACGTCCAAGTTTTCTTGAGTTCCAAAAATTTTAATCTCTTTCATTATTGTCACCGAAGTCAGCAATCAATAAACGGTTCCCATTATCATCCTTCTGGAATTCATCGGGTAGATTATGCCTAACGTCCATTATGCCTAACGTCCTTTATGCCCAACGTCCATTATGCCTATCGTACATTATGCCTAACGCCCGTATGTCTAACGTCCGTATGCCTGACGTCCGTATGCCTAACAGCCGTATGCCTAACGTCGTGTACCCCTAATTTGGGCCCATACATAAATTCAGCAATCGACTTAATTTTTTTAATAGCAACCAAAAATATCCATTAGTACCGTCCCAATGACGCGTTCGTCTAGATACAATTGATGAATAGCAGATTTTTAAGCGATGGGCCCAATCTTAGATCCATAGGCCAACATTAGAGCCATTTCCCCTATATGAGCAATAAAAAGAAATTAAAAATTTAAAACGATCTCATCCAATTTCGCTGTTTTTTCACACTTCTGTCCAATTTTCAAGCCTGGGACCTGTATCCACATTAATAAGGACACCTTCAAATCGCTGTAACTTTTGAAATATTGCAAATATTACCGCTCATCGCAAGTCGATCCTATTTGCGTTTTTGTTAAAATTGATTTTTTCATTCGAACTGGTAGCCCCTATTTTTTTTCCATAATACTGGATGCATACATCTTCATTCTGGAATAGTTTGGAAAAACATCCAACCGGTTTGTCCCATTACATAAGGTTGGTTGGTGGCTATCAAATACGAACAATCGTCGCCTACCTCACATAACTAGTTCCAAACGTAAACAAGCCATAAGAAACCTACAGGGTGTGTTGACGTTTGGAACCAATTTCATACAAGAATGATCAGTAGGCTGATTTGACAGCACGTCCCACCCCAACTGTCACTGGCCTGGTGCTATGGGACGGACTACACGCTATTTCAAAACTGCCCAAATTTGGTTAGAATCCACCCAGATTGATCATAACTAAACGTACTCAAAAATGGGTAAACATGCATTTACCCAAATCTGGGTAAAAGTTCCTGCCACATAAACTGCGTAACGGTTACTCAGGTGTTGACATGTGATAACAGGGTAAACTTTACCCATTTCAATAGAAATTAGTTGATATGACCGCTGCAGTAGCTCTATCAAACATTACCTCACCCGACTAGGCTAGAATACTGTTATTGATTGTTGAGGTCGTATTGCCGGAAAACTATATAACTACGGAATACGACATTGAAATACCCAGAAATCGATACCGTTACAAATGCTAACCATTTATTGAGATTTGATTTTAAATGAGTTCTGTAAATTAGGAACAACAACAAACATTTGGCATCGAGAAAAGCGTCGCAGAATATCTCGTTAACCTAGAATTAGGAGAATGTTCAAAGTCCAGAAACTAACAATATACACTAGTATTGATGGTAGCCATTGGTGTTTAAATTCAGTTAAAAACACGTGCGGATTTTGTTCGCACGTAATGCAAATCCTGACTTGCCAATACGGGAACTTGCAAAATAAAAATGGATTTACCTAAATCCACTGTTCACGGTGTGCCTAAATCATTTTCAGAACGTTTGGCCGCGAGGAAACCGAGAAGTGATAAAAAAAATTGGACCCAAATCTCTCTGTTCGAACGATGGCTCGTAAAATAGGAATGTCACCCCGTTTTGTCCAAAAATCAAAGCAGCGTTTGGCGCTGAAGTCCTATAAAGTAAAAACAGTTCCACATCACAATGACAAACAGAATTTGATAGCAAAACCACGGGCTCGACGTTTGCGAATATTTGGCAAAATTTTCATGCGTTGTTATGGACGATGAAACTTATGTCCTGGAGGATTTCAAGCGGCTTACATAACTGGCTTTCTATTCTGCTATGGCTAAAAATGCTACAGCTGAATATTTCAGGACGAAGAAAGCATCGACATCTACCAAAACATACCTTATTTGGCAAGCAATTTGCACGTATGGTCGAAAGAGTAAATCTTTCGTCACTACAGGTACAATCAACAAGGAGATTCACCAGAAGGGTGCCTGTAGAAGCGATTGCTACCCTTCATCAAAAGCCACAAAGATAACACTTTGTTCTGGCCCGTTTTGCCATCATGCAATAAGTGGTACGAAACAAATCAAATGAATATTGTACCAAAAACCGCAAATACGCCAAACTGTTCATAGTTACGTACAATCGACAGATATTGGGCTCTGATGAAGCGGAAGCTTTCTGGAAAAAAAAACAACTCAACTAACATTTCCAGCTTTATAAGCCATATTGTAATGTAACTGGTAAAAAGCTACAGATATAGCTAAAAGCAGAAGCTAGCAAAATAGTTTTGAAGAGCGTTTACTCAGCTTTTTCACAACCCATTATTCAATTTGTCAGTCGCACTGAATATAAACAGTTGATAAACGCTAATGTCCCTTCCATGCACACACATAGAAAAAACCATGTAAATTTAGGTGTTCTGAGAGTGACATATACGAGCGTCAATTTTGACATAAATTTGAGTCATAACAGACGCGAAATATAGCTCAATCAAACGTACTTTTCGTCGGGCAACGAACTTTTCAGTCTCGGAGCACTTAATTTTACATGACATGTTTGTTTACGTCTCATCTTTTATGTCAAAGACGGAATCCGTCACGTGTAAAATTAGTTATTTCTAAGTGTGCACATTCTAATCATATTTCAACTTATAGCTGCCAAACAATACTAATAAAGTGAATATATTACTTTTTCAACAACTAAACAACCTGTACTCAGCTAATAAACGGTGTTAGCGCTACTTTGGAAACATTTTTACAGTCACTTATAGTACGTTCAGACTACAGAGTTATACCATGTTATAGCGCTATCTTGATGTTGGTTTCTGTGTTGCAATTAGTTGACAACCGTTATAACATGTTATAACTCTCCAGTCTGTACAGCGTTTTAGAAAAAATGATGTTAATTTAGATGCTCTGATACTGACATATTCTAGCGTCAATGTTGACATAAAATTGAGTCATAATAGACGAGTGCACGGATGGATTTCAGTTCACTCACTCGACAAAAAGTGACACAACAGCGGGGCCCTGTTTACTAAAAATGAACACATGAATAATACTCGCGTAGCATTTGAAACGGGCCTATCAACTTTTGTACACAAAACTTGTTAAGTCCTTTTCGTGCGAACCGAATAAGGCCACGCAAACTAACAACACCATCGGGTAGGGAAAATTCTCCCCTTCCCAATAGTGCTCTAGGTTTGAGTGGGCGTACTTCGGTTCTCGTGAAATTGACCTAGGAAGTTGTTTACAAAAGTTTATAGGCCCTTTTCAAAAGTTACGCGAGCATTATTCATGTGTTCATTTTTAGTAAACAGGGCCCCGCTGTTGTGTCACTTTTTGTCGAGTGAGTGAAATCAAATCCATCCGTGCACTCGTCTATGGACGCGAAATTCAGCTTAACCAAACGTACCTTCAAGCTTTTCAGTCTCGGAGGACTTAATTTTACATGAGATTTTTGTTTACGTCTCATCCTTTATGTCAAAGATGGATTCCGTCACGTGTAAGATAAGGTATTTTAAGTGTGCAGGTTTATTTTTGGACGTGTGCAGTTTTTCAGATTTTATTCTGCTCCTTTACAAAGCTGAATTAATACGTCGAAAAAAGTGACTATTATAAAGCTACTACTCAGCAATCTTGTTGTAGATGGGCATGTAAATTTGTTTACGTCAGTTCAAAGTGATGACGTCGCTAAGTTGGTAGTGTCAAGGTTTGCCAATGCGGTCGTCTCGAGTTCGATTCAAGGTTCTTCCAGTGCATGGTGAATAATTTGGTGGTGTGCTTATAACTAATTTCGATTAATTTGATTCAATAAATAAATTCTCAATAAATTCCTAAAACAAAAAAAAAAAACAAAAAAAAAACGTAAACAATATTTTACTTGGTTTTAAGATAAAGCTGTATAGTGATTATTGGATAACCGGGAAAAGGTCGAATAAGCGCTTTTCAAGTTCACACACAACAAAATATCAGGATAACAGCTGTATTGAAGTGTAAATATATATGCAATAAGAGCTTATCCCAACAGCCATAAGTAGCTGACTAAGTTCGCCAGATTTGCTTGTGTAGAGGTTGAGTAAAGATTTCCTCATATCGTATAACGTTTGAATACAACTTGAGGCTGTAAAAATGAAACGAGTAAAGCGTGAAAATTGTTAGTTGGGAAGGAATCATAGATATCAAACACTTCCAAAAAATTTGGACAAATACGGCCACCACGGTACCGGTAGTTAACCGCAAAGTTCATAAATTGTATGCAAATTTGACTTCCTTTATGTTTAGATCATATCCCATGAATCTGAAATATACAACTACAATTGAAATGTAATGTGAAATTTGTGTTTTACTTAAACTTTGATGTGTCCGGATTATTGTGGATACATACCTTATTTTCGAAATTGTGGTCCTTCTCTGCATCACTGCTAGTCGCTTCTAGTCTCCCGAAAGTCTCCCATATAATTTCTGCAGTGTTCTACGACATTTCGACGTCCATTACCTTTGTATGATGATCTTGAGTTCTTAGTTGCGTCTTATATAACCGGAACACCAGTGCGGAAAACAGACAGTATCTCCGGGTATTTTCTTATCGAGTATCACTCCATTGTCGTATCGCATGTGCTCCATTTTGCAGCTTTTTCAGTTTTACTTCGTTGACTCGATGGTACTGGGAAAGATATAGATGTATACATTATTAGCAATGCTAGCCACAACGAGATGGCCGTTCAGAGTGGTACAACGGATGTGAAATTTGGGAACATTTAAATTTAACATAATTTAAAGTATTAAATGCAAAATTAAATTTGTTTGTTAGTCAAACTTAATTTTTCAATATGTTATCTTAACTAATTTCTGGAAGCATTTACTTGTGTTTTATACAATTAGTGTCATTGTTCCGTCATACCGTATCTTGAAGTGATTTTCCCAAGCTCCACATTTCATTCAGGGTCTTTGGAACTACATTTGGTGAATTGCACATAACCATGACCACATGAAATTTGCCTCGACCAACCTGGCAGAATGCGCCCTAGCCCTCGCTTAAACAAAGAGCAGGGAATCCGGGAATGAAGATTTCGATCACCTAAACCACCCTCAAATCGCGATAAGAGCCGTATTTCCGGAGATAAATGAACACCAAAAAATTATGAATTTTAATGGTGATGTAAATATCCATGCATGCTAAAATTGAAGCATGTAAATTTCCTTTTTACGTAAACTAGCAACTTGCAAGAAATATTGCTTACAAAGATGGATGGTTGCATACAATATTTAGAATATTCCATGAAATGACTCATAAATTTACACGAACTGTAATGTGAATTTGTATCATATGTGACGCTTCATTTATGTGCATCATAGTGACAGAAATTTACACTACTTTTTCGAACTGTGTGGTTTTCATAGATTTGTAAAATCCAATGGCTACGACCGGGGTATGTCAATTTCGATCCCCTAAACATCCCTTAAATCGTAATTAGAGTCCGGGTATGAATATTTCGATCACCTAAACACCCCCTCAAATCGCGATTAGATAAATTAATGGGTTTAAAGATTTGTTGTATGTGATTAGCGTCAACCATAAACTAGTTATCTACAGAATATCATATTAATTGGTTGGAGGCCAGCCGAGAAATTGCGGTTGTACGACCCACTGCATAAACGGAGGGATTACTGTACTGTGAAATCACTCGGCACGAGGACACATGAATCAATAATTCTCTTGACGAACGTGACATACCTGTCTGTACGCTGAATACCCAAGTAACCAACAAGCTAATTCGCCTTTTTGCAATGTATGGTTTATATACGGCTAACATAGGACATTCTAAGCTTTACATTAGCCGCATATCAGCCTTTTATTGCAAAAAGGCGAATTAGCAGGCTTGTTGGTTACTTGGTAGTCTGACAGCAACAAAAATGAATATTGATGAAAATATTAAATAACTCACTCA
The DNA here is from genome assembly GCF_037179485.1 of Ochlerotatus camptorhynchus. NCBI lineage: Eukaryota > Metazoa > Arthropoda > Insecta > Diptera > Culicidae > Ochlerotatus > Ochlerotatus camptorhynchus. The sequence continues at coordinate 572,345 of NW_027040594.1, forward strand.
TTTTGAACTTACGCAAAGTTATCCATAATTCATATTATTAGTGATTTTAACAGGTTTGTGATATTAAATCTACGGAAGTCATACAGGATGAGTAGACGAATATCTCACAAGTAAGAAAAATTGACCTTGAATACTCGAATACATTCATCACAGATCAGTACACGAAGTATACCTTTCTTTCACTGATGCAAATTGAAAGGAACTCAACAAGGGTACAACAAAAGACATCATGAACCGCGCTCTGAACAACCAAGGCTAACCCTCTTTTAATATTTGACCACAGCCAAATTTATTTGAAAAGGAAAACCCCATTTTTCACTCTGTTCCACAATGGATATCGCATCGGATAACGTTGGCAGATAATGTCAACAATTCAGCAGACGGAGCCGATCAGCGGACGTTGTTTGTGGAGCATATTTTCTTCGTATCATCTCGCTATCGGTGTGCTCTTGGGTATTGTTTTGTTTGCGTTTTGAAATGCCACCAGCACCAACGGTCGGCGGGACTGGGAAAGCGAAGCGGAACTTTTCCTCATTCCCTCAAGGCGAACTCAAGTTAAACTTTGTCGGTTTGGGTATGGTCCGCAGAAATGCTATCGTGCGATGGAATCTTATTTGACCCAAAAAGGACACACATCGTGCTGCAGAGTGTTTATTGCTTTTGATGTCGAAACTCGTTTCAGACAAAACTTCATGTCTGTTGTCATAGAGTTTAAAGTTTGTTTAGAGAGTCTTGTGGATAATGTGAAGAGGCGAAAATATGGCTCGGTTTGAGTGCTTTCATCGAAAAGCCTTAAAATTAAATGCAAGCTTTTCTATAAGCTCTTTAACTACAAATTACCCGAACACGAGAATACTATTTCTACTTGAAACGTATTCAAGAACAAAAATAAACAACTTCTGTGAGTCGATGGCTGAAGCCTTTGGCAAACACGTCTGGCCAGACGGTGCATAAATCATCGTAGGTGGACCAAGTTCTGTTGATTATGCTATACCGCCATTAGCACCTGGTTCACACATAGTCCTTTGCCATTTCACACTTGTACTCCTGTTCCAAGAAGTCACTGTATTGCCAACAGTGAGTTGATATGATTTCATTAGTACAAGCTCCAACATGCCAATAAATGTCAGGTAGTAAAACCTCGTCGGCAATCATGGTATCCAATCAATACTGGCTCCTTCAGGGCAAACACTTTGGTGCGAGAAATTTCAATTTACTTAATTAGGCAACAGTTGTTGGTGACACTTGGTGACAATTCGGTAGGCCGTCATAAATACTTAATTAATTATTCAGTCAGACGTATATGAATGTCACTTTATTTCAGGAACATCACTTCTACCTGATTCCCTCATATGACAAATAATTTGATTCATTAAGTTTCTAGACACATAAATAGTACAAATTTTGAAAACTTTTCATAAATCAACATCAAATTAAAAATTCAAAAGAAAATGTTGTGTTAACCAAGAAGATTATAGACAAACATAAACTAAATGAAGTCTTCACTCGTTTTTGGGACACCGATGTTTGCGTTGATGATGTTAATTAATCTTTTATCGCTATAACATCGGCTTAGCACAATTTATCAAACTTAAATATGAACGAGTGAATATTGAATCGAATATCGAAATATCGAAAACAAATATCATTTGAAAAAATGCTAAAGCATGTAGCCAAAAAGACTGACATTGCAAAAAGGTGATGTAAGAATGAGTATTTAAAAAAAAATGAAGACACATGTAGTGTCAAAGTATATTCTTCACTCGACTGTTGAGCTGTTCAGTCCGTATGTATGCTCGAGTTCTCGTTCCGATTTTGTTTCGTTTGGTGCTGTCGCGTTGCGCCGAGGAAGTGTCGCCACCTTCTCGCGTTATGGCAAGTTTACTTGAACTTGCAAACACGAAACAAATGGTGCGTAAACGTGTCAATGAGACAGCAGCGGGCCCTTAAAGCCCAGCGCGTCGCAGGATGACGCCGGAAAACGGGTACTGCAAGCCAACCAGTATGCAGTACTCCCGGAAGAAAATGGCGATGGTAACGCCGTTCCCATTGCTAGAAAAGAGCGGATTCCCCCGCTTTGCACGCTGGTGAAGGATGTTGCCAAACTGGGTGCCGAACTGGCAAAACACAATCTGTTGCCTCGCTTCAAGCTTTGCAGCATCGGTACCAAAATCATGTGCTCCAGCCTGGAGGAGTACAAACAAATAGGATGTTTCCTGAAGGACAACAACGTGGACTTCTTCACGCACGATCTGCCATCGAGCAAGCCACTGAGGGAGGTTTTGCGTTGATTACCGTCGTTCGAGGCGGCTGCGGTAAAATCCGAGCTGGATCGGCTTGGGCTCAAACCTGAGATGAACCGGCGTTCCAACCACAACACCAGCTTCCTGTGCACTTCACGAAGGGATCCACCAGTCTTGCGGCTCTGAGATCCAAAATCCGGGACCTGTTTCAGGTCATCATCAGTTGGGAGCATTACAAACCCCAACATCGTGATGGTACGGCATGGCCATGGCACCAAAAACTGCCATATGAAGACAAACTGCGGCAAGTGTGCTGGAACTCACTCAACTGCGTCCTGTGAGCAAGATGATGACAAGCCTCCAATCGCGGATGTCCCAAGCGAGTGGAGTTCATGAATATCCATCGGAAGGCTACAATCAACAACCAGCTCGGTCACCTTCGTAATCATCGTTCGACTCCTGTACTCACGGAAGTCCAGTACCCAGCTCTCCCGCACCGTCGACATGTTTCGAACCTAGCCCCGCTTCCGCTCAACAATCAACAATCCAATCCAGCGAGTATCCAAATGGTTTCCAACAATCGGAAAGTTCAGCATCGTCTCCAATTCCAGGTTTATCATACGCTGGTGCTGTCTCAGGTGAGCCTGTCGACGATTCCCCGTTCACCTCGGAGAAACTTGGGACGCTCGTGGCCGAGGTCATCATCATCATGCGCACCTGCAAGACTCGATCTGAACAGCTACATGCTGCCCTGTCCCTTGTCACTAAGTATGGACCGTGAAGCCATCAAGATCGTTAATTGGAATGCTTGCTCCTTGAAGAGCAAAAACATCGAGTTTGTTGACTTTCTCAACGAACGGCACATCGACATAGCCGTCATCACTGAGACTCACTTGGAGCACGAGCTGAACATCTTCCTTCCCGACTTTCGGCTCGTAAGGCTTGACCGCACCAGCTCCGGGGGAGGGGGAGTGGCCATCGCTGCGAGACGGAACATCAGCTGCTGGCTACTACCAAGCTTCCAGCTGAAAATTATCGAAGCCATCGGAGTTGAGGTGAGCACATCGCTTGGTCCAATCACCATCATCGCGGAATACTGCCCCAAGCAAACCAACATTAGGGACGGCTTGGCCACAGACCTCCGAAGAGACATCATCAAGCAAACACGACGGCGGCAAAATTTCGTCAGTGCTGGTGACCTGAACGCCTGGGGCAATAGTCGGCGAAACCAAAACGGCACAATCTTGTACAACGATCTGCAGCAAGCCAACTACAACATCCTGTGTCCGGACACTCCCACCCGGTTGAGTCGATCCGCAGCTCATGCCGACATCTTCATCAGCAACATTGGCGATAACATCTCTCAACCTATCACCTATCAGGAACTGAGCTCGGACCACTTTCGGCCAATAGGTTTCAAGTTCCCCGGCGAAATTACCATCATGTCAACTTGCAGCAGTATCAGCGCTGTGTGGACACAGAAATCGACTACGACGTCCTACCGGAGTCGTTCGAAGAAGTCGATCAGTGTCTGCAAACTATCGAAGAGGCGATATCCCGTGCCAGGGAGCAACACGTACCAGCATCCAGACAGATGAGTCATACTCTGAACCAAACCACGCCCAACCAAAGATCTTATCAGGCTCCGTAACACCATTCGTAGGCAGTTCCAGCGTTTTGGGCTGCCCCACTTGAATACCAATGTCAATAGGCTAACCAAAATTAACCAGGCCTGGATGGTGGAACTCAGAAATTACGATTTTGCCAACAAGATTAGCTCTGTCCCAGATTGTGCAAAAACCATATTGGAAGATGACCAAAATTTTGAAAAATAAGTCTAGACCGATCCCTCCGCTTTCCTCTGTTGACCAGAACTCAGACCCATTCCTACTCATAACCCCAGTTGAAAAGGCCAATGCTCTTGGCCAGCATTTTGTGATTTCACATAATCTTGCCCAAACCATGGTGAGCCCCCATGGGCCTGCCGTACTGGAGGCAATGACTAGGGTCGCTGACACCCCCGTAGTAGTGCATGATGGAACATTGGCTGATGAGGTGATAGCAGCTGTTCGAAGCATTAAAAACATGAAGGTCGCGGGTATGGATGGTGTAGTCAACCTCGAGTTGTCGACTTCTTCAACCATCTTACCGTTATCTTCAACAAATGTTTGGAGCTTGGCCACTTCCCGGCATGCTGGAAGTTAGCCAAAGTGATTCCAATACACAAGCCGGGCAAAGATCCTACCAGTGCCAAAAGCTTTAAGGGGCGATAGCTGTCCTCCATCTCGAAGCAATTCGAAAAGTTGATACTCAGCCGTCTGCTGGTGTTTTCAAATGATAATAACATCTTTCTCAAAGAGCAATTCGGGTTTAGGAAAGGCCACTCTACCATCCACCAATTCGCACGGGTTACTAACATCATCAAGCGGAACAAGTCCGTTTCCAATACATCTGCCATGGCATTGTTGGACGTCGAGAAGGCGTTCAACAATGTCTGACATGATGGTCTAGTGTACAAACTGCATCGATACAACTTTCCGATCTACCTCGTGAAGATCATCAAAAACTACTTGTTGGGCAGATTATTCCAGGCCTACTTGAACAATGTCCCCTCTGATTTTCAACGTTGATGCAGGGGTCCCTCAGGGTAGCCTGCTTGGGCCTATCATATTCAACATTTTCATGTCAGACGTTCCTCCCCTGCCGAGTGGTGGTGCTCTGGCGAGTAAACTACAATCAGGCCTGGATGTTCTTTCCAAGAGCTGAAAGGTTTGTATCCAATGCAGCTAAAACACAAACCATTCTGTTTCCACACTCAAATTCACCTCGCCTTGTTCCACCTACTAAAGTCAAGGTCCATGTCCATCTTGATAGCACTCCCATTGAATGGTCGAGTGAAGGAGTCTACCTTGGTCTCACCCTCGATAACAAATTGCTATTCCGATCCCATGTGGACAAGACATCCACCAAGTGTAACATCTTGATCAGGTCGCACTACCCTCTGATAAACAGGAAGTCCACCCAGTCCCTCAAAAACAAGCTTTCTGTCCACAAGCAGATCATTCTGCCGGCTATTGAGTATGGTATGCCAATCTGGGAGAGTTGTGCTAAGTGCCACCACCTAAAACTTCAGATGATCCAAAACAAGATCCTCAGAATGATCCTTAACAGTCCACCGCGAACTCGTAATTCTGAGATTCACCACCTGGCCGGTCTTCAAACACTCGAGGAGCGAAAGACTTCCACGCTGGAAAGGTTCAGAGTCGCCTGTCTGCGATCAAACCACCAGATCATTCGTGATTTGGCAACCTAGTTTAAATAGTTAGGTAGATTCCTGTGCTCAAGTAGGGAGGTTATAAAATTTTTAAATTCAAACGAAAACAATCCCATAAAAGGGTATCCTGAAGATTAGCACTAAAAGCAAACATCACATTAGAATAATATCTACCAGAGGCTCGTCGAGTAGATACCATCTGGTGGAAGCTCATACGGTGCACAGGTTAAACCTCCCTGCACAGAAGCTGGATTCAACGAAGTTGGTACAGCAGTTTAAGGGGGTATTCCCAATCTTTTGCCTTTTTTCGGCCTGTTTTTCAATTAATTTTTTTCAAGGAAAATGAATAGTAATGTGCCTAACTCTTTGGAATTCTTGTTTATTGAACATTAACGTTTACAAATAATTTTTTTTTCGACATAAAAAAGACATTATTGACGTCACAAAATGGCGGCAAACAGACCTCTGTTCGCCGCAAACGCCTGGACGGGCGAAGACTTTTCTCTGGAACGGCTTCATCTGAAACAGATTTCGTGATGAAATTAATAATCTGCATAAGATTCTCTGGAGCTTCTCCCGTTGGCAGCAAAAAATCTTGCAAATTAACAAAATGGCGGCCATATGAAAAAACAGGCGATTTTTAGCCTGCTTTTTTGCAGCTTTAAGGTGCTTCAAACAATGTTAAATGTTAATATTTTTGGCTGAAAGTGGGAGAAGCTCCAAAGAATTTAATAAGGAACAAAATGCGCAAAGATTCAAGTCAATATCTCTTATAGTTTCTGAGAAAAATCTTCGCCCGATAAAAAAAATGTGGTTTCGAGAAAAACGCGTTTAAAGTTTTGACTTTAGTTAAAACCATTTGGGGGTTCTTACCATTAGTCAGCTATGCCTGGACACCGAATTCGCTGATCGGAAAACGGCTTGGGGGGATGAAAGTATATAGTCTAAAGTACAAAAAAACGTGAAAAAAAAAAATTTGATTTTTTGAAAAAAAAAAAGATCGGGAATACCCCCTTAAGCACTTTGAAGACATCGACATTCCCAGTTACGAGAGAAGATGCTGCTGGAGATCGATAATCTTCTCTTGATCTCGCCGCTGGACTCACGAATCGGAGAATCTGGTAAACCAGTTGCCAATTTGTGCAAGCTCGGCTGGACCGCTTATGGTCCACAACCAAACGTCGTAGGAAAGGTGCATTTTCTGGGACATCATCGGTGCTCGTTGTGAGGAGTGCAGCAAAGCGGATAAGGATCTGGACGAGGCGATGAAGAAACATTATCAACTTGAAGACGTCGGAGTGTCACCTATTCGTTTAGAGTCGAAGGAAGATCGTAGAGCGCGCGTGATTCTGGAGAAGACCACTCGAAGAGTGGGTAACAGGTTCAAGACAGTATTACTCTGGAAAGAAGATGATGTTCGATTTCCGCCATGAAGCCATGAAGCGGTTGCGTAGTTTGGAGGCTCGGATGAACCGGAATACTGGGGTGCAGGAATGTTTGCAGAAGCAGTTGGAAGAATATCTTGCCAAGGGCTACGCGCATCGCATCACCGAGCAGGAGTTAAATGAGACGCCGAAGAGTAAATCTAGGTACGTACCGCTGAGCTACGTGGTATATTCGAAGAAACCGGGCAAGGTGCGGTTGGTCTGGGATGCGGCTGCGAAGGCTCATGGAGTGTCGCTTAACGATAAGCTGTTGAAGGGTCCAGACATGATAACGTTGCTACCAGCTGTTATCAGTGGATTCCGCGAGATAAACGTGGCGTTTGGAGGTGACATTAGGAAAATGTTTCATCAAGCATGGGTTTGTGCAGAAGACCATCAGGCACAACGGTTCCTATTCGTGGGTCCGAACGGAGCGGTGGAAACGTACGTGATGAATGTGGTTGTCTTTGGCTCGACATGTTCGCCTTGCTCCGCACAGTACGTGAAACACTTGAACGCGCGGGAACATGCCGAGCAGTATCCGGAGGCTGCCGATGCTATCGTCCGAAAGCACTATGTCCACGACTATTTCGACAGTGCCGATACACTAGAGGAAGTGGTGAGACTAGCGATGGATGTGCGACGTGTACACGCCAATGGTGGGTTCGAGATTCGGAACTGGGTTTCAAACTCACAAGAAGTGTTACGTCAGCTCGGAGAGGAGAAGTCTGTGGTGAAACCACTAGAAGTAGACAATCATTACGCTACGGAGAGAGTCCTGGGAGTGCTGTGGGACCCGGAAGGAGATCACTTCGTTTTCTCAACGAGATGCTTGGCCAACAAAGAGGATTGTGTTGCGGTGCATTGCCAGCATGTTCGATCCGAAGCAGTTCCTGGCTTCGCTGCCGATACACGGACGGATCATAATGCAGGATTTATGGCGTAGGTTGGGACGAGAATCTCACGGAAGCTCACTACAAGCGGTAGGTGCAGTGGACACAGCTATTCCATCTAATCGATGAGATTCGTGTTCCACGGTGTTACCTCGGTGGATTGGACTCGAAGGTCTATAAAACGGTGCAGTTACACGTTTTCACTGACGCTGGAGATGCGGCATATGGATGCGTGGCCTACTTCAGGTTCGAGGACGGCGAAGTCGTTCACTGCGCATTCATCGAGGCCCAAGCGAAGGTGGCGCCATTACAGTACCTGTCTACACCACGGTTGGAGCTAGAAGTAGCTGTTCTCGGTGCACGATTGACAAAGTCGATCTGTGATGCCCATTCCTTCCCGGTAGCGAAGCGGTTCCTGTGGTGTGACTCGGATACGGTAGTATCATGGGTGAAATCGAACCAACGAAGGTATAAGCCGTTCGTTGGCTATCGTATTGGCGAGATCCTCAGCATCACTAATCCAGAGGATTGACGTTGGGTAGGAACGAAGGACAATCCAGCAGACGATTTGACGAAGTGGGGCAAAGGAACAGAGATCAAGGCCGGGAAGCCGATGGTTCCATGGACCGGAGTTTCTGTATCACGGAGTGGAAGAATGGCCGAAGCAAAAGCGTCCAAAGGTGAAAGTTGCCGAAGAGCTCCGGGCGAGGGTGCTGCTGCATCACATTGTGATACCCGAGGGGTTTACGGAGAGGTTGCAGCATATTTCGCGTTGGACAGTAATGGTGCGGACCCTAGCAACAGTGTTCAGATTCGTGTCCAACTGCTGGCGACGCGTCAAGAAGCTGCCGATCGAATTGTTTTGAGAATGACACCCTTACTTGTACAGCGTTTGTCGGTGAGGGTCGATCCATTTTCGTACGTCAGCATAGACTATTTTGACTGGAAGTGTCTATTGGCCGAAGGAAGGAAAACCGACGGGTGGCACTTTTCACGTGCCTAACTGTGCGAGCGGTACATTTGGAGGTGGCGTACAACTTGACGACGGAGTCGTGCAAAATGGCGATCAGGAGGTTCGTAAAGCGCGTGTCAGTCCGATCGAGATCGTTTCGGATAACGGTACGAGCTTTGCCGGTGCCAGTCGAGATTTGCTGAAGGAAATCAATCTAGCGTGTGCGGATACGTCGTTTACGGGTGCGAGGACTCGTTGGACTTTTAACCCACGGGCTGCCCCACACATGGGAGGTGCGTGTGAGAGAATGGTGCGCTCGGTGAAAGAGGCACTAAAAACGTTCACAGATGGTCGGAAGCTGACGGACGAGATCCTGCAGACGGCACTGATCGAGGCGGAGAACCTGATCAACTCTCGTCCACTCACCTACGTGACCACCAACGTTAAGGAAGACAAGGAAGACACTTTTTGCGTGGTCGTTCATCGGTCGAGTGTCTGCCGTCAAGGAATCCGGTTGACCTGGCCAACACGTTGCGTAGTAGCTACCATCGCGCACAGTTCTTGGCGGATGAATTCTGGGATCGTTGGTAGAGGGAATACCTGCCGATGTTAAACAAGAGGTCCAAGTGGTTCGTGGATCAGCGGCAAGTAGCGGTTGGAGATTTGGTGTTCGAGGCAGATGGAGAGAAGCGAAACGTCTGGGAGCGCGGCGTGGTGAAGAAGGTGTTCGTTGGGAGTGACGGAAGAGTCAGAGAAGGTCAGACCGGTAGTGTAGCTAGCCGTTGTGGAGGTCACTTCGAAGGAGTAATCCCCGTACTGTTCCTGATGGAACCAGCCACAGGGTTTACGGGCGGGGGAATGTTGCCGTTGCAGTCAGGCCTGAAAGGGTTGCGGTAGCATAACTACCGTGAACGCGTCCCTTTTGATGCGCCCGTTTTTGACGTTTCTTGCCGTCGCTGTAGCAGTGAGGTGCATACATGAATGTATTCACACAAAGTTAAGAGGAAGAGGTGACAATTGACTTCTTCCTCTTTTATTTCTATCTCTATCTCTATCTTTATCTATCCTTATCTCAATATTTATCTATCTCTATCTCTATTTTACGCACATAAAATCGGCCAATCAGGAGCTGGTTCACGTTTGACAGAAAAGTGGTGCATTTTCGCCCCCGTATTGTCACCTCTTCTCTTAAGGCCCACGCACATTAGATCCGGATCGGACGCGTTGCGGCAAAGTGACAGCTGAATCTATTGTCTAACTGTCAAATTAACTTCAACGCAACGCAAACGGATCTAATGTGGGTGATCCTTTAGACACAAAGGTGTGATAGTGAGTGGGATACGCTAAATACGGCCATCGATTTCGCACTACTTTGTTTGTTTACCCCAGCAGCTGGCCTGGAAAGAGGAGGATATAGACTCCAACGCGATAGATGTGTTTTTTTGTTGCGAATTATGTTTTGTGCCGAATTGTACCTAGTAAGTTGTGCAATTTGTAGTTTAATAGTTTATTTGTAGCTTTTTAAATATTGTGAAATCGTAGATTGTTCGCCACTGTTGTACCGCGGGAAGCAGATATGTAAAGGTGACATGTTGTTCAGTGTCTTTTATTTAATTAATTGATAGGACCTCGCTGAGCCCGCCGAAGGTAGATTGGCATTGAGGAGTTGCAGTAGGCGTTTAAAAACTAATGTCGTTTTCGTTTTTACTACACTACACCGGTGTAGTGTAAGCAGCAATAAGTGCGAGTCATTGACAGTTCATCATCATTTGTTTGTAAACAAAGGTGCAACCGATAGCTACACCCTAAATTTTTTCGGTGTTCAGCAGTGTAGCACCGGTGTAGCTACACCGCAAAAACGAAAACGACCTAAATTGTCAGTTGTCGATTGTAAGTTTGTTTAATGTGATTAGTTTGTTCATTTTGAATATATTTTAGTTGAGTTTGTCCGCCAAAATACTTACTTTTGAAAATCGTTTTTCATTCGCACCGGAGGGGTGCGAACAGTAACCAATTAACTAGAACAAAGATAAAGAGCCAAAGGCTAACCAATTGAAATGTTAAACTAAATGTTGAAATATGAAAAAAACCAGAAAATAAACGTAAATTTTACCACTGTCAAAGTATACAGTGTGTGCTCAACTTCCGAGCCGAACAGTAGATTTATTTACCCTCTCCGGTTATTTGAAGTCACGAGCCTTGCCAAACGTGTTACTTCTCCATTATTAAGAATTGTCATATTGAAGCTGTAGCAGAGGTATAGTAGATCGGTTGTCATCATATAATTCTCCCCAGCCTGTACCGTGAGAATTAAAATCTCCCATAATCAACCGTGGGACAGGAAGTACCGAACATATATCTGAGAGTTGTTTTCGATTAACAATGGCTCTAGGAGGAATATAAACTGAAGCAATACAAAGGCTCTTACCTTTAATAAGGGCCCATGCATTAATTATGTCACGCTAAATCGAGCAAAAAATTACCCACTCCCCCCACTATCGTGACGTTTTTCCTATACCTAATGCATTGCTTGTCACAAAATCTTAGACCCCCCTCCCCCCTTAGAGCGTGACATAATATATGCATCAACCCTAAAAGCCTAACATACGACAACTTCAATGCCTGAAAATTGTGGAAGATCCACTCTATAGGCACTTTTTGATCCCCAAAAGTACCCCTCCTCCACGCGAATCCTCACGATCCAGTCGAATAATGTTAAAATCATAAAAAGGAAGATTGATGTCTGAAGAGAGCCAAGTTTCAAAAACAAACACAATGTTGAAAAATTACAAAAAAAAAAACAATAAAGGGTGATACGGTCAAAATTTGGTCAAGGGAGAACGCGTGTAAATCGGTGAAATCATTTATTTAAAAAATCAAATTAAATTTCTTTTTCAAGTTCAATTAGTATAAAATTCAGGAAAAATATTCAGTTAGGCTTCCGCTTTTCCAAATCCGAATTGCCGGGCCTTACGCTTGACCCATGCCATCAGATTTTGTACAGCCACCTTGTCCACCTTCTTCGCCGCAGAAAGCCAGTTTGCCTTGAACTGCTGCTCGCCCTTAGCAGTTTTTTTGGTCTTCTTTAGGTTCCGCTTGACAATAGCGCAGTATTTCTCAATTGGGCGGAGCTCTGGCGTGTTGGGAGGGTTCTTGTCCTTGGGAACCACCTGCACGTTGTTGGCGGCGTACCACTCCATGGCCTTTTTACCGTAATGGCAAGATGCCAAATCCGGCCAAAACAGTACGGAACAACCGTGTTTCTTCAGGAAAGGCAGCAGACGTTTATTCAAACACTCTTTCACGTAAATTTCTTGGTTGACAGTCCCGGAAGCTATGAAAATGCTGCTTTTCAAGCCACAGGTACAGATGGCTTGCCAAACCAGATATTTCTTTGCGAACTTTGACAGTTTGATGTGCTTGAAAACATCTGCTACTTTTCCCCTTCCTTTTGTCGTATAAAACTCCTGTCCCGGAAGCTGCTTGTAGTCGGCTTTGACGTAGGTTTCGTCGTCCGTTACCACGCAGTCAAACTTCGTCAGCATCGTCGTGTACAGCCTCCGGGATCGCGCTTTGGCCGTCGTATTTTGTTTATCATCGCGATTTGGAGTCACTACCTTCTTGTAAGTCGATAGTCCGGCTCGTTTTTTGGCTCGATGCACGGTTGTAGACGATACACCCAGCTTATTTGCGGCATCTCGGAGAGAGAGGTTAGGGTTTCGCTTGAAACTACCGGCAACTCTCTTTGTCGTCTCGGCGGCTTCCGGTTTTCGATTTCCCCCCGATCCAGACTTCCTGGCTGTCGACAAACGTTCCCCAAACACTTTAATTACATTTGTAACGGTTGATTTGGCAACTTTTAGCGATTTTGCCAACTTTGCGTGCGAGTAGCTCGGATTTTCGCGATGCGCGAGCAAAATTTTGATACGCTGCTCTTCTTGCTTGGACGGCATTTTGACAACTGAAGAGTGAATTCCAAAATCAAAATAGGAGCAACATTCTACACACACACACCTTCAAAATGAGGGGTGTTCAGGTTTTTTAAATGCAAAATTGAAAGAAATACGTCAAGTTGATATTGACCAAATTTTGACCGTATCACCCTTTATGCTAATAAAAAAATTCTTCTTCGAAGGTTTGAAGTCTATTTGATTCGTTAATGAAGCCGAGGGTGTCGAGATGCTAAGTTATTGTCAAACCAGAAGTCGTTCCAAATATATCAAAAAAATTTAAATATGGTTTGGGAGTAACTAATCGAAAGACGCACTTTTCAATTAAATCGGGTCTTACAATTTTTGTTTGCAATCGATGATAGGCCCTTTTCATCGCGGTTACGCGAGAAATCTCTTAGTACCAGATTGCCAAAATCGAAGACATGTTGGCTTTAAACAGGATGTACACGGAAAGAAAAAAAAGTACCTAATTTTGAGTTCTTTTCACCCAGGTTGGTAGTTCCGTGCGCCAACTCAATTTAGAGTTCTAGCTCAATTTTCGAGTGAATGACAACAACTCAATTTTGAGTTGCTGTCATTCACTCCCATGTAAACCACTCTAGTGGCAGAAACGTCATCCACCAACATTTTGTTTGAAGCCAAAGTTGTTGGTTCTTTGGCTTGATTATTTGTCAATCTAAGACAGCTGATGCAAACATTGCGAAATTATGCTCCGTCCACATAGATGTTTGATTTGTTGCGTGGAAAAATAATCGTGATAAATGTTCAGCAAGCGCGTACATGTAGGAATTATATATGTATTATCTTAATTTTTAAATTAGGCAAGCTAATCATGAAAAATTAGTATATAGTATAAAAACTGTAGACTTAAGAGCTGACACCACCAATAGTGGTGGCTTCAGCAACCCTCCTTTTTGGCAGAGGATTGATGTAAACAGGATTACTCACTTTTAAGTTGCTTTCACTCAACGTCAAGTTCAAACTACTCAAAATTGAGTTTTACACAACTTACTCAATTTTAACTTGGCGCACGGAACTGTCGAGTTGAGTGAATAGAACCAGGCATGGAAAATCATTTGCATTCATTTCGTGCATTCATTTACATTCATTTGCCCCTAACTTTTTTCATCAACAGAATTCCGCAAAATAATGCACAAAACTTTTGTAGGTTTTGTTATTAGCTACAACTTTTGCTAACAACTCAAATCCCTATATCTTATGCATGACGAACCAGAGCGAACAGAAGCCACTACTGTTTTTCAATGAATGTATTTTACATTCACTGAAAAACAGTAACAAGTTCTGCCCGCTCTAATTCGTGATGCATAAGAGATACAGGTTTGAGTTTTAGGCAAAAGTTATAGCTAATAACAAAACCTACTTAAGCTCTATACATCATTTTGCTAAATGCTTTTGATGAGAAAAGTTAGAGGCAAATTAATGTAAATGATTGCATGAAATGAATGTAAATGATTTTCCATGCCTGAATAGAACTCAATTTTGGGTTGTTTTGCTCTTTTCGTTTTTGACAACAACAAGAGAGCAAGTGAGAGGCATCAACTCAAAGGTAGGTTTAAAGAACTCAACCGTTGACTAGTTTTGGTTCTCCGTGTAGGGGATTTAATAGCTGTAGTATACCTGTGTGTGTGTGTGTGTACAATCTAACCCCCACTGTCCGGCAGTGTTATTATGGAAGAAAACTGCTTTTTATTACCCTTAAATTAAAGCAGGTTTAGTCCGGGAGTTAGAAGGTGTTAGCTCTATTGCAGCTCCAGTGACCCATTTCAGAATGCCTGGTAATTCACGACCACTCCGAGGTCACTTTTACTTACAATAAGCCCCGCATGTTCACTCTACCTTTATCAAATGGATAATGGTATCATAAACACACTTCCAGATTAAAAAAATATTATTTCCAAATCTGGCACGTATATAGTTTTGAAATTTGTTCAACTGTATTAAATCGATTTGAATGGACATTTATCAATTTTGTTTCGAATACCTCTTGATTCATCTGCTGGCAGCACTTACTGGCCCTTACCGGCGACCAACTCATCTGCCGGCAAATGCAACAACGCCTAAATCTCAAAACTCTCCGAACGTCCCCTCGAAAATGCAATCGAGATATGTATAAGAGCAATCTTAAACTGGAACGTACTCACCAAATCAATACATCCGGGAGCAAATTCCTGTAAGCTGTAGTATACCTATACTCAAAAAATTCCAAACGTCATTATCATGTTTCTCACACTTAATTTTGCGCTTATTGTGAAACACATCCATTTCATGTGTGAATCTTATGCTATGAACCATGCCTGAACACTATGGATTTGAATTGTGACACACTTGGATTCTATGTGCCTCATATGGTGACATCAATAGCTTTGCACTTCATAGTTCAATATTCTACAATATTCTACTTTATCGACTTCTACTTTACCGACTCTAAAAATTAATCGACAAATATATAAACAAAACTGCCAGAGGCCAGAGCTATCACATATCTTTTTAATGGGTCTGATTTGGGATTCGATCATGAACTGTTGGGGTGTGCTGCTGCCAGAGTCTTCGTTCGATCCGAGGTTCGATCTCACTTTGCCACGGTTGTTCTCATATATGAGGCGGGTTGATAGGATAAAGTCACAACTCTTGTTTTCGATGTTTACATGCACATCGTATTGAAATGCAAAACACTTTAAATCCATCTGTTTTGAACAGTAGCGTGATTCAATGTGCAATACACTTGAATAGATAGTGAAAGATTTTATACATTTCAAAGTTTGAAACACTATAAATTAACGTGTATAACACATTGAACAAAGGTGAAATACACTTAAAGTAAATGTGATTCTGCATTTAAAAAATCAAATGTTTAAACACTTCGATGAAACGCGTGAAATTTTTTTAGTGTATGATGTGTACCCAGCGAAGCACTAACCAACATGGAGATGCAGTACCTACTTTGTACACAAATACTTACGAACTGAAAGCCATCACTGTCTCCCACCACACGTTCTAAATTCCCTTCAAACTTCACAGCAAAATTGAAATGTATTCGGCAAACAGCCCTGAGTCAACAGTTTCACGTTTCACTCAGCCGACCCAAAAGACTTACTATAGAGGGTAATCCAATAACAAACATACCTTTTCTAAATACAACCGAGTTGCCCTTCAATCAATATTTGCCGATCTGTTGCCGGGGGGTGGGATTGTAGGCTTGCCATTTCCCAATACAGCTTCTTTCACATCCAGGAACCAATTGCTTTGGTGCGCTTTGATCGTTTTCTTAGAATTTATTAATTGTTTTTGGGAAATCATTCCACTTAATCTAACAGCAACGAATGCTAACGTCAACTGGGGATATTTATTCGCTAGTCAACCTGTGCCGGTAACATCCGTTACAATTCGATGAATTTAATGAGCCTACTGAGTATAAATGAAATCTGACAAGCTGAAGATTGTTTGCTAGAAATTGAACCCTTTGCGGGAACTGCGGCAGTCTCCAGAGCTGTTTATGCAATGACGTGAAGCTCACCAATTATGATGAAAAGGACACGTTTCGTGGAAGGTACTTGAACTGGCTTAGCTGTTTTTTAATTGTAAAATCAGTAAAATCATTGGATATGGCTTCTTCCTAGCTTCTTCTGAAACAGAGTGGCTTATTTTAACTTTCTTTGAATTTATGATAATTCGATTTTGACTTCCTATAACAATCGCACCTTTAGAATGGGTATGAAAAGCTTTCTTCTTCCAGCTTTTTTTTTTACAAAATCCGAGGAAAACAAACAATTCTCCTGACAGAAAGCTTACATCGTTTCAAATCGCATTTCATTATTTTCTCCAAATGCTGACGCTTTCTTTATGGTTTGTTTCATTTCTTTCAGCATGCCAACCTTCGCATCAATCTGACGACATCGGAATATTGGATTAGCAGCAAAGACGCGTAATCCCATACTCCTCCAGAGGGATTTCCGGAATCGATATTTCATCACAGACAACGTGTCCTCAAGCGTGACAATTTTGGTGCCTCGTAAAAGTGAGGACCGGTATGATGGAGCTGCAGCAGGTGCCAACGGATGGAGGCGCCCTTGTTAACCGATCCCTAGTCTATCTGGCGATGGTGACGGCAGCGTCGAGCACAAACTTTGCCATGGAAAGCGTAGACGAAGGAGGAGGAGGAGGAGGAGTACCCATCAATGAAACCTACGGTGGAGGACTTGATCTACTGCTGCACCAACCGGCAGTCATTTTGGTCAACGGATCCGGTGCCGGGCTAGTGAACGAAAACTATAGCTCCAAAGCGGATCCCATCTGTATCATACTGCCGATCACCATCTTCTACTGTTTCATCTTTGTGGCCGGTATCGTGGGAAATCTGGCCATCTGTATTGTGATTGCCAAAAATCGGTCGATGCACACGGCCACCAATTACTATCTGTTCAACTTGGCAGTATCGGATTTTTTGCTGCTGCTATTCGGTGAGTATGCTCGTGTGAGATTTCTCGAGTAATATTTGAAAACTTGTAACGCTCTTTCCGCGTGAACCGATGTTCGCCTACGCAAACCAAGAAGGCTATCGGGAAGGAGGGAATTTGAATATACAATTGTGAGATTCTTGTCCTGCACAATCTTAATTCTTAATTTCATGTATAACTAAAACTACTTTACAAGCGGAACATGGTGAAAAATTTAAGATTTTCAAATTTTAAATTCTCTTGAAAGCGCAAGATTCCACTGAATTTAAGAGTGGATAGTTGTCAAAAGTAACTGATTTGTGCTGAACCTTTTTGACGTAGGACTTCGTCTTTCGGGAAGGGTGCTAATGCAGGGAAATGCCAATAAATTATGGATTTTGATAATTTGTTTGTCGATCGATTCACCAGTGTTATAAGATTTGTGTGGTATGTCACACATTATAATTATTTAATATTTAATTAGTTAACAATGAAGAAATATGCAAACATTCAAATTTTCGACCGCACCCCTAACACAGCCATCAGAAAGTTGGTCTCTAACAACACAAGCCGAAGCCGCATAATTCTTCAGCGTTGCAAGATGGGTCGACCTCGAACTTGTTCGCTGCAGCGTGGGCATCGAGCATTTTTTTTTCTATTCATTCACCTACATCAGCTAAATACAGGGGAAAAAAACTACAAAGGACAGCCCTACGGGGTTGTACGCAATGGTGACGTAGAACTACGTGGTCTTATATAATAAATCTTATTTGTTAACTGCAGCAGTAGCTTGTGTTTTGTGTAGGAATTGGAATTTGAGGGGGGTTCTCTCTGTTTATACTCTTTAGTATGACCCGCTTGACATAGATGGCCCTCAATGACTCACAAAGAGCTACTGATTCCGGTCAATAGCGGTGCGGCTTCTTCCTCCTTCTATGGATGCTCATGTGGAGCCTTTCGTTGTGTACTGGAGAACACCACCACTCACCACGCGGTGATTGAATAAACACCGTTTGGTCAGACCGGACGGAATTCAACTTTGAATTTGGTGTTAGGGAAACAGCTTTTCGCAGGCAATCGGCGATAATTTTCATTCATGCAATTTTCAATAGTAACATTTTGAAAAATGATAAAGTCTTATATTACAGATACAGATGCGTTGAAATATTTCTGATCGATTGGTGATAAAATTATTGAAATTGGTCCAGGGGCAGCTGAGTTATTAACGTTCAAAATCTTTCATAATTTTGTTACATGTTCCATTTTCGGTTTTCACAAAGTGTACCCCCATATAGAAATCACAGACGTAGTCCTACGTCAAAAAAGGAGGGGCAGATGATAATTCAAATGCCAAAGCAAGCGAAACGTTGATAGTTTGACTGCAGTCATCGTTTGGCTGCCGAGTGATAAACAGGGGTGTTCGTTCCGTTGCACACTGAAAACGAAAATAGCTCAGAGAGTGAATAACTTTTACTCAGTTGTGAGTCACTTTTACTCATTCGTATGAATTTTGTTCTTAAAGCGTAGGTTATTCAACGCATGAGTAATCTACGATATAAAAAAAAATCTGCATATGAATCAGTAAAAGAGACTCATTCTCTGAGTAACATTTGTTTTCAATGTATTTAGCTTGCCATCTCGGCTGGAAATTGGATATTGGAAAGTCAAGCTCAGTGTGCAATTTGCATCAAATTCCATGTTTTATCTTGACAGCTCGGCCAGAAAGCAGGTTTCTGTATTCAGTGAAGTTATTTGGATGGACAATACCTATCGCATGATTGGCCTCTAGGTTCAGAATTCACTAAGCATGCAGCGCTAGTAACATTTGATTCAAAGGGCTTGCTTAAGCAGTCTACATTCACTGAAAACGAATATTATTCAGAGAGTGAGTCACTTTTACGCAGGTTACTCATGCGCTGAGTGACCAACGTTTTTAGAAATGTATCTCTCTCGTTACTCACTCTCTGAGTTAGTTTAGTTTTCTGTTTTTCGGCTAGTTGCTATCTTTAGTAATGTTATTCAGATGGATAAGACCTATTGTATACTGGACACAGGGTGGACAGTGAACCGGGAAATTGGGAAAATGCCGGAAATTATAAATAACCGGGAGAAGTCCGTGAATTTCGATGATGAACCGGGAAAAAATATACTTCGTCCTCTCCTTGGAAAATAATTATCTTCTCAACTACCAGATTTTCCGGATACAATCACTTTGAAGAACTTATTAGATAATTTAGATGAAAATTCCAAATGGATTTAAATTAAATTTTAGAATGAATTCTAAAGATAATAAGGTATGTAAGATACAAATTCCAATGGAGTCCAAGTCAATTGTTTAAGTACAAAGTAGAATTATTAAGTGATTCTGTGTGAAATTACATGACGATTGTAAAAAAGATTACAGGTTAACCTCTAATGAATATTCTAAATAAATTCCGAGAAAAATGTAAAGAGAATTTGTAAAAGATATAAATTCAGAGAATATTGAATTTTTAGAGAATTAGAAGATAATTTCAAGTGCATTCTAATGAAAGTTAAAATCCGTGAAAAAAATCAAGGTTTTCGAATTTAAATAAAATTTCCAAACCATTTATGTTGTCATTTATATATTATTTAATAGAACAGCATATAAATAATCTACGTCAATAATGCGGTCGTGCTTTGCACACAACCCTCATCTTTTTTTCTGTAGCTGTTTATGTAATATATTTTTTTCATGCTTTTCAAAATTTTTTTTCAAACTGGGAGGTCAATACCAGTTTATTACCTAGCAAAGCATATACAAGACAAAAGGTTCCAAATCAGGTCCTGATTAGCCTCGTAAAATTTAAACTCATTTGGATTGAAACTGATTTGGCACAAACTAGAGAGGGTCTACCTAGTATAAGAGAGGAACGGACTGGATGGTTATGAGCCAAACGAACCGTCAAAACCAGAGCCAATCCAGCAGTGCCTATCTTGATTGCATTGGCAGTGTTGCTAGAAATCACCTAGGCATACTATGCCAAGGCAGTTTGTTTTGAATCCACTCCTCTCTCTAGCACAAACCATTTGAAGTTTATATGGAAATTACTATGGAAAACCAAACTTTTTGTTCATTGTCTTCAAACAATTTTCCATATTGCACTGTTGAAAAGTTCTATAACTATTCTTATAAGATTTTTTGAAAGCTACAACTTTGCCGAATATCGTTTTTCAGCCAAATGTCAAATAAAGTAGTCATTAATTCAAGAGCAAATTTTCATTTTGTCGTAAGTAACATTCGCACCAATCCGAGAAAAATAAAGTTTTGTTTTGATGACCGAAAAGTTATTCCTATTTTCTATTAAACTCGTATAATCTCATAGTGATAGCAATGTTTAACATATATAGCAGGGTTCTAATCATACAAATGCAATTCGCTAGCTTTCATGTTAAAAATACTGGTTTTTAAGTTAAAAGCTATTATACGTCGTTTGGTGGCCCCTATTGTTACTTAAGTCAAAGTGTATTGACCAGGATATTCGGGAGAATTATCAATTACGTCTCCTTACGTGCAGCCCATTCATCATTTTAGGACCACCGAAATCATCTTAGCAACAAACAGTTCGATTTATTCACTTTAATAATGAGAAAGCGAAACGACGAACGTACACTTTTCACGGGTTTCTCAGCGCTGCTACTTAAGTCAAACGGCATCTCCATAGAAATCGGGTGACTTAAGTAACATCGAAAACTATTTTGATCGGAAGGTGATTACGTCAAAAATCAATTAAAAATGGGATGTGATCCTATATTCGGACAGAATATAGTGTAATAGCAGGAGCATCGATTGACACTGATAGCTCGACTTTGTTTACCTTTGTTACTTTCGACGTAATGAAAATTTGCTCTTGAATTGTTTAAGAGATTGATAATCTTATGGCATTATCCAAGCAGCTGTTGTGTGGGCAACATTGTATTATGCAGTGTGACATAGTAGCCAATTCTACGCGCTAGAAACACCAATGTTGCCTGCTGAACAGTTGACTGAGCATAATCATAAGACATCAGTGACTTGAATCATTAATAACTTTTGTTCCTTACATTTGACTGAAAAGCAGTTTTCAACAAAGTTGTAGCTGAGAAAATTTGCTGTAATTACGATATGAATAATGTAGCCCATTTTTAACATTCAATTAAACGTCAATTTACATGTTTTATTTTAACTGTGTATCCTTTAGCTCTTAGGAACACTGATTTCTGACGTTCCCAATGGAGGTTCCAGGCAGTGGGAAAATCAGACACCCGCGACTTGAAATTTTTGGTTACTGACGTGCCCGACATTGACCCCACACGTTTCAGAATTAGCTTCTAGATGTTTCCGAAGATGATTGTATAGAATCTTCATTGGCAGCATCTGAAATCTCCACCTGCCCTCGATCAAAAAACTCCGTAGAAACCATCTGGAAACTAATCCGTCGGAATTTGTTCGTACCTTCGTTGGCAGCATCTGAAATCTCCATGCACTCCGTTGCAATCGTCAGTAAACTCCGTCGAAATCTTCTAGAATATCTGTCGAAATTTTCTGCAAACTTCGTTCGCAGCATCAGAAGTCAGTACACCCTTGGATTTTGACGTCAGAAAACTCCGTCGAAACGTGTGGAATCTCATCCCTGTTGAAACTGATTTGAAAGTTCTTCGGAGCCGACTTTAACCTTCGTTGGCAGCATCTGAAATCTCCACCAAAATCGTCTGGATACTTCTCCTCCAGAAACGTCAATAAATCCCGTCGAAATCGTGTAAATTCTCTGTCGAAACCGTCCCTTATTCCTTACACGCTTATTCTGGTCAACTCAAAATTGCGTTGAATGTACTCATCTCAGCTGCAAGTAGGGCTACTCAAAATTGTGTAGCCTTATGTTGACTCACTTTTGAGTAAACGACGTTCTCACGTAGACTGAGTCAAATCCACTCAGCGGTATTTTCAGTTGTGGGGAGGGTTTTTGTTTTGATTTTTATTCAAGGAAATGGAAATTTCTTGCTCCGGATTCATTCTACCGGAGCAGAAAATGGTTCAACACCGTTTCCCTAAGCAATTCGTACCAAATACCTGAAGGTATTTCAGCCGGTTTTGAGTAACATTTCCTATGAGGTTTCCTCCGACATGACTGGCATTTTTTCCAAGTCCAGGATTATGCTGACTGAGTGGCTTTTACTCAGTTTGACATTTCTCGTTTACTCAATTTTTGACAACTCTATACATCGGACGAAAGTGAGTACGATCGACTCACCTGGTGAGTAAGCAGAAGTTAGCGTGTACTCCTCCGACAGAAACGTCAGCAAACTGACCAAACAAGTTAAGGACAAAGGAATGACAACTGCGAACAAAGTCGGTTCAAGTCTATGCCAAAGTCAATGTTTTAATTAGAGTCGGTGTATAATGAGTCACGCCAAGAGAAAAACAGTGGAACTTGCATCACGGTTTTCGAAAGATTCCCTTCTCTTTCACTTGGCAACAGAGGATTTATGCATCAACTTCAAAGGACTTCTAGCGAGAAATTAAATTACCGGCTGCAGTAAATTATTATACTAGTGATTTTGTTGGATTAAATCAGCAACATATATTACAAATTCTCATTACTGATCATTACCAAACGAATCTAATTACAATTTAAATGCTCACTGCGTGTTTATGGTCATTTCTTCGATTGAATTTTATATTTTATTGCAATACCTTTCGTGTAGCTTTCATAGCATCGTAATGTTTATTTATTTTGCACCATAGGTAGCCAGTTTGACAGTTCAATAGGTAGACTTGGCTTCACTCTTGGCGTGACTCATTATACACCGTCTCTAGTTTTAATAAGAGTCCCGCCAAGAGTGAAGCCAGAAGTACCAATCGAACTGTCAAGTGGAGTAGCAAACAAGCAAAGTAAAAAAACGATGAACTGCTCTCAGATGGTTCCACCAGAACAGTTGCTCCTCCCGAAATCGGTAGGTACATCATTCGCTACCTCTGACACGTCCCGAATGCATTCTGGTAACCTCGCTGGCACCTCCACCTGATCCATTCAAAAAATTAGTTTTCCACGAAATCGACTGGATCCTTCTGGGCACTGAACTCGCTGCGTTCTTCGTTGACAATGATAACGTCACGACTAATGATGATGTTGTCCCTCACCATATCGTATACCGGAAAGCCTTTCGCATCTTCAGCGTAGCCCATGAAAACACACTTGATTGATTTCACATCCAGCTTTTTACGCTTCTGCTTTGGTTGGTGTACCATTGCCGTTGCACCAAAAATCTTCAAATGTCCCAAGTACGGTTTCTTACCTGTCCATGCTTTTTCAGATATCACGTGGGACTGCGGTTGATTAGATACACCTTTTGGGTGGATTCGCGTCGTTCAGCATGCTTCGTACTTTGTCCAATATTGTGCGGTTCATCCGCTCAGCGATCCCATTTTTCGCGGGAGTGTGTGGGCACGTTTTTGATGTCGCACCCCGTCACGAACCATAATTACCTTTAATCTTGAATTCTCGTACTCTCGACCGCTTTCAATTTCTTGCCCGTTTGACACTCCGGCATAGCTTTGAACTCTTTATATGCTTCCTTTGGTTTGTTTTTTCCGTCGATCTTGTTTTCCGTGCTGAGCACCAATGCTACTGACGTGCCAGGAAGGCAGCTCCCACACCTGGACCCTACCTATCGACCCATCAACTCATGAACCGGGGACCAACGGCTTTACTTCCCATCCGCAGGAAGGCGTGATCAGAGATGTTATGCCTCAGAACATCCCGGCGGCGCCGACTGGGATTGAATCCAGGCCTACTGGGGTGAGAGGTAATCACGCTTACCACTACACCACCGGCGCCGTTATTTATATGCTTCCAGCGCTTCATCTTTTGTCTCCAGCGTGTAAATGACCACTTTTCTTGTCGCATCGTAGATGAAGCTCATAAAATATCGGCTGCCATCAATCGAGGGAACTTCGAACGGTCCGCACAAATCCGTGTGCACCAACTCCAACTTATCTTCGGCCCGGCTTCCGCTACATGGGAATGATTCACGTTAGTGCTTCCCTTGGATACACGCAACGCATTCCAAATCGTCGGTGTTTTTGAATTGAATTCCATCCGCCAATAGTTGAAGCTTCTTCAAACCTTGTTTGTTCAGGTGCCCGAGGTCATCATATCGGTGTAAGCTCTGTCCCTGTTCCGACTTGAAACGTCGTTTCTTGGTTGCTCTCGAAACTCGTTCCCACACGTGCCATGTGGGTGGTTGCTCCGGAGTCGATGTACCATTCTTCCTGCTGTACATCACCGATTGCAAACACACACATTGCACGACCTTTGCTACGCTTCGACGATCCAGACTTTTCCGGACAATTAGCAGCGTAATGACCTGGCTTGTTGCAATTGAAACAGCAATTGTCCTTTGCCTTGCTCGAACCGCTGCCCTTGCAACGCCTCTGTTGTTGCTCACCACTGTAGAACGCTCCTTCATCGTATCTGCTCTTCGGTCCCTGTTTTGGTTTCACGTTCTGCAGGATCTTTGACTAGACTGCGTCTGCTAAAGCTTCCATGCTCATAAAATCTCGGTATTCACTACCAACAAAGTTCATCTCCGCCAGTTTGTGGCCCGTTGAAACCATGGCATCCACGTACGCTTCAGATGTTTGGAAATTTATCGATCGAATTGAAGTAAGCTGTTGTAGCAAACTGATCCTCCTGTAGAATCCACCATCTTGAAAAGCTTTCTTCAGCTTGTCCTAAGCTTCTTTGGCATCCTTTTCGGTCAGCACCAAGTTGTAGTTGATCTTTTCCAAACTGAGACAGATGGTGGCCAACGCCCTCAGCTTCGTGTCTTCATCCAAGAACTCGCCTTCACGTGGCTCCACTGTGCTCCACATACCTTCTCGGATCAGGGTCATTTTCATCGCGAACGCTCACGTCATATAATTCTCTCTTCCTTTCAGTTTCTCTACCGCCAAAGTTGAGTCTACAGTTGAAAAATTTAATTTTGTATCGTTTTTGCAAGGTTCCTGCTGGTGTTAAGGAATATTTTTGTTGAGAAAAATGGAAAATTTTAATAATGCCTTAGTGGTTATGATCTACCGGATTTCTTGTGCGTGAATAGATGAGGCACAAATCAGTTCAGATCTGTGGAAAATCGTAAAATAAAACAATTACTGATGGAAAATGGCATGATTTTCAATGAATAATGCTTTAATTTGCGTTGTGAAATATCCTTATTCTGATGTAAACAAACGGTTTGGTTGACATTTCCTCTCGAACTCGCATGGCGTACCCTACGTTGATGGTGCATTAAAAAAGCCTATTCAAATTCCAACGGCTGTTTAGTATAGTCGCTATATTCATATAGCGAATTCGTTTATTATCGGGGTTGGAACCAGTTCCAACCCAGTGCGAAACCGAACTTTTTGTCAGTGCGAACCTCAACCTGAGCTGGGTTTTAAAAACAAACGATCAAACTGACGTTTGTCAGAAAACAAGCAGACCCAATCTTGATACCCGATCCAGGTTGGAACTGAATAATAAACGAATTCGCTAATAGTCTGGCGGATAGAATCTCGGGAACCAATTGAGCTGTCAAATAGCGAAACCAATCAAGCAAATCACGACCAACAGAAAAGAGCACATCAGTTATTGCAAACAAAACTTCGGAAACCCTTTTCTCGTGACTTAAGGCCCGTCTACGCAAACTAACACGATCTTTGGGTTGGGAAAAGTTCCCCCTATCCGATGATGCTGGTAATTTGAATAATAATCAACGTTTTGTTTATGAAAGTTGATAGTACTTTTTCAATAGGCGAATCCAATAGAAACTAAGCGATCGTTTCAGCCTCTGGTGGTGAATAAGGGAACCATCAAAAGAGTGATGAGGGCTGAAAATTTCGCTGTGAAGCATAAAAAGAGGAAAATGTTTTTACCTTTTCTGATTAATTTATCCATCGCAGGTGCTTGTAATCATCATCCACATGGGATATTTTGTTTTCTGTATCGATTGTGCAGTGATCCGGCTGGTGCTTCCACATATTTTTGTTAAGAAAAGTGAAGATTTATAAAACTACCCCAGCGGTTATGATCTTCCGGATTTTTAATGTGGTGTTATTTGAGCTGTAAACAAGTTAACATATGTGAAAAATAATAAAATAAGACCCCTCCAGATAGAAATATGCAAGATACGCATAACAATATGCGTTAATTTGAGATGTAAAAATTTTAATTTTGATGTAACGGTTTGGCTTGGCTCTAATCGCCTAGCGCACGCTACATTGGTGGTGCATAGAAACAGCCTATAGGCCTTTTTAATGCACGACCAACGTAGAGGGCACCACACGAGATCGAGAATAAACGTCAACCAAACCGTTTGTTTACATCAGAAGAAGGATTTTTCAACGCAAATTAAAGCATGCTTCATTGAACATCTTGCCAATTTCCATCAGTAATTGTTTTATTTTACGATTTTCCACACATCTGAACTGATTTGCACCTAAACTGTTCACAAAAAGAAATCCGGAAGATCATAACCACTAAGGCACTATTGGAATTTTGCATTTTTCTCAACAAATATATTCCTGAACACTAACAGAATCCTTGCAAAAATGATACAGAATTAAATTTTACAACTATAGATCAAGTTTTCGACAATCTCAGATAAATCAATTTATCAGAAAAAGTGAAAAAGTGTTCCGCTTCCAATGTCTCACGGCAAAAATTTCTGCTCGCAACACTCTTTTTGACGTTCTCATATTCACCACCAGAGGTTGAACCGATCGCTTAGTTTCTATTAAAAAGGCGTATTGTTGGTCTACAATATGTTGAATTGGTTCCGCTTTTTGACAGATCGAAATTCTATCCGCCAGACTATAAATATAGCGACTATTCTGTTTAGGTGGTATGGCGCTGTCTGGCGGTAACAAATCGCATTCAACTTCAGATTACTGCAAAGTATTTCAAATTGATAAACTAAACAAATCAATGCACTAGTTTATTGTCGAAATTGAACGATAGAATTTCGATATTCATATCAAAAGTTGATTGCTTGCATAGAAAATCAAAGCATTTGTGACCAACATACACCTTCCGGTTGTTTGAAACAGGTCCAAACTAGTCCAAATTCAACCATACATATTTTTTGGACATTTCGCATGGCAAAAATATCCAGTTTTCCATGAACTTTAACGGCAAATAATTCTCCAGCACAGCGGATGGAGGGATCGGATGAGTAGCAAGCTTAAATTGTTCTCTCTGGTGACATCCTTCACCAAACACGCCAGTGGCGCTTACTCTTCGCCCCATTATAAAAAAGAAACATAATTGTGAAACCATGCCTGCCACGTTAAATTTTAAGCTTCTCATAAATCGTTTCCATCACCCTAGTGTCCAATATAAGACAAACATAACTAATGGTATTACAATTAACAGCGAATTTATTTCACCCTGCTGAGAGAACCTCAAACTGTCCACTGCAAGTATTAAATGAAAAAGGGATAGCTTTCCATTCGAAAATAAAATAACCACTCCAACATCATAAATACCAACCAACGTTAACTAATAGCATCCGGAGGAGAAGAAGCACAAAAAACCTAATTTTGGACTCAAGCGTAAACGAAACAATAAAAATTTCAGTAGCGCACATTGTCCTCAAGCGAAGACAGCATATTAATAAGACTGGCAACTCTACAAGCGCAGTGGTATTTCGTAAACGGTGCTCTCTGCTTTCACCTTTGCTCGCTAGGTGGCCTGATGAGGAAAGCTCAGAAGCAGTCAGTCTTCTTGACATGTACTCTTCGCTCAAGGCCATCCGGGATCCGGACCTGGCATCCGGCTGACTGTCCGTGCGGGGTACGTATATGTGCTCGACAAAGACAATCGTAATATGTAGCACACGTTCCGTTCCAACCATAGTGCCGCCGTTGGTATAAATAATGCTGCCGGTGATGGTTGCTTTGTGTGACTTTCCCAAAAACCCGGTCCCAGAGGAGCTCCTTGCAAGGATGGCCACGTTCTGTGCGTGTGGGTTCCTAATCGACAATTTATGGCCTCCAAGGCAGTGACTTGTCTTTCATGTATGATTCCGTCTTGGTAACAGCACATGGTGCGGATGGTTCAATACATCGAGGACTGCTGCCGATTGATGATATCAAAACCCTTTCCATTATGGTGACTTCATACATGTACGTGGTGCGTGTGTCTTACGGGGCTGCCACAATGTTGCGTCAACTTCAGCGTCAGCGTCAAAAATTGGAACTCATTGATGTCGGTTTAACAGCAACTTGACATGCGTTACACCTGTCATTGGACGGCAACGCTGACGCTGACGCAGTGTTGTGCGGGCCCCTTTAGTATGGGAGTGCGAAAATAGATGGCACTGTCAGAGAGAGTCGATAATTTTGCAATTTGCATACATTTAGGATCAAAGAAACATGCTTGGGGTGTCATGCTTCGTTGCGTGTTCAACAATATATGTTTTAGAAAGTGACGCGTGATGATGCGATTTGATCAAATTGAAAACGATTTGATAACAATGGCACGAACGTAAGCATGGTGGGTGGACGTTGTTCGAAAAACGATTCCTTCATCCATTGAAGCAAGACAATCGTTCTACCGACATGCAAAAAGGGATTAAATCCCATCATACCTACCGGAATGTACATGGGCTCGTTGAGTAATTGAATGGTTGTAACCTGACAGCGACCAAGAGAGACCGAGTTAACTGAACGTTTGCTCTCTACGGAAAGTACAGGGTTCCCATTTGGTTTGACGTTGGTTCCGTTGCAGCTCTTGGGGACGCTCTAATAAAACATTCGATGACAACGATAATTGTTTTCTGTGTTTACCAAGTGCAAGCAAAGTAGAGCTCCACGCTACGAACGGTTGAGAAAGGACTGACAGGGTAGATGCTGCTGAGAACCGTGCTACATTGTTGTAGAAACGATTACCCTGGGCGAGCTCAAAGATTGTGGTGGGAGAATGTGGAGTTAGGTGAAGGTCAGCAAACAGAAACTTGTACAATGCCGACATGAGCCGATTTGAAATAGGCAAACATTCCCACGTTTGTCCTACCAGAGAAAGCAAAGTGCACAAATGTGGCCGTGGGTTATGTTTCACGGAAAATTTCCTCTCAGAGATAAGTGTATTGAGTTCTGGGTACGATTGATTCAGACCCAAACGATGATTATATAATATGAGTAGGAAATTCACGAAAATCGGTTGGCGAAATTGAGCATTAGACGTGTATAAGCAGGGGTAACTTTGGGTGACGTCAATCAGAGATGTCAAGAAATTGAACAAGCTATGATCAAACGTGCGAATTACTGGCTCCAATCAATAAACTGGTTATGGAGAATCAATCTTCTGGGGAACTGATTGTCGTAGGGTTTTGCTGTACACATTTTCTCGATCATTAAAAAATTAAGAATTCCAGGTAGGTTGAATGTCGGTTTCGGCACCCAATGACTGTTTTCAGCAACCAATTTCACTGCGTTTTTCCAACAAAACACTTCGCTGAATGCGCTGAAAACGATTCCTTAGCCTTTCAATCTGATTAATTTTTAAAGCTTTTTTCGAAATGAAACATACGCTCTACAAAAGGCTGCTGATTTCGACAGCCTGAAAGTAGTGGAATACCTAGTTGTGGTCCTCACAAGATCCTACCTTGTGCCAAAAGACTACCAGCTAAAACATGGACACAGCTGGGTGGCGTAGCCTGGGCAATGTTGCCAGTCCGGCAATAGCAAAGTGAAGAGGTGCCACACTAGCGCGGTAACCAAAGTACGTATGTTCACCATGAAGGTGCGGCTCAAAACGGCGTCTGTTCTCCATGTTAGGATCGGCTGATTACCGTTCTAGTTGCCAGCGTGAGACTCTAAACAGGAAACTGTGCACGATGGTCCCCCAACGAGACAGGGGGTTGGGGCAGGCCCAACAAACCACCCTGCAAAAAATATAAAGTTGCAGATACCGAAGAAAGAAAATCTGATCGGAACAATTGGCACAGACCTACGCGATGAAACAAGAGCTACGATTGGAAACTCGGAACATGGAACTGCAAATCGCTCAACTTCTCGGGTTGCGATATGAACTTCAACGTCGCAACTGGGAAGTCGTAGCACTGCAGGAACTTTGCTGGACGGGACAAAAGGTATGGAAAAACGGGAATCGAGCGCCTACCTTCTACCAGAGCTGTGGCCTCACCAACGAGCTGGGAACCGGCTTTGTAGTGCTGAGTAAGATGCGCCAACGCGTGATTGATTGGCAGCCAATCAACGCGAGGATGTGCAAGTTGAGGATTAAGGGCCGTTTCTTAAACTACAGCATCGTCAACGTGCACCCCCCACACGAAGGGAGACCCGACGACGAGAAAGAAGCATTTTATGCGCTGCTGGAGCAGATGTACGACGGCTCTTCGCAACGGGACGTCAAAACCATCATCGGCGACAAGAACGCTTAGGTAGGACGGGAGGCAATGTACAGACCGACAATCGGGCCAAACAGCCTGCATGCCGTATCGAACGGCAATGGCCAACGATGCGTGAACTTTGGAGCCTCCCATGGTATGGTAGTCCGAAGTAGCTATTTTCCCCGCAAGGATATCCACAAAACCACCTGGAGATCACCTGACCAACAGACTTAAAACCAAATCGATCACGTTCTAATCGATGAGAAATTCTTCTCCGACATTATCAACGTCTGCACGTACCGCAGTGCGAACATAGATTCGGACCACTACCTAATTGCAGTATGCATGCGCTCAAAACTCTCGATGGTGCATAACACCCGTCGAAGTCGAACGCCGCTACCCAACATTGAGCAACTACGGGACACCGGAGTTGCCCAGGATTACTGGAAGCTACGTACTGCCATCCCAGACCGAAGAAATCACTGGTTTGACGGCAAATACAAACTGTTAGTAAGGGAGAAGAATGCAGCACGGGCGAGAATGCTACAACACCGCAAGGGATTGAATGTGGAGCAATACGGACAAACGCGGAACAGACAGTTTTTCGAAGGAAGAAGCTTAAGCAGGAAGACCGAGATCACGAGGCGAAGGAAAATCTGTACCGCATAAACGACACACGAAAGTTCTATGAGATGCTAAATAGTTCGCAAAAAGGACTCCGTGCAAGGATTTGGACGGTAACCTTCTCACGAACGAGTGTGAGGTGATTGAGAGGTGGAAGCAGTACTATGACGAGCACCTCAACGGTGATGCCGCAGGAAACGAAGGTGGCACGGTAACAGACCTTAGAGCACGCGCAGAAGTCGACAGGCTACCGGACCCTGTTCTTCAAGAAGTTGAACTGGTGTAAATCAACTACCAAGTGAGCTATTAAAATACGAAGGTCAAGCACTGGCTAGAGCGCTGCATTGGGTAATTGCCAAGATTTGGGAAGATGAGATATTGCCGGAGAAGTGGATGAAAGGTGCCGTATGCCCAATCTACAAAAAGAGTGACAAGCTGGGTTGCTGAAACTACCGCGCGATCACACTGCTGAGCGCCGCCAGTCACCATTGGTAAGAGAGTTCGTGGGGCAATACCGGGTGAAATTCATGGGTGCCCACGGACCAAATTTTCGTGATTCGGCAGGTTCTGCAGAAATGCCACGAATAGGGTAACCAACTTGAATTGGACCCCTACATATTTTGGACCCTTTTCATATATTTTCCTCGCTTACTGTCTAGTTTCTTCAAATTCATCTGGGTTGATGTTGTAATTACATTCTTTCAATCACTTGCTATGTCTCAAGATCATTAGTTCACCTCAAATTGCTTACAATTGCTCAATTTATGCAGTTTTAGAAAATGTTATGGGAAAAGTTTCATGTTTCGACGTTTGTCAAGAGGAATCGGCGTTAGTGTACTTGTTTTAAATTTGGTCTAAAATATACAAGTCAATGATTTTTTTAATCTAATCAGTTTATCTGACTTTGGAAGATGTATTTCACGTGTTTATAAAGATTTCACCTTAAGATTTTACTTAAAAAGTATTAAATAAAAAGTGTTCAAAAAAGATCGTAAAAAAATGTTATCAACTTATTTTGGACACTTATCAAATGAGAATCATCAAAAGAGCGACAAAAAAAATTCCGGTTGGTCGATCGTGCTATTATCTCAGATTTCTGATTAAATTGGTAAGTAAATCAATGAAAATTATATGAATTCATTGTTTTTAAATATATTTCTTGTTTATCAGGCGATTCAAAATGGGAAAAACGGCAAAACACGTAGAGTGGTCCACTCTGAGTTTTCCTAGTTTTCCTAGTTCCTAGTTTTCCACAAAAGTTTTCCTATCTCCCAAACGCATTTAGCTAAGGGGCTGTTCATAAACTACGTAGACGCTTTAGGGGGGTGGGAGCGCTTGGCAGATGTCTACGGTCCATACAATTTTTTAAATTTTGTGTGTTGAGACTGTCTTCTACGGAAGGGGGGGGGGGTTGAAATCTCTCAAAAACCGTCTACGTAGTTTATGAACAGCCCATACAAAAAATAATATGGACTGCAAGCATAGAGTCAGGTCTCCGTATTAAGATTTACTTCTGAATGAGTTTTTTTATTGTTATGATCAGTTGATTCCTTATGTTATATTATATTTCCTCCGTTACTCGCGCCAACTTTTGTAACACGAGTACTCACGCGTTGTACTTTGTACAACAGTGTGAGTTTTCCATTTCCATTTTGCAGCCGAGCTACCAATAGATCTGAAATCAACGAGTATTCCTCAAAAAACTTGCTTTTAACTAAACAAGCTAAATATTTATTACAGTTAACCCCCAAAATATGCGGATAATAGAGAAAATGTAAATGGAAACCGCGTAAATGGTGTCCATACTACGAGGGTTCTGACTTAATTGGTTACAACATGGAATATCTCGAGATCCTGACCAGATATAAAGTTACAAAGTAGTTCTAGAGATCATAACCTTTTTGCTGGTGGACAGTAGTTCAAAATTTACTCACTACATAGCACTAGTATACATGTGATATATCTCGAAATCCTGACCAGATAGAAAGTTACTGTCTTCGAAAAAGTTGTTCAGGAGTTCAAAGCCTATAGTTCAGAATTTTTTCACTATATGGTGCTAGTATATACGTGAAATTCTCATATAAAATATCTCGAAATCCTGATCATATAAAAAGTTACTGTCTTCGGCAAAGTTGTTCAGGAAGTCAAGGCCTTTTTGCTGGTGGACTTAAGTTCAGTGTTTTCTCACTTTGCAACGCTAGTATACATGAGGAATTCTCGCATATAAAACATCTCTAGATCCTGACCAGACAGAAAGTTACTGTCTTCGGCAAAGTTGTTCAGGATGTTAGGATCTTTTCGTTGGTATACAGTAATTCAGAATTTTCCCTTTACGTGGCACTAGTATGCGGGTCATTCAGAGATATTTTATATGCAAGGATTTCACGTGTCTTTCAACGTCACCTAGTGAGAAAATTATGTACTTTCCATCAACGATAGGGTTTGACCTCCTGGACAACTTTGCCGATTACAGTACATTTTTAGCAGGTCTTGAGATATATCATATGCGAGAATTGCACGTTTATACTAGTACCATGAAGTGAAATATTCTGAACTACCGTCCACTAGCCAAAAGGCCTTGATCCCCTGAACAACTTTGCCCAAGACATTAATATTCTATCTTGTCATGCTCTCTAGATATTTTATATGAGAGAATTTAACGTGTATACTAGAACTACATAGTGAGAAAATTCTGAACTATTCTACACCAAGCAATAGGCTATACAAACGCCACGTGGTGAGAAAATTCTGAACTACTGTCTACCAGTCGAAAAGTCTTGACCCCCTGAACAAGTTTGCCCAATACAGTAACTTTCTAGCTGGTCAAGAACTCGAGCTATTGTATATGCGAGAATTACACGTATATACTAGCGCCTCGTAGTGTGAAATTTCTGAACTACTCCACCAACGAAAAGAGCTTGACTTCCTGAACAACTTTGCTGAAGGCATTTACTTTCTATCTGGTCAGGATCTAGAGATATTTTATACACGAGAATTTCACATGTATACTAGCACCACGAAGTGAGATAATTCTGAACTATTGTACACTAAGAAATAGGCTTTGACCTCATGAACAACTTTGCCGAAGACAGTAACTTTCTATCTGGTCAGGATCTCGAGATATTCCATGTTGTAACCAATTAAGTCAATCCCACTTAGTATGGACACCGTTTACGCGGTTTCCATTTACATTTTCTCTATTATCCGCATTTTGAGGGTTAATTGTAATCAAAGCTTAGCTTTTTTAGTTCAAAACAAGTTTTTTGAGGAATACAAATTGGTTTCAGATCGATTGGCAGCAACAAAATGGCAATGGAAAACTCATATGTGTTGTACAAAGTACAACAGCGCGAGTAACGGGGGGTTAACTTTTATACATACCGTAAAACGGGGTGTAATTGATCAGCGGGGCAAAATTGATCGCTGAAATTTCTCGTGATATTTTTTCATGTGTAACATGTTTTTCGTTACTAAGCGTACGAATGTATCTTTGTATACATTGTAAAAATATTATGCATAAGTACAATATTGGGTATACTCAGCGATCAAATTCACCCCGCTGATCAATTTCACCCCGTTTTACGGCACCTTCTTTGAAAATTTTCCCACCTAGACGGACCTAACAAATGCGAGATAGGAAGAAGTGGCCGTGATCAGAAGAGCTGGGATAGACACGAGTGGCACGATCTGCAGGAATGCCACGCAGCTTCTTGGCTTCGCCGATGACATCGTAATCATGGTACGGAACATTGAGATGATGGGAGAAACGTATATAAAACTGAAGGCTGAAGCGAGGCAGATTGGATTTGCCATCAACGCATCGAAGATGAAATACATGAGAGGAAGAGGTTCTAGGGAAAACCAGAGACGGTGTTATGTAAGAGACGCGCGGAGAGAATAAAGGTTAATCTGATTGCACGGCCAACTAATTTATTTTTCTGCAAGGTTTGGCAACCCACAATTTTGTGTTTACTTCAAATGACTTCTAATTTGAGCGAATGCCATCTGCTTCAGCATCACGGTAAAATGAATACTTTTTTAACCCTATCGGTAGTATCGCTATTCAATATAAGTATTTGAAGACTCAAACTTTGACAACTCTAAGTGAAACCAAATATGCCACATTGGAGCAGAGCGTTGCGCAAAATTATTCAATCTGCGGTTGTTGCTTCCTATCATGTATGAGTGAAATCTCTCTTTTGAAGTCTTTCACAAATTCTTGAACTTGAAAATTACACCGGACACGCCTTGATCTTTGTTACAGAGCCTATGTAGATGTATTTCGTTGTGCTGGAGCAAACATTTTGTGAGAAGATAACGAGAATTCAGGTGGTGAATAACAATAATATTCACTTGTCCAATTTCACTTTTCATACGCAAACTTAATTATAATTATTTAAATCTCAACAGTTAACGAGCGTCTGACTGAAAATCTCCTTAACACTCCGAATACGATGCCTCCGAAAAATGTGTAACGGCAAGTTTGCAATGGCATAACTTAGCCATTTCTTAATGAATTTCAAAAATTGTGGTACCTTTAGAATTCCTAGGGTTTGTAGATGATTTTGATTGTAAAAAGATTGAAAATAGAGTCGTCTACTTTTTTAAAAAGCGAAAAGAGTTGTTACACGTTTTTTAGAAAAGTGTGTTTGTAGGGTTTTGCAAGTAGCGCAAGATCTGTAATTTAGATTAATGGGCACAAATGTTCACAATTAGCCAAAAAACTGTCATGATTCCTATACATGGATCCTGACCACAACAGAACGGTCCTCAAAAAATCCGGAACATCCGTAAAAGTGGTCGATCTATGAACCTGATCCTAGAGCTCTGCGGTTTTTTTTTGAAAACATTAGGAACTGCGATATAAAAAAAATTGGGGTCATGACATAAACATATACCTGGATGGCCTTGACACCGTCCTTCGGATTTACGGTGACGAGTTCGGATTTACGGTGACGAGTTCGGATTTACGGTGACGAAATCGAGTTGGTCGACGAGCTCGTATATTTGGGCTCACTATTGACTACCGAAAATGATTCCAGCAGAGAAATTCAAAGACGCATAATCACAGGGAATCGTGCACTCCAGAGGACGCTCCAGTCGAATAAAATCCGCCGCCGCACGAAGTTGACTATCTACAAGACGCTGATTAGACCGGTGGTTCTCTAAGGTCACGAGACCTGGACTATGCTTGTTTAGCCTTAGTTTGAATAATTGTGGTACATAGACCACGTTAACCTTTGTTCAGCTTTTAAACATCTAAATGTAGTGATTTTAATCCGCCGAAGGCTTACCAGCTATAAAAGATATAAGCATTTTATGGCATTAAATAGCAGTCTTTTTCAACAGTTGTTCCATCTTATTGTTTTATTTAAAAAATGTAATGGAAGACAGCTTCATATATTATATTTTATGGGACTGCTTTATCTTGTTTGCTGCTAACCTATTTGATTTTCTTTTCCAAATTGTTATTATAAGTCTAAAAATTACTTTTGCATTTCGGGATTCGAACTGGTAGTCGCTGAATCACAGGTGGCATATCTGGTTCAATCTTTAGATCAGCTAACTTATTGAGGTTGAATTATGGTGATACAATTCACTTTATGGACTATTACTCAAATATATATTCCGTCTGGTGTTAATCAGCTTTTTACAGCTTAAATCAGCCTATAATCAGCATCTATACTTATTGTTCAGCTTGAATTATTACTTGGTTTCAGACCCGCCGATACCTTAATGATGATGGTTCATCGGAAAACGATGACATATCGGTTACATCGCAAACTACACGGAAATGAGAATCAGCTATTAAAAAATCTCCTTCTGTTCGTGCAAGCGACGTTTACCGCCTTTACCCTTAGCATAACATAATAATACTACCTGTCCATAGATGTCACCACTTGTCCATGTATAATTGTCACTGTGTTATTATTTGTCAGCCGTATGAATAAATGTATTTAGTTCGTATGCCTCCGCCATGGCAGGATTGCCCACCAGCCAGTCTGTTTTTATATATTAAAAATATCACAACGTAGGGAAACGATGTTCCGTGCGCGATCACCTTCTTTGGTGATTTTGGAAGGGTAAATTTGTTTTTTATGGACCCCAACCTTTAGTGGACACTAACGGATTTATGCAGTTTTATAGAAAAAAGTAGGACCACTTTGCCAACTCATCTTCATCGGGAAATATTGGTCAAATACTTTTTAAACCAAGAAGAAAATAACAATTTAATGTGAAGCAAGCTAGGAGCTAAAGGAGCTAAACAAAGGTTCCAAAATTCCACGAAACATGAAATATGATAAATGTTTGCCTGTTTGTGGACTGAATTTAATGTAATTCAACGCTATCTATTGTTTTTACATTGTACATAAGCTGACTAAATGTGTTTAAGATAAATTTCTTCTGCGCGGTCTATTATCGGATAGAACCAATCCAATGATGGAACCCCGGGTGGTCCATTAAAGGTTAATAAAATATTTATGATGATTTCAACATAGGGTGAAGAACTACTTCGGCCTAAACGCCCACTTTTGGCCTATCAAGCAGAAAACATCAGATATGATTTCGGCGTTAACAGGTAAATTATGCGTTTGTGACGTTAACGAGTAAAGTCAATAAGAAAGCGTGATATGAATGTTTGCACCCAATATTCTGAAATACAAATGAAACGCTCCTACAGAATCAATCTTCATCCGATAGACCGAAGTGAATTCATTAACGTTTAAATGAGTTTACGAGTTTAGAATCCGTAGGCTGAGTTTGGCGTCAAGAAGCAGTGTTAAAGCTCGATTCAAAGTAAATCTGGACGTACGGTTTAATACACCACCGTGTCCCCGGTGGTTGGAACAAAAAACGTTTGACAGGCATTTGTTTATGTTTCATTGACGAAGAAATTGGTGAAAAGTTTTTCTCGATTAATCGACGCATCCCGAAATTACGGATCATGAATTAAAGAGGGCATTTCAATTGACAAAACCATGCATTCATTTTTTTGAATTTATCGTTATTTACCCTCAAAAAAAAATTCGTGAAAATGACCTATTTTTCATGCCGCCAGAGTGGACTACCTCCTTAAAAGATTTATTTGTTTTCAATAAATTTAAAATCTATCCATCTGAGCAATGATTTTTCAATTACAATTTTCCGTTACACATTTCTTGGAGTGTTAAAAGAGTTGAGTTTCTAACGCCTTTGGATACGGTTGTGTGTTAAGTTCGTTCTCTGTTTTGTGCGTGCATTCGCTTTCATAGTTTTCGGCTGCATTTGCCGGATTAGCGCTGGCACTCTGCCTCCCGGACGGTTATACGTGTGTGAGTGTTGGTTTCTCGCTTTCCGAGAAGTTTTAGAATCGAGAAAGAAAACATGATTCATCATGTTTGCAAAATTGGCGTGGTTTGATTGTTTCTCCCGGACCAGAAATTTGTGGCATCGCGAGTGAAATTTCTGTTTATTTACGCGGTGATGAGAAGTGCGCTGAACTATTGTCAGGGTTTTGAGATGTGCATTGCTTTTGTGCACTTGAAAAAGAAAAGTGAAGAAAAGTGATATTTGGTTGTTGTGTGGTTGGAGTGGAGGGAAAAAAATATGCGTGGAAGCATCGGGAATGCGCTCCCGGGTGAAGTGATTTGGTGAGAGCGTTCCAGTTGAAAATTGTTGACAAGTGTATTTGTGGTGATGCAAATTATGGTTTAGATGACGCATGACTTCAAACATTTTGTGTATCCAAATAAAACATATTACATACTAAATACGCACAGGGCATCGTCTGCTGACCATTGCCGCGGGTATATCGTGGGAGTCCCAGGTACCCGGTTCAAGCTTAAGTTGGCGGCGGTGGCTCTTCTTGACCTTCTACCCCCTGAGTAGTTAGTGTGAATAAGGGCGTCTATGTGATGTTTTGCTGTACCTGTTGTGGACATTTAGTGCATCCTGTTCCCTTAACTTGTTGAGGACACCCTGTCTTGCCTCAAAAATTACCCTTTTTGAAGTACTAGTCTTCACAACATGAAGGGCACCATTACGGAGCATGAGATTTGATCAAATTATTCGCAGTTCTACTTGTCCAACGCCCCCGGCTGGGTGAGGGATAGAGGATGACACACACACACACACACATTTCTTGGAGTGTTAAAAGATCATGAATTCAGCGTCAATGGGTAAAATAGCTAATAGGCCAATTTACCTTATGTCCGTACAGTAGGATAAATAGATGGATCCCGAACTGGCATCGTGTTTCCTGTAAATATATCTTCGTACAAGATACTGCTGGGACCTGCGATGACTTTTGCTGATAGAAGTCTTTGATATTCGTAATGTTGCGCTTACTTACGTGCTTACCGTAATACCCTTGGAGATAAAATAAATACATTCGGATCAGACGGAGGAATGACGCAAAGAAAATTAAATATGTTCCATCCTGGCACATTTTTTTTTTTCACCGGGAAAGTCACCATGTTTGCAGTTGCTTCGGTGACACGTGGCCAATCAATGATTCATCAAAAGGTTAATCCACTTTGATGACTACTTCAGCTTTGGAAAACCCGATTCCGGATCGATGCAAGCCATCGAACCGGAACTGAGATCAAAAGGTGTTCTTTCGATACTTAAATGACCCGACTGAACTTTTTTTTTTCAGATTACGGTGATGATAGAAAGTGTGAGATGGAACGTTCTGGGGAAAAAGTTTAACGACCGTATTGATTCAGGAGCACTTAAAACAAGCATCTTAAATGAGGCATCGTTGTTTGATTGCCAGAAAACTTTCACCCATTTCGGTCTTCGCCTTTAGAAATGCTTGGTTTCGTCTTAACCACATTTTGAAACATAAATTTGAGTTTGGAGTTCCATGCAACCAAACTGTATACTTTTGGGTCGATGATTCAAATGAGAAATTTGACAACTTTTCCGGTCTTTCTAACCACGACACGGCACGACAGAAAATTTGTTTAAAGGCTGACTGAGAGTAAATTGGTACACACAAAAAGACCTGTAATTCGCGATTTGATAAGTTTAAAAAGTTCATTTAATGGTTGCTTCACAGTACTTTTATTAGGACTTCAAAGTAACAGCATTAGATGGTTACATTTCTCCAGTTCGAACGAAATCTCGAACTTTCCTCTTGATGGAGCCCATCAGCGCCCGCACAGTGGAAACGGACACGGAATCAGGGTATTTCTTCCATTTTACCTGCATTTGCTGGATGTCCTTGACTTCCCCGCCGCTTCGTCGAAGTCGCTGCTTTGAAATTGCCCAGTATTTTTCGATTGGTCGAAATTCCAGGCAATTCGGAGGATTCATTATCTTGGGGACGAAATCGATCTTGTTGGCAGCATACCACTCCAGAACCACTTTAGAGTAGTGGTAGGTGGCCAACTCGGGCCAAAAGATGACTTTTCCCCTATGCCTGCAGATGAACGGCAATACACGCTTTTTCAGGCACTCTTCGATGTCAACTTTGGATGTCATCGTCGAGGATGTGACGAATCATTCCGTTTTCTGGCCACAACTGCAAATCGTTTGCCAAATCATGGCCTTCTTCGTGAACTTGTCGGCAAACACGAACTTGAATCATCCCGGCACATCCCCACGTCCAGTCACGATGTAAAACTCTTGACCGGAAAGCTGCTTAAAATCGAGTTTGACGTATGTTTCGTCATCGATTAAAGTGCAGCCCTTGTGTTTCATCAAAACACGGTGTTCGGATGTTTACTGGCTTTGAACGACTTGTATCCTTCCCTGACAAGGATGTTCCGTTTGAAAGTTGGCGTTGTACCTGCGCAGCTGACGATCGTTGGTTCAAGTTTTTTCGTATGTCCGCTTATTCCTTTCCACACTCAGGGTTTCCTTGTAGGTTTTGAGCACTCGACAAGCTGTTGTTTTCGGCATCTTCAGCACTTTAGCCAGCTTGGAACCAGACCACTCCGGATTTTCCAGGTGTTTGTACACAATGATTTTTCTTCTTTAGAGTTTAATTTGACGTTATTTCTGAACGTGATCGACTTCTTTGATCAAACTTGCACCAGTTGTTCTCTATAGAAATGTAAACAAACCACTGTCAAAGATTTGCGATTCCCAACACTAGAGGCGTGCTAGCGGCGCGCGAGGGACGTGCCAATTTACTTTTAGTTAGCCTTAATATAGGGAAAAGTTTAAATGGTAAGGATCTTCATCGTGCTATTAGTGGGAAAATTCCAGGGTCAAATGCTTTGTATTCTCCCTGTAATGGAAAAATATTGCACTTTTCCAACATTTTCAAAGAGTAAAATTCGACAGCGACAATTTATTATGATGTAAACAAATGCTTTGGCCATCAATAAGGATCATCGTTTGTTTGTGTAACCCAAGGGGTGGTCACTCTACACATTTGTTTTGCGCCAACTTTTTTCTCAGTGTACCTCAGTGTGCCGCAGCTGGTATGGCAGTGCCGAGAAGTAATTGAGCTGACTTTTGTTTGCTTGTGAATAATAAATTGTTTGGCAACCCGGTATTTTGATAACTCTTTCGAAACCTGAGAACTCAATTGACGACGACGATTTTGGGCGGCCGGAGCCGGAAAGGGGTGGACGCTTTGTGCTAGTCACGACTGTCGGATCTTCGGAATCGAAAGGCGCCAAACGCAAAACCATTCCAAGCGACGAACAGACGAAGAACACCAACGGAAGATCAAAGCCATGAATCATCTGTACAAGCCGCCGACGGTAGCGAAATCAATCGGTTGAAGGGAATGGAATATTCCTACCAATCGAACCTGTTCCGCTTGCAGGTGGAAGAAATGCTTAGCAAGGTGAAGGTGAAATTCAAGGTGTTAAATTATATTGAGCATTGGTTGGGCGATTTCCGGAAGTTTTTGAGGACGTTGAAAGATGTGGACAATGAACGATATCCGAAGGATTGGGGTTGATTTTCCGCTGGCATTTCACGACGGCTCGCATGTTCTCGCCAAGGAAAGCTTCAAATTCGTTCAGGAACGGATCGTGCACCATATTGGATCCAGTCGTTTGGGAACATCTTATGGCAAGCCACTGAAAGTAGATTTACTGCTGGAGATTCCGGACAAGTGTTTCCGAAAGGAACATTACCTCAACTTAATTACCTTAACTCACATGAAGAGGGCACATTTCCTGTGCCATCTGGCGGGCGGAAACATTGGTCAAACAGTCAAAGTATTATTTGGCCAGTGGGATGCGCTTCATTCCGCTAAAAGGGGACTTTCGATGAAAAATTTGCCAATCGTGTTGAGTTTGTGACAATTTATTTGTAACGTAATTAATTTAACAGTAGCATATGATAGCATAATGCAAACGACCATGTGTATCTATTATCACTCGTCGGCACCTTCCACTTCTTCGTCGAACTCTCCTTCGTCGTCAATTGTCGTCTCCTGGCACTGCTGGTACTGCGAAACCAGGTCGTTCATGTTGCTCTCGGTATTTTTGCTACTGAATTCAGCCAACGTTACAAAATATTTAAAATTTACCTGTGCCAGTTCATAAGCTGAAACCCCTGCAGGCAATCGCATCCCTCGGATTCCTTACAGACAACATCCAGCACAGAATCCACCAGTTCGGCACCCTTGGTGTAGTGTCGTTTGACCCAGTTGCTACCAGTACCAAACTATCCGAAAACGAAGTCTGTCCGCTTGGACCGAATCCATAGTTTCCGGCTCAAGGTTGATCAGAACCGCTCGTGGGACGTACTTCCCTCCGGTCACGGGAGTCTGAGTAACGACTTTAATAACGGAGCTGGAGCCGGTAATGTTAAGATTGATTGATTGGTGTTGCTATGCAAGCGATTGCCCTGATTTTTCATGTACCTACTTCTGCGGACAGGCAATATGATGTACTTTGTGGAATTCAATTCGATTTTGGAGAATCACTGGGACTTGATGGAGATGCACGGTTGTGGTTTGTAAAAATTGGATTATACTGTGGCAAAATCAATATCAAATTTCGACACATGCACACTGTGCAGGCGCAAAAAAGTTGGGTGTTGCCAGTCAATTTAAAGATCATAAAAATTTTAACCATGGGTGTCAAACAGTGCCAATGACTGCGCCCGGGTGTGCCCAAGTTTGATTTTGTGACCAACCCCTTGGTGTAACCTGGCTCAGCCAGGAATGACTAATAATCTTGAGATGTAAACGAGCCGATGTCCAGTTCGTGTTGATGAGTGTTTTCATGGTGGCACCAGTGAAAATGAGGATGAACATTGATGACCGTACTATTCGTAGTTGCTACTCCGTGATTGACCAGATCCAAATAACTTTGCACAAAGACCAAGAGAATGGGAATTGAAATTAGCAATCCATTTCCAGAGTGAATCAGTACTTTCAAGGTGAATAAAAGTACCGTTATCCAGGGGCAAATCGATCACTTAAAAATTTAAATATTGGAATAATTTTCTATGCTAAACAAAATTGACATACTAATGGTATTAAAAAAAAAAAAATTAGAACATAAATTTCAATTCTGAGGATTGTTCCAATGTTTATTCATAAGGAAGGCTTAAATGACATTCCGAGGAGAACACCAAAGTCATTTAGAAGTGAGATTATTAAACAGTATTTCAAGGTAATTGTCAGCCAATTTCCAACGCAATCCTGAACGGAATACTGATGGGCTTCTCAGACTTTCTCTGAGGTTATTTAAAACAAAATTATGGGATAAGGGGAAGATAATATACTGAGGTATTGATTTTGACTCAATTTGTGATCCAGGTTTTGATCTGGTCGCTGATTGATCGTCGTTGATATTTAAGTTCAAGATTGATTTTTTTTATAATGCCTTTATTTTTCCAGGCTCATTTGCCGTTGCTTTGTGGAGTCGATATTAATGGTTTAGATTACAAAATTACTTAAAACTAACGTTAGTAAAGCGGGGGCCGATTACTCGCGGCTATCTTGAGGTTAGGGGTAAAATTGTATCAAATGGATGGCAGAGTAGGGATTGAGAACACAAGGTTTGGAGAGCAATGTGCTCTTGATCTCGAACTAGGCGACAAACTGATGAAAAAGGAAAGCATGGGAGTACATCGATGGGCTAAATCCTCAGATCTATGTGTTTTAAAAACACACAAATTAAATTGCAATAGTCGAGATCTCGGCTCTTCAAGCTGTCTGTTTCAAGGTCAAGGTTGTTTTCCTCGGGCCCTGAGGGATGCGGATAACTTGGATCTAGCAATACAATGGAGGGTGTATGACCAAAGCACGTGGTTGATCTCGTGATAACCACTACCACAAGCGCACAAATTGCTACCTGCGAGCCCGATTCGAAAGAAATGCTAATCTAACGAGCAGTGATTGGACATGAGCCTCTTGAAATTCACGGTTCATGTCCAACCCTTGATCGACACCTGTGGGAGAATAGAATGTAACCATCTTCCCAGATCACTCTCATTCCATTTTTGTTGCCAGTTGGAGAGGACTTGCTGACGGGTAATGGAGAAAAATTCTGCAAAGGTGATTTGTCGATCAAAAATATCGCCTTCCACAGCGCCC
The DNA here is from genome assembly GCF_037179485.1 of Ochlerotatus camptorhynchus. Taxonomy (NCBI): domain Eukaryota; kingdom Metazoa; phylum Arthropoda; class Insecta; order Diptera; family Culicidae; genus Ochlerotatus; species Ochlerotatus camptorhynchus. The sequence continues at coordinate 617,052 of NW_027040594.1, forward strand.
ACTTTAGCCAACTAGTCCGCTTTCTCGTTATCCGGAATAGAGCGATGAGATGGGACCCAGACTAAAGCGATGGTATAGGAGCAGTTAGATAAAGTACTCAATTTGGCTCGGATTTCGGTCAGGAAATACGAGGAGTGCTTCATCGGCCTCATTGAAAGAATAGCCTCCAATGAGCTAAGGCTATCTGTAAAAATTAAATAATTGTCAGAAGGTAGTGAGACAATTTGCTCTACTGCGTAGAATAAGGCTGCTAGTTCCGCAACGTATACGGAACAGGGTTTTTGCAGTTGATATGAGGCGCGATGAAATTCGTTGAATACTCCAAATCCAGTGGAAGCGTTTATAGTTGACCCATCTGTGAAAAAAATCCTATTGTTACTGACATGGTGGTACTTCTTTGCAAAAATTAAGGGAACAACGATCGACCGATGGTTATCTGGTATTCCACGGATTTCTTGCAACATGGTCCGATTAAAATTTACAGAGAAACTATAAAAGTCTTGGAAGCAAACACGATTCGAATTGTACGAAGAAGGGCCAAAGATTGATTTTAATATGCACAAAATTACCGTCAGGACTGGTTAACAGAGACTGCAAGAAAAGGACCAGCGATGAAAGTCGGTGGTGCAGTGGTAAAAAGAGACTGCCTCTCACTCCAAAGGGCCTGGGTTCAATCTCAGTCGGCGCCGTCGGGATTTTCTGAGGCATAACATCTCTGATCACGCCTTTCTTCGGAAGGGAAGTAAAGCCGTTGGTTTCCGGTCTATGAGTTGACGGGTCGATAGGTAGGGTCCAAAATATGAATGACTGCCATTACAAACAATTAGGCAAAGTTTCATGCAAATCGAAGAAGGTCGACTTTTCCAAGGGGTAAGTCACTCAGCACATTGTACCGAAATTAGATTCAGCACAGTTTGGGCACATCCATCGGCACACCTTCGGCACAATCTCGTTGGCAATAGGTTGTTGCTGGATAACTGTCATTGAAGTTGTTCCCAATATTACGTGCTGTTGGATTGTAAATTTAGGAACATCCTCTAATTGAATATACCGGAGGAACTCAGACCAGCAGTTCACTTATAGATCTAAATACGAAACGTAGGTTCTAGCGTGGGACCTCCCTTAGCTCAGTCGGTAAAGGCGCAGCTACAAAGCAAGACCATGCTGGAGGTGGCTGGGCTCGTTTCCCGGTCCGGTCTAGGCCTTTTTTCGGATTGGAAAATGTCTCGACTTCCCTGGGCAAAGAAGTATGATTGGACTTGCCACACAATTATACCAATGTAAAAATGGTACAGGCATCGAAAGCTCTCAATTAATAACTGTGGAAGTGCATCTCGAACACTAAGTTGAGAGCACGCAATAAGCTAATATGCGATAAGCAATAAGCTTGAAATGCGAAGAAGAAGAAGAAAAAGAAGAAGAAGAAGAAGAAGGTTCTAGCGTGGGTCCATTCATTAGCACCCTTAATTCAAATAATGATTCAACTCACACAAAACAAACTACAGAAGTCTATTCATCATCCTCTATAGGCGGTATCCGGCCACTGATGGACCGTTACTTTCACAGCACGATAAGCTAGGTTTCTGGTCTGTCTTTGAGGGCATTATAAAACCCTAAAACACAGGACGTTTACCATCCTATGAACATGAAACACCAACACCCGCCACTTACGCGTCATCCTCAATCCGATTTATCCCTGCGATTTCAAACCAAAACCTTCAAGGTGCCGGGTTGCCGGGATGGGTATTTTACAAACAATCACATCTTGCTCTATGACCGGCACAATCGGCACACCTGCGGCACACTGACAAAAAATATGACCCAAGATTGAGGTGCTGAGTGACCTACCCCTTGAGTTTTTCCGATTCGTCATTTGGCGTTGAATAAAATTAAATTTCTTGTTTTTTTTTACGATAAGTGTGTGTGAGCCAATTATGGCACAAGTTTCTCAGTTTTGGGCCTAGGGTCTAACTCAAATTTTAAATAAATTATCAAGGCTCTATTCGCGAAGAAATATGATAAAATCTACACACTAATCCAGACCTCCACTGTTCGGTAAATCTTGAACTACAGAACTGTTCGGTAAAAGTTTAAAAATCAGTATGTAACGCTTATTTGAAAATTTTACCGACTAGTTCTGCTGTTTAAAAACCCGATAAAATTCTACCGACTTCGGTGATCTGAATTAAGTGTGTATGTTCTAGAGAGGGTGTAGTATAAGAGTGGAGCGGCAACATATGCTTAGGTGATTTCTAGCAACACTGCCAATTCAATCAAGATAGGCGCTGCTCGATCAATGTCCTTTATATAAGGTCCGAGCCAACAGGCTTATTGGTGTTAGTGAAATGTGCAAATGTTTAGTGGTGTTCGTATTTCATTGCAATGTTTATCTTTTTACACGGAACAGCTGTTGGCAGTGACGTAAATCTCACTGTTCGCAGAATGGAATGTTATGGTAGAGTGACGTCGTCACTTGAGTGCTCTGCAATGTTTACAATATTCTTGCTTCTAACACCAGCAAGCTTCCTGATGGCCCGGACCTTATATAAACGTCATTGATGCTCGATTGGCTCTGGCTTGGACAGTTCGTTTGGCTCAAAACCAGCCTGTCCGCTCCTCTCTTATACTAGATCCTCTCTAGTATGTTCTAATCCTGCATGGAAATAAATTTGGGAAAACATTAAAAAATTAAAATTACCTACCGAGTTTCCTTCCTTTCTTTTACAGTCATCCCAGTATTATGGGTCACCCACAATTATGGGCCACTTCCATTTGATTAACACACCGAACTGGCTGACCCATAATATTGACTAGCTGGCCCATAATACTGGGGTGACTGTATTTCAATTTTATCTTATCGTGAAAGCCTTCTACAACACAGCCATAAAATTAATAGCAGGCAAACGTCAAATCAAATGAAAATTATAGCGAGCGTGAAAAGCTGCCTAGGACTGCTTTTTCGTGTTGACTCTAATTCAAACGTGAAATCAGGCAGTCATTCACCAGCTAAACATGGTCAAAAAGCTTCTCCTCATCACATAAGAAGCAAGATGAGATAAATGCAACGTGACGAAGCAAATTGTATGAGAAAAAGCTCCTGAATTATCTTCTACACGAACATCAAAGAACCCATCGTAATGAATATCTAAACCTGTACATACCAATGACTCTAGCCCTTAGGTTTTCAAACCGTAATAAATTAACAGAATATGGCAAGCACTCGTAAAAGCAAAGAAACGTGTAGCGTGGAAAACGGTCTGCGAATCAGATGACTAGCTTGTAAAATTTTACCGTCTCGCAAGGGGGTAACATCGCCAATGGATGGAAGGCTGGCACCATTTTTCGTCAGCTTGTTACAAGCAAGTATGCTCGGATCTGCTACCGACGTCCATGTGACTAAATAATAGAGAGAGAGAGAGAATACATGTCTACATCTGATGTTTCGATCCGCTTCCACATATATGTAGTCACATCCCCATATGATGGAAAGAAGATGAGCTTCGCTTGGATACTGAAATGAAGCGTCGTTTATTGTCAGCTCGAAATTATTAACCTTGTTTGGAATTTGTTTTCGCCCTCCGGGTGGGTTAGGGAGCTCATGTTAGATATATTTCTTCTAACAAGGTTTACACTCAGAGTGTGTTTATTGGGAAAAGTTTAGCATGGAATGTGCGGGAAAATGGGAGAAAAGGATACTCTGAGAAGAATCGACATGTTTTCCCTTTTCGATAGAAGTTCTGTGCTGGGAATAGAAAATTGAATAAAAAGGAAAAACATACGTTCATGTCGTGCGAAGCGAACGTAACGTTGTTATTGCACAATCTGTTTGAAATTTCCTAGGTTATTGCTCAAGTTGGAAATCCACCTAAAGTTGAAAATAAATGATGTTTATTCTTGAATTTGTGGTTCATGCAAAGAGACAACCATATGTAAACGAAGTTCAATCGAAAAACTTTTCCCAGTAAGATTTATAGTTCCGAAATGACAAACGATCTGATTCTCTCGGTATTTGTTTTCCCATATTTTCAGGCATGCCCTTGGAGGTGTACGGCACGTGGTACCCATTCGCGTACCCCTTCAACCAAGTGGCCTGCATCATCACCGGGCTGCTGTCGGAGACGGCGACCAACGCCACGGTATTGACGATAACCTCCTTCACCGTCGAGCGGTACATTGCCATCTGTCATCCATTTCGGTAAGCATGCAAGCTTCATAGCAATCCAAAACTGTTTATCCCACAAACAAACAACTTTGATTACGAGTATGGACCTTTCAATCACAGGCACCCTCGCTCTAAATTAACTCGATTATCCTCGGACCGCAAAAGGGACTAATTAGGCACCTCTCCCGTTTGCTCCCTCTTCATTCCTTTCCAACAACAGATCGCACACCATGTCCAAGCTGTCACGGGCTATCAAGTTCGTCATCGCAATCTGGCTGGTGGCATTCGGGCTGGCCACCCCACAGGCCCTGCAGTTCGGAGTGGTGGAAAACGGCCACTCGAGACTTTGTACGGTAAGTTTCTAATACACCCTCGTTCGATAAACCGCACCGAACTGGGCGCGTTCAGTGTTATCGTTAAAGTTATGGTAGTTTAAATAAGTGGCGGTCTTGATTGAAATTGAGATCGCCCACATCGGCTGTCTGGCCATCAGCGGGCAGTCGGATACGCCCCAAGGGTTTTAATGCAATAAACTGAAATTGCTTTTCATCGGAGTAGTTGATGGGCCAATCGGAGTTCGTTTGGTCCAGAGATGATTGACGTGGGTCTCTATAGAGATACATAAAAGTAATTTAATTCCATTGGTCAAAATATCCAAAATGACAATTGGTCTGCGGCATTCCAGACGCGTTTTTATACGATTTTGGTTCATAGAAAATGTCTTCTTATTAAATATTTTCGCTCTTGTTCTGACAGTTTCGATCATTCTTTCGCGCTTTCATTCAACACAACTGGCTCAGCTCAAACATTTCAATCAGACGCTCTCCCGCAGCTACCGTTCGCGCTCTCGTTCAGTTTTCGTTTTTGCTCCCGCTCAGTACAACCGGTGGAAACTAATGATATAAAATTGGCTCACTACTTGACTAGCCTATTGGTCCAAAGCAAATCGATTACCGTACCCCATTATGGTCAAAATTCTAGTACTACACTATGTTTGTTTTGATTCGCTATGAAAGTTTGACAGATAAAATGAGGGGTTCGTGGATTTTCCTATGTTTGCGAGGGGTGCATCGATTCGCTTGGGACCAAAGATAGTACCAGAGCTGAGCCAAAAAGTTGAGCACGTTTCTTCGGGACCTACTATTTTTATTTAAGTGAATTTTAGCCATTGGCTAGTTCTTCACTTTGCAGGAAAAATATCAGAGCGATAAGGCCTGCCTTGAGAAAAAAACGCAGTTGAAAGTTTTGGTTGGACGACATTTAAGACCAGGGAAGCCAGGATCGAAGGTTCGTTGCCCAGTATGTCGCCGATATTCCCCAAAAGGCCGTAGTGTTGGACACACGCAGAGGATGTGCTCGACAGTGGCTGGAATATTACAGACGACGCAGGCCTTGCGGAAAACTACTCCGCCGAAATCGTGTGAGAGCAGGGTGTGACCTGTGCGAAGCCTGGAGATGACTCGTTGCTCCTTCAGGTTCCCAAGGTCCTTCTATGGACGCATGCTCTCCTTGATTTTCCTTAGAAGCGGTCCATGGTTTGCCAACCATTCTATCTTGCCACCTAGCCTGCATGGATGTTTCGACTTCATCTTCATCGGTGTACTTGGTGTAACACGCCGTCTTTTAACTGTACACTGACTCGCACTCGTATCCACGTCTGTTTGATGGCACTGTCGAACACTGAGTGACCCACCTGTTGCTACTCACTCAACACCAACCAGTATCGCTATCTCGCTATCCCACTCGCTCATAGGTTCAATCATACATCGTGCTATCACGTTTCCCAATTCATACCCGGTACCGAAAACTAATCCCACTCTACTACTTACCCGGTCATGAAGCAATGCGTATCAATCCGTTACACCTGGCACCAGATGGTCCCGCCCCGGCCAGTCTGTCAGCGTCGGAGTTGCCAGTGATGCCACAATGCCCCGGAACCCAAGCGAATATAGTGTGGAGGGGAGGGGGGGCATGTCTGATGATCCCCTGAATCCACGGATGAGTGGGCATGTTGGACCAGAGAGCAGAAATTACACTGTGTGAATACGTGAGGATTAGGACTGGTCGGTCGGATGGTGTGATTGCTGCTTCGAAAATCGCCGCTGCCACAGAGCATTGTGCCGGTAGGCTCAAGCTCGTTGGCGAGATCATTCCCGCAATGCCTAACCCAACTCCGTTGTGCGATTTGTACCCGTCCGTAAAACGATGCGTATGCCTGGGGTACCCGGAGCTTAGCATCTCCACGACGGACTGTCTGAGCGCCGCCGAGTTGTCTCCTGCCCTAAACTGGTCCTTAATTCGGCTTTCGATGTTTAATGGTCTCGGCCGGCGTCAAGGGCAGGAGACCTGAGACCGTATGTAGCCATTGTAAACCGGTGCAAGGCCTTGCAACAGTTTGTCCTTGGCCATTGCGGTGAGCTCCAGACCGTAGAGTAGACGGCTGTCAATAACTGCCTTGGCTACATGCAGCCGGATAGCTCGGTTGTTGGTGCGGTGCTGCATGGAGATTGTGTGCAACTATCCTTATCGCTCTGGAAGTGTTGCGTGAAGGCTAAGTGTCGATCAACTAGAACGCCCAAGATGCGTATCGTTTTTTTCAGGGAGATCGGTTGATTCCCGATCTTGGTAGAGGCGCCGGCGACTCGGTGACCGGAAGCGCAGACGTGACAGCGGATACTCTTTTCAGCTGAGAGGCCGCCCATTTGGCAACTGCCGATACAGCTGCTTGTGCTTGGATGCGGGTCCTTGCGATGGTGCGGCCAGTGGCCACAATTAGCACGTCATCCGCGTAGACGAGGATGTGGATGTTAAGTGGCAAACGAGTAAAGATCCTGTTCATCGCTATTAGGAAAATCGTCACCGCGATAACCGAGCCTTGCGGCACCCCTGTTTCCTCCGGGAAAGAAGAAGACTTGGTGTTCCCCACGGCGACTTTAAACGATCGTCTTGCCAGAAAGCCTCGGATAAAGGAAAGGATATTTCCCTTGAATCCCCAGGTGATGAGCTCTTGAAGTACTAACGGGGTCCATATTCTGTTGAAGGCCTTGGAGATATCCAAGGAGACGATCTCCGCGTGGTGGCCCTTTTCCTGCGTGTTCTCCCAGCAAAGCGAAATACGTGGAGGTTCCCTTTCCTGCCCGGAAGGCGTGCTGCCGGTGGTCAAGGTATCCATTTCCTCCAATGCAGCGCGAAGTCGACGATTGACCATGCGTTCTAGCACCTTGCTTGCGCAGCTGGTTAACGCAATCGGACGGAATGTATCGGTACCTCGTGTGGTGGCATTGGCCTTTGGGATCGGGATCACCAAACTTTCTCGCCAAACGGCCGGAAAGTCACCAATACGCCACATCTCGCTGTAAATGTCCAATAATTTGTCCTTTTCGCCGATAGGAAGATTTTTTAGAAGGGGATAACCTATTTCTACTGGGCCGGCCGAGTTGCCGGTGCTGTATCGCAATGCAAACTGCAGCTCCACGAAGGAAAAGTCTTGGTTAATTGAAGAGTTGATGCTGTCTTGTGGAATTTGGAAATTGGCGATATCGGCAGTAGATGGTCTTGTTTTGCGGAGAAAGGTGGGCTCATATTGGTTGATAGTGGAAAGCTTGGAAAAATAGGTGCCGAGCTCCTCAGCACCTACGGCATCAGGGTCGGTGATGTTTGTTCCGCCAGTCTCGATTGAGAGCGGGGAATCAACTTTTCCCCATAGGTCCACGGACGACTGGGAAGCATTTATGCTCTCCAGGAAGTCGGTCCAACTATTTCGTTTGGCATCCTGGATGGTCTGCCT